>NC_135338.1:35475155-35775155 GCF_023851605.1 Tamandua tetradactyla
AATTTAGGGTAAATGGCTCTGAATAAAACAGTCATATCTGTTTGTAGCACCTATTGGATATGCCTATTCGCTTTTTTGGTGATGATGAATACACTGTGATGGAATTAAGTCTATCATAGATCATTTTATTCTCTTCAGAAAATACTATATATTATGCACATCAGAGCAATTGATAGCTAAGTAAGGAGTAGATCTCAGACAGATACAGAATTCTGCCCTCTAACATTTATTTACTAAATTTCAGTGTACTCTGAAATTGACCCCTTTGAGCTTCTGTTTGTGATGACTACTTGGTGATAGTCCATACTTGGTCTGTCTGGACAATCTTGGTCACAGGTCTGATGATTACAGTAAATGTTTTGTTTTTTTTTAATTTTTAAAAAAATTTTTACTAATAAAACCAATCAACATACAATATGAACATTCTTTTTTATCACATAGTTGTATATTCATCATCACAATCATTTCTTAGAACATTTGCATCAATTCAGAAAAAGAAATAAAAAGAAAACAAAAAATATTCATATATATTATACCCCTTACCCGTCCCTTTCATTGATCACTAGCATTTCGGTCTACTAAATTTACTTTAACATTTGTTCCTCCTATTATTTATTTATTTTTAATCCATATATTTTACTCATCTGTCCATAAGGTAGATAAAAGAAGCATCAGATGCAAAAGCATCAGACACAAGGTTTTCACAATCTCACAGTCACATTACAAAAGCTATATCATTGTACAGTCATCTTCAAGAAACATGGTTACTGGAATACAGCTCTACATTTTCAGGCAGTTCCCTCCAGCCTCTCTGTTATGCCTTAACTAAGAAGGTGATATCTATTTAATGCATAAGAATAACCTCCAGGAAAACCTCTCAACTCTGTTTGGAATCTCTCAGCCATTGATGCTTTATTTTGTCTCATTTCTCTCTTTCCTCTCTCAGTTAAGAAGGTTTTCTGAGTCCCTTGGTGCTGAGTCCCAGCTCATTCTAGGATTTCTGCCCACGTTGCCAGGAAGGTCCACACCCCTGGGAGTCATGTGCCACATAGAGATGGGGGGGCAGTGAATTTGCTTGTCGTGTTGACTGAGAGAAAGAGGCCACGTGTGAACAGCAAAAGAGGTTTTCTTTGGGGTGACTCTTAGGCCTTATTTTAAGTAGGCTTAGCCTATCCTTTGCAGGGTTAAATTTCATATGACCAAACCCCAAGATTGGGGGCTCAGTTTATTGCTTTGGTTGTCCCCACTGCTGTGAGAATATCAAGAATTCTCCACCTGGGGAAGTTGAATTTTCCCCCTTTTTCACCGTTCCCCCAAAGGGACTTTGCAAATAGTTTTTTATTCACTGTTCAAATCCTTCTGGGATTAATCGAGGCATCACTCTGGACAAACCTACAGAATCTCATGCCCTACTCAAGGGTCCATGTACTTATGGTGTCCAATTAAGCTGTCCACATAAGTTATATTAGGAAATGCACTAGTCAAACTATAAATTTTGTACCAAATAAACATTTTTTACTTTAGTTTCACACATAAATTAATATTTTAAAATGTTAATTACCATCTATTTTCAGCACCCTGCAGTAATGACATTCCTTTGTTCTTCCTCATGCAAAGACATTTTTAAATTTGTACATTTAGTCACTATCGTTATGCACTCTAGGCATTCCTAGATTGTAACATCTCAGTATTTATCGTATATCTTTCCTTCTGATTTCCTTTGTGCCCCAGGCCTCCTCTATCATTCTTACATTCAGCTTCATTCAGTGTTCTAATATTATTGCATTATATTAGGTAGTATTATACTATCCATTTCTGAATTTTTACTATCAGTCCCATTGCACAATCTGTATCCCTTCAGTTCCAATTACCCAATATCTACCCTATTTCTATCTCCTGATGACCTCTGTTCTTAACTTAAATTCTCCAAGTTCATTCCTTATGTTAGTTCATATCAGTGAGACCATACAGTATTTGTCCTTTTGTTTCTGGCTAATCTCACTCAGTATAATGTCCTTAAGGTCCATCCATGTTGTTACATACTTCATAATTTTATTCTGTCTTATAGCTGCATAATATTCCATCATATATATATATATATATATAAACCGCAGCTTGTTTAGCCACTCATCTGTTCATGGACATTTGGGCTGTTTCCATCTCTTTGCAGTTGTAAATAATGCTGCTATAAATATTGGTGTGAAGATGTTTGTTTGTGTTTTTGCCCTCATGTCCTCTGAGTAGATACCTAACAATGGTATTGCCGGGTCATATGGCAATTCTATACTTAGCTTGCTGAGGAACTGCCAAACTGCCTTCCACAGCAGTTGTACCAGTTGACATTCCCACCAACAGTGGATAAGTGTGCCTCTTTCTCCACATCCTCTCCAGCACTTGTCGTTTTCTGTTTTATTGATAATGGCCATTCTGGTGGGTATGAGATGATATCTTATTGTAGTTTTAATTTGCAGTTTCCTAATAGCCAGGGAAGTTGAGCATCTTTTCATGTGCTTTTTGTCCATTTGTATTCCCTCTTCTGAGAAGTGTCTGTTCAAGTTTTTTGCCTATTTTGTAATTGGGTTGTCTGTCTTTTTGTTGTTGAGTTGAACAATCTCTTTATATATTCTGGATACTAGATCTTTATCTGATATATTGTTTCCAAATATTGACTCCCATTGTGTAGGCTGTCTTTTTATTTTCTTGATGAAGTTCTTTGATGCATAAAAGTGTTTAATTTTGAGGAGTTCTCATTCATTTATTTTTTTTCAATGCTCGTGCTTTGGTTGTAAGGTCTAGGAAACCACCTCCTATTATATGATTTATATTTCCCTACATTTTCTTCTAACAGTTTTATGGTCTTAGAGCTAATGTTTAGGTCTTTGATCCATTTTTAGTTAATTTTTATATAGGATGTGAGATATGGATCCTCTTTCATTCTTTTGCACATGGATATCCAGTTCTCTAGGCATCATTTATTGAAGGGACTCTTCTGTCCCAGGTAAGTTGGCGCGACTGTCTTATCAAATATCTATTGTCCATAGATGAGAGGGTCTATATCTGAACACTCTATTCTATTCCATTGGTCAGTATATCTGTCTTTATGCCAATACCATGCTGTTTTGACCACTGTAGCTTCATAATGTGCCTTAAAGTCAGGTAGTGTGAGACCTCCAACTTCATTTTTCTTTCTCAGGATACTTTTAGCTGTTCGGGGCACCCTGCCCTTTCAGAAAAATTTGCTTATTGGTTTTTCTATTTCTGAAAAGTAAGTTGTTGGGATTTTAATTGGTATTGCATTGAATCTGTAAATCAATTTAGGTAGAATTGACATCTTAACTATATTTAGTCTTCCAGTCCATGAACATGGTATGTCCTTCCATTTATTTAGTTCTTCTGTGATTTCTTTTAACAGAGAGATCTAATTGCTCTGGCTAGAACTTCTAACACTATGTTGAATAACAGTGGTGATAGTGGACATCCTTGTCTTGTTCCTGATCTTAGGGGGAAAGTTTTCAGTTTTTCCCCATTGAGGATGATGTTAGCTGTGGGTTTTTCATATATTCCCTTTATCATGTTGAGAAAGTTCCCTTCTATTCCTATGCTTTGAAGTGTTTTCAACAGTAAAGGATGTTGAATTTTGTCAGATGCCTTTTCTGCATCAATTGAGATGATCATGTTTTTTTTCTGCTTTGAGTTGTTGTTTACATTAATTGATTATCTTATGTTGAACCATCCTTGCATTCCTGGGATGAATCCTACTTGATTGTGGTGTATAATTCTTTGAATATGCTGCTGGATTCTATTTGCTAGAATTTTGTTGAGGATTTTTGCATCTATATTCATAAGAGAGATTAGTCTGTAGTTTTCTTTTTTTGTGATATCTTTGTCTGGCTTTGGTATGAGGGTGATTTTGGCTTTGTAGAATGAGTTAGGTAGCTTTCCTTCCTCTTCAAGTTTTTTGAAGAGTTTCAGCAGGATTGGTACTAATTCTTTCTGGACTGTATGGTAAAATTCAGATGTGAAGACATCTGGCCCTGGACTTTTCTTTGGGGGGAGCTTCTTAATAACTGATTCAATTTCTTTACTTGTGATTGGTTTGTTGAGGTCTTCTATTTCTTCTTGAGTCAGTGTTGGTTATTCATGCCTTTCTAGGAAGTTGTCCATTTCATCTACAGTGTCGAGTTTATTAGCATAAAGTTGTTCATAGTATCCTGTCATTACTTCCTTTATTTCTGTGGGGTCAGTGGTTATATCTCCTCTTCCGTTTCTAATCTTATTTATTTGCATCCTCTTTCTTCTTTTTGTCAATCTTGCTAACGGTCCATCAATCTTATTGATTTTCTCATAAAACCAACTTCTGGTTTTGTTGATTTTCTCAATTGTTTTCATGTTCTCAGTTTCATTTATTTCTGCTCTAATCTTTATTATTTCTTTCCTTTTGCTTGCTTTGGGGTTAGTTTGCTGTTTTCTATACTTCTTCCAAGTGGACAGTTAATTCCTGTATTTTTGCCCTTTCTTCTTTTTTGATATAGACATTAGGGCAATAAATTTCCCTCTTAGCACTGCCTTTGCTACATCCCATAAGTTTTGATATGTTGTGTTTTCATTTTCATTTGCCTCGAGATATTTACAGATTTCTCTTGTAATTTCTTCCTTGACCCACTGGATGTCTAAGAGTGTGTTGTTGAGCCTCCACATATTTGTGAATTTTCTGGCACTCTGCCTAGTATTGATTTCCAACTTCATTCCTTTATGATTTGAGAAAGTGTTTTGTATGATTTCAATCTTTTTAAATTTATTGAGATTTGCTTTGTGAGCCACCATATGGTCTATCCTTGAGAATGATCCATGAGCACTTGAGAAAAAGGTAGTGTATCCTGCTGTTATGGGGTATAATGTTCTATAAATGTCTGTTAAGTCTAGCTCATTTATTGTATTATTCAAATTCTGTTTCTTTATTGATCCTCTGTCTAGATGTTCTGTCTGTTGATGAGAGTGGGGAATTGAAGTCTCCAGCTATTATGGTAGATGTATCTATTTCTCTTTTCAGTGTTTGCTTCATGTATTTTGGAGCATTCTGCCTCAGTGCATAAATATTTATGATTGGTATGTCTTCTTGTTCAATTGTTCCTTTTATTAATACATAGTGTCCTTCTTTATCTCTGTTAACTGTTTTACATTTGAAGTCTAATAGTTGGGTATTAGTATAGCTACTCCTGCTCTTTTCCGATTGTTATTTGCATGGTGTATCTTTTCCCAACCTTTCACTTTCAACCTATATTTATCCTTGGGTCTAAGATGTGTTTCCTGTAGACAGCATATAGATGGGTCCTGTTTTTTAATCCATTCTGCCAGTCTATGTCTTTGGATTGGGGAATTTAATCCATAAACATTTAATGTTATTACTGTATGGGTAGTGCTTTTTTCTACAATTTTGCCTTTGGATTTTATATGTCATATCTATTGTTTCTTCTTTTTGCCTTTACTGATAGTTTTCATTTCTACACTCTTCTCCACACCTGTCGCTCCTGTCTTTTTGTATCTGTCTCTAGTGCTCCCTTTAGTATTTCTTGCAGAGCCATTCTCTTGGTCACAAATTCTCTCAGTGATTTTTTTATCTGAAAATATTTTCATTTCCCCCTCATTTTTGAAGGACAGTTTTGCTGGATATAGAATTCTTGGTTGGCAGTTTTTCTTTTTTAGTAATTTACTGGATATAGAATTCTTGGTTGGCAGTTTTTCTTTTTTAGTAATTTAAATATATCATCCCACTTCTTCTTGCCTCCATGTTTTCTGCTGAGAAATCTATCCGTGGTCTTATTGGGCTTCCCTTTTATGTGATGGATTGCTTTTCTCTTGCTGCTTTCAAGATTCTTTCTCTTTGACATTTGACATTCTGATTAGTAAGTGTCTTGGAGTGCGTCTGTTTGGACCTGTTCTGTTTGGGGTATGCTGCACTTCTTGGATCTGTAGTTTTAAGTCTTTCATAAGAGTTGGGAAATTTTCAGTAATAATTTTCTCCATTAGTTTTTCTCCTCCTTTTCCCTTCTCTTCTCATTCTGAAATACCCATAACACGTATATTCGTGTTAAACATTTTGTTTAACAGAGCAGAATTTTTCAGTTCATGTTTTCTTGTTTCTTGCCCTGCCTGTATGGTGCCTTTTTTCCCCTCTTAGGAAGTACTACTTAGGTATTATAGACCCCAGCCAGACTTTCCCAGACCAAACTGGCCTCCTGTTAGGAGGAAATAGTCACATGCATCAGTTTTCACTGAGGGTGAGATCCAGTAGATTGAAAGGCTGTCCTATGAAGTGTCTGGGCTCTCCATTTTTCCTATCTTCCCCAGTATGTGGCGCTTGTCTGCCTGCAGGTCCCACCAGCATTAGGTGATGCAATACCTTTAACTTCAGCAGACTCTCCCTGCTGGGGACATGGTGGAGATAGAGGAGAGGTAGTAGTCTGGTTTTAATCACTCTACTTTTCCAGACCCTGGAGTCTGAACTCCTTGAGGGAGGCATTCCACCTGAGCTGGGCCCCACCCCTCTTCTGGTGAAGGCACAAGCTCCAGACAAGCACTCAAAGAAGCTTAATAATTTTGCCTGTACCCAGGGCAGTGGAGCCTGAGAAGCCTTTCAGCTGTATCCAAAGAGCAGTCAAGCCATAGAAAAAGCCAACAAAATGAAAGAGAAAAATCCTTTTCAGAGTAGGACCCCTGTTCCTTAGGTTTGCCGATCAAGAGCTTAAGTTGGTACATTGCTCTGTGTATCTCCAGGTCCTATGTGCCTCTTCCTTTCCTTCAGGACTCAGACCTTTTCAGATCCAAAAAAACAAAACCTCTTTTTTTTTTTCTTTTTTCTTTTTCTTTTTTCTTTTTCCTTCAGCACTGCCCCCTCTGTGCTGGGACAAAAACCAAAGACCTCCACTTTTACTCGAGGTTCAGCTGAGCCTGAACTATTTTTAGTAGTCAGAGTTTGTGAATTAATTCCACAATTGGTGTTTGGTTGCGTGCAGCCCTTGCTGCTGGTGCAGTCCCTTTCATTTCCCCTCTGGGAAGCAGCCTGTGGGGGAGGGGTGCCGGCTACCTCAGCTTGGGGTACTTAGAGTTCTGGGGGGCTCACAGCTGGTCCAGCTTGTCAAGACTGGGGTATGCTGTGTGTCCGGTCACTGATGTGGCCCCAGCAGTTGGTCTGTACTGTTCCTGGCTATTTATTAGCTGCTCTGGAGGACGAACTAAATCCCACACCTCACTAAGCCACCATCTTGGCACCCCTGCAGTAAATGTTTTATTTGTTGATTTACATTTTTACTTTTCACATGATCAGGCCCAGAATGGAACACTTTTGCATGTGTTATTTCAATTAATCTTTGAGATAGATACTCTTTTCATTCCCAATTTACGCTTAAGAAAACTGAGGCAAGTCACATCGTGATGAGCTGCAGAGTCAAGATCAGTCCTAGCCCCTTCTGACTCTTTGCAGGTGCTATTGTTCTATATGCAATAGGTTGGTTCCAAACTGTGACACCCCCCCCCACCCATCAAAACCCAGATCCTCATCTGAGGTTTTCAAAGCATTAAAACAAATTTCGCCTCTTTTATTTCTGTCCCCCCCCCCCCATCTCAATATCTAGGTCCTGCTTTTAACTTTTTGTTCTTTGTAAGAGAAGAATTATTGGGAAGAGTTTAAAGTTCTTAATCCATATTCAAATCAGGAAGTATTCAGGGAGGTATTAAATAAGACTTGAGCACTAAAAATTTCTCTTACTGAGGCCAACTCCTTTTCTCTCACTTGTTGAGAAAAAACAAGCCCCGCTTCACTGAGTATTTTCTTTATTTTTCCACCCACAACCTGAGTGCCCCATGGAGGTGAAGGACATAGCCTGAGCCTGTGCCATCAGTCAGTAGAACAAATGGGCTTGCTCTGCCTAGCATCAGGCCATCTTGGATTCCACCTCTTTTATAGAAATGAGTGATGAAGAGAGGTACGTTCCGCTTTGCTGCTGTATTAATACACATCAGGGGCCAGCTCCTGGCACTAAATCACGCTACTGCATACATCTGTTATCGGACTCTTCACCAGTGTGATGAACAAGACTGTAGATAGAGGCTTCCACATGTCATTCTTTATAGGATTTTCCTAAAAGAATAAATAGCTCAGATCTCTGCCAGCACTCTCCCCCTGTCACTAAGATGAATTCAGCTTCTTTCTTAAACATGCAGCCACAAATCTTTTCCTTTTCTCCTCTTCCCCACTGGTAGAAAGTTTTGAGTTGGAATTGACTGAACTTAAAGATATTAACAAGGCTAGTAAAATGAAGAGCAGCAAGGAGCAGCATGTCTTCCTTGTCTTTTTGTACAAACATACTTCAAAGATATTACAGATTTGGGTCCAGACCACCGCAATAAAATGAATATTATACTAAAACAAATCACATGAATTTTTTTGTTTCTCAGTACATATAAAAGCTAGGTTTATACTATATGGTAGTCTGTTAAGTGCGAAATAGCATTATGATTGAAAAAACAATGTATATACCTTCATTAAAATGTGACACAAACACAAAGTCAGCATATGCTATTAGGAAAATGGCACCGATAGACTTGCTTGATGCAGCATTGCCACAAATCTTCAGTTTGTAAAAATGTACAATATCTACAAAGTGCACTAAAGTGAAGCACAATAAAATGAGGTATACCTGTACTAATAATAACAAAAGGTCAGGGAAAAGGACCCTTTCATAGTGTTGCTAGGTGATCCTTCTTGAAAGTGTTGCACTTTTATTTTCTTTTTCTTTCTACCCCTCACTTTATGACTTTACAGCTGGCAGGTGTGATGCACAGAGCCACACCCTGGCATCTTAGTAAGTAACCCTGTAAACTTGAAACATCAGAATGAAGAATGTCCAGTGAGTTTCTACCTCATGCTGAAATGAACTAGCTGTCATGCTCTTAGAGGTTGTAACGGGAAAAGAAAAAATGGATTATTTTCTCCAGAATTCAGGAGTAAGTTGCTATTAGAAACAAAGAACTGAGTTGAAAAGCAGAGTTAATTTCTTTAAGATGATTTTCTTTATAGAATGGCAGAACAGATCAAAGCTTGAATTTGGAATGTAAATTCTAGTCCTTCAAAAAGTAAGCAGATGGCTTTAGGTAAAGAAGAATTGGGATGGTAAGAGGTTCTATTCAGAGCCCTGACTATTTTGGTTATTCCAAAAGCCTTTTCTGACATTCTTCTCCTTGGAGTAAGATATGTGCCCTTAGAGCATCATTTGGAAAGGTGTCTGACAGTTAATCTGTTAATTAGTGAATATCAGATTTTGTATACCAGGCCAGTGATACTAGAGTTTCTAGTCACAAGGACAGGGATTTTTTTTTTATTCTGTTTTGCTCAGTGCTGTACCGCAGCATCTAAAATAATGTCCAGTATATATAGAACAAATTCAATAGATATTTTTTGTATGAATGAATGAATATAATCTTTAAGTTGAAACAGTTATCCTCATTATTATTCCAACTCCACAGTTGGATTCAGTAGTTCTATTTTAGGTTGGCGCTTGTCCTGGTCAAAATCTTATTGCCTACTGTGTTTAAAAAAATTTTTTTTTTTAGTAAATGTTGAATGGCTATAAAATAATACAGAAAATATGTAAGGTATAAGGAATAATGGTCCAGCAAATATCTAGCTACCCACTACCTACTTTAAGAAAAAAGGAAATTACCTTTGAAATCTTCCCTCTCTCTTCAGGGACACATATTTTGATTTTGTGTTTACTATTTCTAATTCTTTGGTTTATTCAAATAATTTTAACATCTCTAAGTGATATGTTGTCTAGTTTTGCATACTTTTGAACCTTGCTTAAATGGAATCAAACTGTACCTCTCTTGTGCAAGTTACAGGTTTCATCCAGGTATGTTCTTGAAATTCATTCATCTTTCATCCTGCTGAAGTCCATTCATTTATACTACCGTATGTTATTCCATTGAATGCGTATGATGAATATACTACAAGTAAACATCTTGATGGACGTATGAGTTGTATTCTATTTTGTACTATGGTGTACTGCACTGAATATTCTTATACATGTCTCTGGGAGAAAATAAACAAAAGTTTGTTTAGTGCAGGGTTTTCCACTGTGGTTTGTGACCATGTAGTAAGCGTAGGTGTGATTTTGTGAAGTTTATTTTCAATTAAATATGAGTGTGAGTGCGTATGTGTATATATGAGAGGGAAGGAGAAATTTGTATTGGGACAGAAAATATGTTTCTTGCTGCTGTCGTTGAGGGTTCTGAACCTCAGCTGCCATACCCTCAAGAAATTCTTTTATATGTGTCATAATGGTAGCTTAAAGGTTGCTTTTACTGTAACCCATAGTAAGAAATTCATGTTTCAGTATATGTGGGTATAATGTAAATCTGCAAAAGACCCTTGGGTGTGCTATGCTATTTTCTATTTTTTTTCTTTGAGAAAAGAAGGTGCTGGTCATGACCCACTAAATTGATTTGGTAACTCATAATTTAAAATTACTGTTCTAGGTTTCATTTCTGGGAGTGAAATTATTGAATAATGGGAGCAACCTTTAATTTTGCTATATTTTAGTATAGAGTGGTTCCGTACAAGCTGGCGTTGGTGGTTGCACTACTACTCTCAGGGTGCATTTGGAAATGTGAAGATAATTTTTGGTTGTCACAGTGACTGGGTGTATGCTATTGGCATTTAGTGGATGGGGTCTCAAATGGTGAGTGTTCTAAACTGTACAAGACAGCCTGTACAAGCAATGATAATACTGTCCAGAATGTTGTTAATGTCCTTGTTGAAAAACACAGCTTGAATGTGTTATTTTCTCCCATTTTCCTTAGTGTATGGTTTTTTGGTGACACTGTCAAGTTGGAGGACTGGGGTGTGCTAGAAAGAGCACAAGGCTTATAGTTCAATATCTGAGTTTAAATCTTGCAACTTCACCAGCTCTGTGATATTCCTGAACAATTTATTTGATCTTTTGATGCCTCAGTTTCTGATCTGTAAAATGGAAATGACATCTTCAAATTACTTTAAAGAGTTTGATTTAAGAAGTAAGATCATGAGTGTGCAGTGTTTAAGCATTCAGTGCATGGTTCATGAGTGCTTAATCAGTGGTTGTTACTATGTATGAATTTTACTATTGAGTTTATTTATTCATTCAGTTAAACCCATTTTCTCAGATGTAGAAATTCTTAGTTAAATCTTGCTTTTATTTATTTATTTTTGCAAAGAAAAAAGAGAAATCTTATGTGGCCACTTGAGTTAATAGGACATAAAATATAAGAGTTAACAGCTCTGCAGGTGAAATCATTACCCTCCCTCTACATGGGACATGACATCCATGGGTGAAAATCCGCCTGGCAACATGAGCTATGACTCCCAGGGATAAGCCTGGCCCTGGCATCATGGGATCAACAATGCTGTCCTGACCAAAAGAGGGAAAAGAAGTGTAACAAATAGGGTATCAGTGCTGAGAGAGTTCTAATAGTCTAAATACTACTCTAGAGGCTGTTTTTATGTAAGCTTCTGTAGAAATTGCTAACTATCATGGTTTGTCAAACCAAAATGATCCCTGCCAACCCTGAAGAATGCCTAAGGCTTTATCTGAGATTCTGCAAAGATTCCATGCACTGTGATTACTTTCCAGAAACCTACAACCTCCAGTTGGGTTCCCAGGCCAGATAAATCCTGAAACCCAGAGCTGCCAGCCTCTCCAAAACGTCAACTATTTCCATCCCCCTATCCCATGTTATTGACAGCCCCTTCCAATATGAAGAGTTAGAATGTGCATAGCCCAAATATCGTTAAAGATTGGGAGAAAGATCAAGGGAGAAGGTGGAGTTATAAGAGACCAGATAGGATTTAACAAATGAGTATGAGTGGTGAATCATTAAATGATATTTCTTTTAGTCTCCAGCATCTTGGAGCAGCCAGAAGGAAAAATCTAAAATTGGAACTGTAACCCATACCAAATTCTGAATCTGTTCTTAAACTAATTGTTGTGGTGTGCTTTGAAATTTATTGTTTTTTAAATATGTTATTTTTCACAATTAAAAAAAGAGAGAGACAATGACCATTACATGCAAGTTTTGATCCTGGTCACAGTATCTATCAAGGGAGGAAAAAAGACACAAAAAACATTATTGGGACATGTGAGAGTTGGAATATAGCTTTATACCTATGTTAAATTTCTTAAAGTTGATAACTACACTTAAGGTAGTTAAATAAATATCCTTGGTTTTAGGAAATGCATATGGTAGTATTAAGTGTTCAAGAACTGTGACATATGCAACATATACTCAAGTGTTCAGAAACTGGATTGCTAAAAAGACAGAGACAGAAAGAGATGGATAGATAGAATGATATGGTAAATGTGATAAAATGTTAGGATTGATGGATCCATGTATCTGTTAGATACGTAATATCTATAAATGATAGATATCGTGTATCTGTTAGATACACGATAGACATAGGATTATGTTGGGGTTTCTGTATGGGCTCAGTTTCATTTTTGTTTCTGCCCTTTAAGTTTGAAAGCATTTCAAAATAAAGTTTAAAATTAAAAAATATATATATATATGTTAAGAAAATTTTCCTGTGATGTGCCTCTTATTCTAATTTGCCTTATTCCAATTTTCCCCCCTTGATTTTTTTTCCTCCTTACTTTTGTTGTAATAATCTTATCAGTTCACATGGAAGCAGTGGAGCTAGGCACACCAGCTTTACAAGCTCAGAAGTCACCAAACTCTGAGTGGATGATCAGGACTTCGGCAGCAGAGAAAGGCACTGGCTCAACTACAGCTACATTTTTTAAAATGCCACAAGAAAAAAGCCCTGGATACAGCTAGAGAGTGATATGTCACATACCAGGAGCCAACTGGGTGTTGTTGAAACAAATTTTAGACTTTGTTTTATACAGTCTCCCATATCTTAATTGACATTCCCAGTCCTTTCACCACTGGGACTGACTTTTCTTCAGAGCTGTGGACTCTTTCTCTTAGAAAATCATATCGTGGGAATCTTTTTTTTTTTTTAATAGTCAAGTATTGGACAGCAATTTTTTAAAAATCACATCTTGCTATGCTTATTTGTTACGTTATTATTTGCATCATTATTGCTGTCCCAGCATCTACCAATAGCTTCATTTACAAAGCTGTTGCTTTTTTTGAAGGTCTATCTTTGTTGAAAAACTAGTGAATGCTTTTACTTACCCTTTGTATAAAGCTTTTACTATCATTTAAGAAAGATGTAAATTTTCAACCAGTTCCAGATGAATTTAAACACTGAGTCAAAGCCTCTATGGAATTGTGTTTGTAGGAGGTAAGTCTTGCCTTTCAGCCTGGTCTTGTCACTCAGAGTGCCAATAAGATAAATCAACCAAGTTCTCACTTTGGGACCTCAAAAGAGACACCGGTGGCATGGGCCTTGGGAAATTATTCCATTTTTCCGCAGATGATCTTGTGGAATCGCCAGCAGCTGCATTGTACATTGCCTCTTCTTCAAAGTTCCTTTTCTACTGAAAAGCACCTATAGATACTGTAGTGATTGGTGTAATGAGGAAAATGATTTTGGTGTACAGCAATTTTAAAATAGTCAGTGGATTGTTTCTTAATATGTCATGTCACAATGTAAGCCTTTATATACTAAGCAGGACTTTTATTGTTAGTATTATAGGTCAGTAACCTGAAGCAGAAATCCATACTCTACTATAATAATGGATTCTTGGGCCATACTTTGGGGAGCAAAAATGTCTGTTGTCATGGCTTTATACATGGCGTGTTTATGATGGCTTAGCTGCATGAAGAGTTATATATATAATCATGTCTGAAATTGGATGCAGCTTTGTCAAAATGAGGAATAAGTGACTGCTTGAAGCTGCTGGAGAAAAGCCACCCTTTCAAAAAAGTATTATCAAGACTCCATGTCATCTAGGGGTCTGATCAACAGTTGTGCTTTTTTTTTTTTTTATTTGAATTGAGTGCTTTTACTCTGAAACATGTGGAGGCTGTTCTCTAAGTGCACTGTACTGCTCTGTGTTCTGGAGGAACTCCCACTCCTGCACTTAATCCATGCAGAGCAGGGCATAGCCTCCTTTTGCCATAGTGTAATTGCCATTTTTTTCACAGGATGTAATGGTGGCCTGCTCTATCTTGTTCCCTTTAAAAATTATAGTCTTTATCAGTGGTAGTTCCATGATTTCCTTGTCAGTGAGTGACAAGTAGAGGCAGATGGGGGCCTAAATCTACTTTGAAAGGGGAACTTGAAGCTAAGTATACATAGCACTTTATGTAAGACTGAGAATATGTCCATGGTCCATAACAAGCAATATAGTGGAGGCGGAGGTCACAGATGGAGATTATGGGGTGAAAGACAGTGCTGAAGCCAACCCAGGCATCCCTGAGAGCCACCCTGGCCTCATTTGGTAGTGTTCTTTCAGAGGGTTTCAAGGCTGCTCTTCCTTTCCCTATGGGCTGCACCCATAGAATATAGAAAATATGTCTGCTGAATATAAAATGACATTACTGAGTTGCTTTAGTAATAACTGTGGGTTTCATTGTCATATATGCTTTTTCATCTATTTCCCACAGTGACCATTACATACTTTTCTAACATGTTTGTTGCATTGGAGGGAGAATCTATTTTTCTTTGTTGTGCCAAGGTCCCATGTCTCATGCATAGATTGGTTCTGTAATCATGGCCTATAAAGACCTCTGCAGTTTAGGTAGCTAAGGTGTTTCAGCATCTTTTCCTCATGACATGTTGCCTAATAGTTCTCCTTTCTACCCATAATTATAAAGAATTTATATATACGTTCTAATTTATACTTTAAACATTTGTGATGTAAAGGTAAGTGACTACTGCCATCTTATAGAGCAAAACAATCACAGGGTTTAGTGACTTGCCTAAAATCACAATCAAGTCAGGACTGAAATCTGGACTTTCAGACTTTTTTGCCATGGGTTATAATATGTTGATTTCCAGTAATAGACCTGAGTCAGTCTGAGAGCCATATTTATGAAACAATATGGCATGAATACTTATCCTTTTTCTTGGCCATGCTTTTCTGCACAGTTTGAAAACTTTCATACAGGGATCACCCAAGAATGCAACATTTACCTATAATAAGCTGGGAAGAGAATGATTATTAAGCACACACATGCTTCCCAACCCATGGTTGTAAATTTTGTTCCTCATTTAAAGTGCTGTATGTGCATGCTTAAGGAATTATTAATCAACTGCTTTTATTCTATTTTCTGTATTAATCAATTCAATGGGAATAATCATAAAATTCAGTGTACTTTGAATCTTAAAATTTAAATTTCCTTTTTAAATAGTACAGTATATAATGTTATAAATTAAGAAAATTTGTTACCTTTTAGGAAAAGATAAAATTTCATAGTCAAGTTTTATAATCAGTTTTGAAGGAATTCTGATAGCATGACTTACTTTGAGAATGATCCTTGAGCTTACATACGTTTATCTGCTCAAAGTAATAACTGAAGCTGAGCTCCACAGTCCTTGTTTACTTCAGGGTTCTGATTTATCCTAGCTGGTTATGCAGATAACCTGTCTGAATCATAATTTTTGTATATTTTCTACAATGGTAAATATCGAGACATCTACTTGCATGAGGATCGTTCATAAAAAGTTAGTTTTACTTAAGATTTTGAGGGAATTAAGGTTATTTTTTCAAGAGGCAGTATTTTAAAAGAACAGCTTCCTTTGTATCACAACTCTTGTGTTGCTTTTGGTAAGAACTGTTCAGAAGAGGAAATAAGGAGCTGTTTATTGGTGCCAAATTGGAGGTGGGAGGGGGGAGAGCTATGGTATAATCTTTATGAGTTGCGTGTGGTTGGTAAATAGGCCACATTTAGTCTTGAATTTTTTAGAAATCAAGAACAGCTGAAATTTCCTGAGGCTATTGTTTTGTTGGGCCATGAAACAGGCAATAAAATAATCAAAAGCCTGAAATCAAGCTTCTTAATCTGAGATGCTTATGGCATCCTTTGTTAAGTAAAGCTCAACACTTAGGACAAGTAATTAAACTATGAATCCCGAATGATGTATCTTTGCATTTTAGAATTAGAAACACAATCTGTACTACAGCTTGGGAAGTCCTAATGCTGCACAGGAGCTGAGTTATCACAGAAGTCACTTAGAATTGAGAAAGTGACAGAATGCCAAGAGGAAGGAGCTAGGCTGGCAGTCATTGATGTGACAGGTTCTGCATGTTGGCGCCTGGTGATGCATGATTCCTTTCAGGTCTTTGCTTTATTTCAGCTTCATTACTGGGGTTCTAGGCTACTTGTTTCTCTTCCTGGGTAGAAGGCTCTGTAAAAATTACATTAGAGGCTGTATTCAGTATTCTGTATGCCTTGTAAACCCTGTCTGACCTCGGATGAGAACTGGGTGGCTTAGCAGCTGTGGGTTATTCTAATTAGAGACATATCTTAGAAGATGTATCATGGTTCATGGGATGGCAGGAGGGCAGTTTGCTCTTGCAAAAAAATATATTTGCTTTTGTTTCCTATGTAAGTGCTGGACATGCCAGTTTTATGTGCCAGTATTTCCTTATTACTCAGTCTGGTTGAGATAGTGGAGTTACTGATGGTGTCAACAATCAGGATTGAATTTAACCCACCAGAAAGCTGATACAAAGGGGAAAAGCGAGGAAAATATGTGTCGCCCCATCATGCATTAAACACAAATGGCACAGTGATGCCCTGGCCTATGTTAACATCCTAAAACAGATGAAATTCAGATGCCTAGAAACAGCAACATTGAAAAGACAAGAAAATAAATGAGCAGTGGTGCTGAAGAGTGTGGATTATAAGATTTTTAACAAGCTTGCAGCACAAACATGGCCAAATGAAGAAATATTCCTGCCACTGCAGTTTCACTGCCACTGCAATGATAAAATTGCTGGACTTTGGAAATAAAAAATGATCAAGCACAGCATTAAAGAATCGAACAAATCCTGAAGATTTTCACCAAGGAGAGGGATCTTCGGAAGGTGGAGCAGTGGAAGGCAAAAAGAGAAGGGGAGATGCTTAGTGCAAGGATTCTCAGAGTAGGGTCTCTGGACTAGCTGCATCAGCACATTCTCACCTGACCAGGCCTACTGAGTTATATCAGGATGGGGCTCAGCAATCTGTGTTTTAAGCTTCCAGGGGATTCTGGTGTACACAAGTTTGAGAACCACGGCCTCAGCAATTTCAATTTAAAAAAAAGTTTTAATATATTAATATCACCCTAAACACTGAGGTGCTCTTACGTTTCCCCTTCATAAGTAAAGAGATGTTCTGTGTATTATTCTTGGTAAAAACTGTTAATGTCTTTATTCCCCATACTTTTTTCCTCAATAAGATCCTGAAAGATCCCCTGGAAATATTAATGAGAAAGGATGGTATGACGGAAAATGCCATTAAGACCATATTTAGATGGATGGAAATAACCTTTTAAAAATGGATTAAAATGTAACAACAATGAATTTTTAGGCTATGAACGATAGTCATTTTTCACAATTGACAGTAAAAACTTAATTTGTATAAGATATTGCCATCCATGGTTTTTGTTCATTAGAACTTAGTTTCAAGGGAAAGAAAGTCTCATGCATTTTCCAGCATGGTAATAATGGATCCTTTAAAGTATGGCTCACAAAAATGAAAAAATAATTAGGAAGAAAACCCAAACCACCCTGGGTACATAGCAAGTGTGTAATAAATACCTGTTGCATTATTGATAATCTTTTGTTAGGACTTAATCTCAGTACTTCAGAGCATGTAAAAATCAATTTTAAATGATTCCACTTAATTATATCCTATTGTCTTTGTTTTACATTTCTGCGAATGATACTGCAAGAGTTGGAGAACAATAGCAATCTCGTTGTTATATCATTGTCTGATTCCCGGATTCAGCATTTCAAAATATGATATTCTAATCTTAAAGCTTTGACATGAAATCATAACCACATTTTCTCTATATTTTATCTGGATCAACTGGGTTCACTCTCAGATTGTTGCTAAATGTGCGGCTAAGGAGTTCATTGTTTGTAATGGTCTACAGGAGTTAGATCATTACAGTTCCTCAGATGCTCATGTGTAGGCTTTTTAGCGTTCATTTCATTTTTTTTTTTTTTTTACATTGAGAAAGCTTCTTTATTTCTCATTTCATTTTTTTGCCATCTCTTATGATACAGTTTTTCTTTTCCATCTTGAAGATTTAATGCAAAACAATATATTTAAAATAAAAGGCTAGTTCTTGGGTCTTCTTTAATTGAACTTCAAGTAGCCATTGCTACTATCCACTTTTTGACCCACCCTCTTCCCCTCACAACCTCAAGCAGCTAATCTGGTTCCTTCCTTAACACATCCTTTAGGCAGGAAATTCCTTACTTACACATCTTCACAGACTTCCTTTCCCCCTCTTTCCCTTCTTGCAAGTATCTGTCCTGCCCTACTCCTGTGCCTGGGCTCTTTGCTCAGTGCTCAGTCTAGCCACAGTCTCTCACTCTGGCATGTACAGTTTTGCCTTTAAGCATGTTGAACACTGCCTCTTCAAGCAAAAATGCCCTTCCTTAGCCCTTTGAACCCCTTGATTACTACTGAAGTGTATACTGTCACCTGTACTTTTCTGTCCGTTAATTCCTCAATCCACTGAAGCAGTGGATTTTAACCTTGGCTGCACGTTAGGGTCACCTGGGAAACTTTTAAAAATCCAAATTCCCAGGCTGAATCACAGACCAATTGCATCAGAATGGAGCAGTGGGGACAGACTTCAGCATTCTCAAAGATTGTAGCCATGGCTAAGGGAACCATCATGCTAAAACCTGGCCACCACCTTCACCATCTAAATTGTTCTTGCTGGATTAATCAGTGTCTTCTAGGTGCCAAAATTTAAACCTTAGGTTGGTCTTTATGACACTTGATACTGTATAACTACTTCCTTTATAGAATTCCATTTCTAATCCTGCTTTCTCCTGATTTTTCTTCTTTGCTCTTTATCTTCACAAGTGGGCAGATTGGTTGGTAGGTAAGTCACACAATTGTGATTGTCTGTCCCTGCTTCCACATCTATTAATTCATTAAGCACATATGCTGATGAGTTCCTTCTCCATACTATCATAATGCACTGATTTCCAGACTTGAACTGCAGCATTTATAATCATTAATAATTATTATAGACTTATAGCAAAGAGTCTACTCCAGGTCCTCTCACCCTTTTCTCTTTGTTTTTCCTCCAAGCCCACTGAGGTAGGAGGAATTACTAATCAGATTAGTCATACTCTAAAATGGGTGAGCCTTAGGTACTAGTGGGTGGAGTTGCTATTCATGAGAAGTCAGTCTAGGACTGTGGTCCTCTCTTCTGCTTTCTCCTTTCCAGGGTCTTGGAATGGCAAGGAGGCTTGGATCTACTTTTACATAGGAGGCTCCTAGAACTATCATAGTCTGCAGTATTTGACTTTGTGCTGCTGGTAAGATTTCTAGTTTGGATTTAGGGGATGTAGCTGAACCACTTCCTCACCCCCCTTTTGGCCTTGGGTAATATGTTGCAGTTTATTTTATCAAAGAGATTTTTACTGGGTCTTCAGTCACTAGCCTTACTACTAAAGTGGATTTTGATTTCCCACTGTATGCTGCCCCTGGACACTGGACATAAGAGTTCTACCCCCACCAGAATAGATATTGTATGTTCCTAGCTTCTTTGAATTACTTGTTTCTGATTCAAACTCTGGAGTACTTGGATTTTATCAGGAGAGCCTGAGTCATATTCCAATGTTCTAGCTTTAGGAAGTGAGAATGAGGCTATCTGGAGTTTTTCTGTTTTAATTCCTCAAACATAGGAAAGCATGTCAGGTGCTAGACAGCCAATAAGAATAACAAAGGTCCATAGAGTATTTACCCTATTCACTGATTCAACAAACATTTATTGAGCACTTCCTAAGCCAGTCTTCTTCAGGACCTTTTGGAGAACAGGGTTTAGCTGCCTAGAGCAGGATATGCCTGGGTCCCTTGGATATACTCTCCTTTAAACCTCCAGAACCCTCTCCAGAGTCCCTAATAATAATTATGGTGAATATTTACTGAGTGATTTGTAAACAGCATCTCAAGCCTCAGCTCTAACGTAGGTACTTTTATCTCTGGTTTAAAGCCATAAAATATACTCACGGATAAAGGTTAACTTGCTCAAAGCCACATAGCTAATAAGTGTCAGCCAGCATTCATACACAAGTCTTTTTGATGCTAGATTTTCCATTCCTAACTAATATCCTATGCTGCCTCTTTGTATAATATAAATGAATTGTTGGTATCATGCATATTTGAAATAAATTGGGCCACTGGGCCCAGGGCCAGGAGTATGGTGAAGCCCCTTAATTCCATTTACTCATTACTTCTGGTGAGTTGTTTCTCTATCAAGACAACTATGAAAGGACTCATCCCTTCTCTGTGCCTGTGAGATAGCCAGTTTCTGTGGCATCATCTTGAAATGTTCTATTGTTTGCTTTTGAAAGTGACCAGAGCAAAAGAAAAATCAATAAAATCTTCTAAACTTATGGCAATAAAAACACTGCCCTTTGTGTACCACAGGACAACTGATCCCTAAGCCGTGAGGATACATGCTGTGTGTCGTTAAAGGCAGTGATGGATGATTCTGAGCATTTTGCTAAACATCTCTTAGAACAGTCCTAACAGTCTTGGCCTCCGTAAATGTCCATTCATCAGATGTTTATAGAATACATTTTAGGTGAAGCACTTTGTTGTTAGAAGCTGGATACACAAAGAGGAAAGGCATTCCTTCATTTCATGAAGTCCAGGGTATCCTGAAGAAGAGAGGGAAAGCAACTATTACAATGTACAGTGAGAAATTTTGAGTTAAGAATATTGGGATAATTTTAGCAACAAGGAGGATGTTCAAACTGGGCAGAGGGAGGAGTAAAAAAAACAAAGTCCTAAAGGATGAACAAGAGTTAAAATGAAGAAGAGAGAATAAAGCCATCCAAGAGTAAAGCGCCTCATTTGTTCAGGAAACTGCAAGTATTTGGTATGGCTGACATAGGAAATGTATAGAGGAACAGAGAGTTGAGCAGGGAGAGGTAGGGAGGAGAAAGAAAGGGAAGGGCCCTGTGTGCACTGACCTGCTTATTGATTAGGAGAGCTGTTGTGGTATTCCTCTGTTGAGCTCAAAGTGCAGTTGTGGAAACCTTATTGCAACTGGACCGTTATGCAAACACAGCTGGAAGTGACATGAGAACAGGTTTGCACTCTTGGTCACCTTCCTCAGGAATTACCAGGTCACCTTTTCAGAACAAATAACTGCCTATTGGTAGGAACTACTGGCATGCATGCTTAGGAGTAAATTTCACTGAATTGGAAATATCAGTTTTACCATGTCTAACTGATTCCCTTATATGTTCTATCATGACATTCAGTTTAGGTTATTGCCTTTGAACCACCTCATTTTGGTAGAATTTTTAATGTACTGCATGGTGACCCTAGTTCCTAGTACTGTACTTCCCTAGCAAAGTTGCCATTATTAGCTACCAGTTATGCATTTTAGGCTTTGTTTCCCAATAATGGCAATAAATTTATAAAGAATCTTTGTAATATTTGATATTTTGAGGTGGCAGAAGGTACCCATAGAGGAAAAAAAATCCAGCTGGTTCACACTAAGACTTGATCCAATGATTTTGAGCTCATTAATACCATGTTATAAATAAATGAAGCTATCCAAACTCTTTGAAGCTGTGCAAAATAGTTATATGTTTTGAACAACTTCTAGACTGTATTTTAATTTAGGAGATTGTCTTAGTTTGCAAGAGCTGCTTGTTCCAGTTTGCTAGTTGCCAGAATGCAATATACCAGAAACAGAATGGCTGTTAAAAAGGGAAATTTAATAAGTTACAAATTTACAGTTCTCAGGCTGAGAAAATGTCCCAATTAAAACAAGTGTATAAAAATGTCCAATTTAAGGCCTGCAGGGACAGATCCTTGGTTCAAGAAAACCAATAATGTTCAGTGTTTCTCAGCTGGAGGGGCACATGGCGAACTTGGTGGCATCTGCTGGCTTTTTCGTGGCTCTACCAAACGGGGACTCTCTCCAAAATGTTTTCTCTTTTAAAGGATTCCAGTAAGCAACTCCACCTTCAATGGGCAGAGACACACCTCTGTGGAAATCATCTAATCAAAAGTTACCACCCACAATTGGGTGGGTCACATCTCCATGAAAACAACCAAAATGCTCCCACCCAGCAATATTGAATGAGGATTAAAGGACATGGGTTTTTTGGGGCCTACCACAGATTCAAACTGGCACATTCCACCCTTTGGACCTCAAAAAGTCATGCTCTTTCCAAATGCAAAATACATTCATTCCATAACAATATCAGAAAGCCTTAAACCATTTCAGTAACAATACATTTAAATACAAAGTTAGAAACAGTATAAAATCTCATCAAGTCAGTTACAGGCATGGTCTGTCCTGAGGCAAAATTCTCCTCTGGCTCTGGACCTGTAAAACTCAGAACATGTTATTTACTGCCAACATATAAAAGAGGAACATTCATAGGATACATATACCCATTTCCATAAAGAGAAAGAACACAGGGGTCTCTGGGCTCATATAGTTTCAAAAACCTGCAGGGCAAAGACCATTAGATTTCAAAGTCTGAGAGTCATTTATCTTTGGGGCTTCTGAAAGAGGCATTCCCACCCTTTCCAAGGGCCTACACAGAGGGCTGCCTCTCTCTGAACACATCCTTGGTGGACACTGGGGAGACCACCTTTTTCTTGGCTCCACCCTCTCCAAGCATCAGCGCCGCACCCACGCTCTCTGCCATCTCCGGGGCTCATGCTCAACCCTTCCATGTGGTGACAGCCAGGCTCTCCCCAAACCCCAAGGAATGTGCTTCACCCTCTCCAAGGCCTGAGGCGGCATGACTCTTCCACTGCAATGAGGTGGAAGGCCCATCCTCTGCCTTTGGGCAAACTCACCCTCTCCATGGGCTTGGGTGGGTCTGCTCTCCTGGCCCGAGGTTTCTTGAATTCAGACCTCAGCCTCAATGGTTTTGCCTCTGAAGTTATTTTTCCTCCAGTGTGTCCCTTCTCTGTCCCTCTCAGTCCCGACTGGCAGTAGTTCTCTTTATATAGATCCCACAACACTCTCATTGGCTTTCTATGCAGTAACCTTGGATCATGCCCATCAGACATGAGTTTCCACAAATCCTTCCTGAATAACTCCATGTCCAAGCCTGGCTTTCTCTAATGGCTGGCTGGTTGGTCAGGGACTTGGAAAGACCATAATTGGAAATTTGGCGACAAAGAGGTCTGGGGAAGAGGTATGTGGATAGACCTTTCTGAGTGGGCAAAAAACATGAAGATATTAATGTCCCATGTGAATGCACACCAGAGGGTAACTTCATCAGAGGAAGGTTTTAATAATCAAGTGGATAAGATGACCCGTTCTGTAGATACCAGTCAGCCTCTTTCCCCAGCAACTCCGGTCACTGCCCAATGGGCTCCTGAACAAAGTGGCCATGGTGGTAGGGATGGAAGTTATGCATGGGCTCAGCAACATGACTTCACTCACCAAGACTGACCTGGCTACAGCCACTGCTGAGTGCACAATCTGCCAGTAGCAAAGACCCACACTCAGCCCCTGATATGGCACCATTCCCCGAGGTGACCAGCCAGCTACCTGGTGGCAGGTTGATTACATTGCACCACTCCCTTCATGGAAGGGCAGCGATTTATTGTAACTGGAATAGATACATACTCTGGATATAGGTTTGCTTTCCCTGCACACAATGCTTCTGCCAAAACTACCATCCATGGGCTTACAGAATGCCTTATCTTTCACCATGGTATTCCACATAGCATTGCTTCTGATCAGGAAACACACTTCACAGCAAATGAAGTGCGGAAATGGGCACATGCCCTTGGAATTCTCTGGTCTTACCGTGTTCCACATCATCCAGAAGCAGCTGGGTTGAGAGAACGGTGGAATGGCCTTTTGAAAACTCAATTACAGTGCCA
Organism: Tamandua tetradactyla; assembly: GCF_023851605.1. Lineage (NCBI taxonomy): Eukaryota > Metazoa > Chordata > Mammalia > Pilosa > Myrmecophagidae > Tamandua > Tamandua tetradactyla. The sequence goes on from NC_135338.1 coordinate 35,499,207, forward strand.
AATAGGTGGCGGTACCTTGAAGGGCTAATGTTCTCCAGGAAGCTCTCTATGTTCTGAATCAGCATCTGCTGTATGGTGCTGTTTCTCCCATAGCCAGGATCCATGGGTCCAGGAACCAAGGGGTGGAAATGGGAATGGCACCACTCACTATTACCCCTAGTGATCCACTAGGAAAATTTTTGCTTCCTGTTCCTGCAACCCTGAACTCTGCTGGTCTACAGGTTTTAGTTTCAAAAGGGGGAGTGCTTCCACCAGGAGAAACAACAATGATTCCATTGAACTGGAATCTAAGACTGCCACCTGGTCACTTTGGGCTACTCATGCCCCTGGATCAACAAGCCAAGAAGGGGATTACATTAACTGACTGGGGTGATTGACCCTGACTATCAGGGGGAAATAGGACTGCAATACACAATTGAGATAGAAAGTTTTCCTGGAACATAGGAGATCCTCTAGGGCGTCTTAGTACTACCATGCCCAGTGATTAAAATCAATGGAAAACTGCAACAACCCAATCCAGGCAGGGCTACCAATGGCTTTGAAACTTCAGGAATGAAGGTTTAGGTCACCCCACCAGGCAAAGAACCACGGCCAGCTGAAGTGCTTGCTAAGGGTAAAGGGAACATGGAATGGGTAGTGGAAGAAGGTAGTGATAAGTATTAACTATGGCCACGTGATCAGTTACAGAAATGAGGACTGTAATGCCACTTTGTTCATGTTATTTAAGTTGTAAGATATCAAGATTATGAATGAATATTACCAAAGGACTTACACCGTATTCTAGAGAGGTTTCATGTGTTTCCAGTTATATCCAGGACAGTTGAGTATTGTTAGGTGAAAAAAAAATGTCTTTTATTGTTTTCTATTTAGAAATTAGGTATGGTTTAATGTGATAAGTATAGCTGCCAAGTTGACAAGGGGTGATCAGGTTCATGTGTCAATTTGGCCAGGTGGTGGTACCTGTTTGTCTGGTTGGGCATGTGCTGGCCTTTTACTATGAGGATATTTCATAGAATTGAATCATGATCATGTCAGCTACATCCACAGCTGATTCTATTTGTAACCAGCCAAGGGGAGTGTCTTCTTTAATGAGTGATGCTTAATCTAATCACTGGAAGCCTTTTAAGGAGGATTCAGAAGAGACAGGCTCCTGCTTCGACCAGCGAGCCTCTCCTGTGGAGTTTGCCCAGACCCACCATCGGAATCCTCAGCTTCACAGCCTGCCCTACAGATTTTGGACTCTACATTCCCACGGTTGCGTGAGACACTTTTATAAATTTTATATTTACTAATATTTCCTGTTGATTCTGTTTCTCTAGAGAACCTTTACTAATACACTGCTGTAACAAAGCACTATAGACAAGGTTGCTTAAACAACAGGAATTTATTGTCTCACAGTTTTAGAGGCTAGAAGTTCAAAATTAACGTGTTGGCAAAGCCATACTTACTCTGACGTCTGTGGGGTTCTGGGGCATAACTCAATCTCTGTCCTCATATGACCATCTGTCTCTCTCTCTCTCACTCACTCTCCTTATCAGTTGTCTATATTTCTCTCCAAATTTTCTCTCCTTATAAGTATGCTATTCATATTAGGTAAGGACCCACTCCAATCCAGTTTGGCCTCATCTTAATAACAACTTCAATGTCCAGTTTACAAGTGAGTTCACTCACACAGGATTGAGGTTAGGATTTGAACATGAATTGGAGGGCATAATTCAGCCCAGAACAGAGATATAGTCTAGCTTTTTGTAAATAGAAATAGAAAAGTGACTGTTATATTATTAAAATATTATAGTAGGAGGACAAGTAATCATTCTTCATAGTAGAGAATTAAATACTGAAGAAAGGAATTTAAGGTGAATATATGAAGCTTTAAAGAGAATCAGTAGAAGAAAGATAGTCTTTGCTAATGGGAAACAGCATGTACATACACTAAAGAAGCTACAAAAATGAGGTCTTTTTAAAGCTATAGAATAAGACCAAATATATCTGTCATATTAATAAATATTACATATTTGTAAAAGGCAAACAAAAGCCAACTCCATGTTGTATGGTTCCAAAAGGCTCAGAGAGGTTGAGCCCAGGTAAACCAGGCAAAACAGAAGTAGGGGTTGTGGTGTAAATATCAGCAAGGTTGAATTCAATGTAAAGAAAAAAAAAAAAGAAAAGAAAAGGCACTTTGTAATGCTAAAGGGTGCAACTCACAATGAAGATATAGCAGTTAAAGATATTTGAGTATCAACAGAATAACCATGTAATTATCAAAAACTATAGAAGGTCCAGGATGAAACAAACTGTTAGAGACTTCAAGTCAACTGGGTCAGTTCATGACAGATCAAGTGCATAAAAAAATTTGGATACGGGAATATTGTAGATCTACTTGCTATTAGACTTTACCCTAAAATCGAAGACTACACTTTTTTTAATTTTCTTTTTTAATATTCTTATTGACAAGGCTTCACATACATACAGTCTGTTCTAGTTTGCTTGCTGCTGGAATGCAATATACCAGAAACGGAATGGCTTTTAAAAGGGGTGATTTAATGAGTTGCTAGTTTACAGTTCTAAGGCCGAGAAAATGTCCCCATTACAACAAGTCCATAGTAATGTCCAATCAAAGGCATCCAGGGAAAGATACCTTGGTTCAAGAAGGCCGATGAAGTTCAGGGTTTCTCTCTCATCTGGAAAGGCACATGGTGAACACGGTCAGGGCTTCTCTCTCAGCTGGAAGGGCACATGGCAAATACAGCATCATCTGCTAGCTTTCTCTCCTGGCTTCCTGTTTCATGAAGCTCCCCGGGAGGCGTTTTCCTTCTTCATCTCCAAAGGTCGCTGGCTGGTGGACTCTTTGCTTCGTGGTGCTGCAGCATTCTCTGCTTTCTCTGAATCTCTCATTCCAAAATGTTTCCTCTTTTATAGGACTCCAATAAACCAATCAAGACCCACTCAAATGGGTGGAGACATGTCATCCCCTAATCCAGTTAAACAACCATTCTTGACTAAATCACATCAACCAGGGAGATGGTCTCATTACAGTTTCAAATATACAGTATTGAATAGGGATTATTCTACCTTTATGAAATGGGATTTATATTAAAACATGGCTTTTCTTAGTGGGCATATATCCTTTCAAACCAGCACACAGTCCATACGTGGTGTACAGTAGGGCTAACAATATCATCACACAGTTGTGTATTCATCACCATGATCATTTTTTAGAATATTTGCATCACTCCAGAAAAAGAAATAAAGAGAAAAAAACTCATACATCCCGTACCCCTTATCCCTCCCTCTCATTGACCATTATTGTTTCCATCTACCCAATTTTACTCTTTGTCCCTCTATTTATTATCCATACTTTTTTTACTCATCTGCCTATACCCTGGATAAAAGAAGCATCAGACACAAGGTTTTCATAATCCCACAGTCACATTGTAAATGTTGTATCTTTATGCAGTCGACTTCAAGAATCAAGGCTACTGGAACACAGCTCAACAGTTCAGGTACTTCCCTCCAGCCACTTCAATACACCAAAACCTAAAAAGGGATATCTATATAATGCATAAGAATAACCTCCAGGATAACCTCTTGACTGTTTGAAATCTCTCAACCACTGAAACGTTATTTTGTCTCATTTCTCTCTTCCACCTTTTAGTCAAGAAGGCTTTCAAAACTCCTTGATGCTGGGTCACACCTCATTCTGGGAGTTCTGTCGCATGTTGCTAGGGAGATTTACAACCCTGGAAGTCATGTCTGATGTAAAATGAAGGGGAGTGAGTTCACCTGCCGAGTTTGCTTAGAAAGAGAGGCCACATCTGAGCAACCAAAGAGGTTCTCTGGGGGGTAACTCTTAGGCCTAATTTTAAGTAGGCTTAGCCTATCCTTTGCAGGAATAAGTTTCATAGGGGTGAACCCCAAGTTCACAGACTCGGCCTATTGATTTGGTTGTCCCCCTGCTTGCAAGAATATCAGAAATTCTCCAAATGGGAAGTTGAATATTTCGTCCTGTGCTGGTTTGAAAGGAAGTATGCCCCCTAGAAAAGCCATGTTTTAATCAAAATCCCATTTCATAAAGGTAGAATAATCCTTATTCAATACTGTATGTTTGAAACTATAATCAGATCATCTCCTTGGCTGATGCTGGATTAGGTGATGACATGTCTCCAGTCTTGATTGGTTTATTGGAGTCCTATCAAAGAGGAAATGTTTTGGAGAATGAGATTCAGAGAGAGCAGAACGACATAGCCATGAGAAGCAGAGTCCACCCGCCAGCGACCTTTGGAGATGAAGAAGGAAAACGCCTCCTGGGGAGCTTTATGAAACCAGAAGCCAGGAGAGAAAGCTAGCAGATGACGTTGTGTTTGCCATGTGCCCTTTCAGCTAAGAGAGAAGCCCTGACTGCGTTCACCATGTGCTTTGTCACTTGAGAGAGAAACCCTGAACTTCATCAGCCTTCTTGAACCAAGGTATCTTTCCCTGGATGGATGCTTTTGATTGGACATTTCTATAGACTTGTTTTGATTGGACATTTTCTTGGCCTTGGAACTATAAACTAGCAACTTATTAAATTCCCCTTTTTAAAAGCCATTCTGTTTCTGGTATATTGCATTCCAGCAGCTAGCAAACTGGAACACCTTTCTCCCCATTCCCCCAAAGGAACTTTGCAAATACTTCTTAATTCACTGCCCAAATTACTCTAGGATATATTGGGAGTATTACACTAACCTGGACAAAGAAACAAGTTCTCACACCCTATTCAAGATTCCATGTACTTATGGACTTCAACGAAACTGACTGTACAAGTTAAATTAGGAAATGTACTACTCAAAATATAAATTTTGCACAAAATAAACATCTCTCCCTTTAGTCTCAGACAGAAGTTTTAAAATATGGATAATATCATCCTTTACCCTGTATTCCGATTTACCTTAGTCCTTTGCAGCTTAGCTTCATTCATACCTCTAGTCAAAGTTTGGCTTCATTCATACCTCTAGTCAAAGTTTGATCATTTTTTAAACTTTTCAAATAGTTCCTGTATGAGGTATTGCTGATTCTTATAGTTTCAGAGCTCGAACTCTGAGTCTCAGGTGTCACATAAATACTCGAAGTTTCTGGGATACTGAACTCACAAACAGCTCAGTATCTCAGAATTTAGAAATAACGGTTGCAACTCCTAAATATATGTGACTGTATAAGAGCTTACAATCTAGGACCCTTTACAATAGGCCCTACCTTATAACCCATGCACTTGACTTCAGTTCACAGATTTTTAGTATTATAGTTAGTCCATGTGAGTGATAATATTTGCCTTTTTGTTTCTGACATTTCATTCAACATACATTTCATTGAGGAAGAAGGACTGGGGGCACTATGAACCAGAAGGAACCTTAAGGTTTATTCACCTAGTTGCATGCCTCACAACTTCATTCTTGTAGCCGCACATTAGCCCATTGCATGTATACACCACAGTTCCCCCTTCCATTCTCAGTCATTAAACCCTTAAGCCACCTCCATCCATTGTGAATTGTGAACACTTCTGCCATAAACAGCAGTGTGTAAATGTCCATTCATGTCCCCACACTCAGTTCCTCCAGGTGTATACTGAGCAACCGGGTTTCAGGATTATATGGCAACCCTACCCCAGCCTCCTGTGGAACCACCACCACTACCCTCCAAAGGGGTACACCTCTAAATTTCCCTACCGACAGTGAATTAGGTACATCTCTTTCTCAACATTTCCTCTAGGACTTGTTTCTCTCTGTTTGTTTTTAAACAGTTTTATTTGAACTTCATACAATTCAACCTATGTAAATAGACATGCCTTTGCCACCATAATCCATCTGAAGACATTTCCATTCCACAAAGAATCCATACCCTCCCCCAAGTCCATGCCTGTTGACATTTAATTTTGCCATAATACCTTTGTTACATTCAGTGGGAGCATATTACAATGTTACTGTTGACTATAGACCCTAGCTTGCATTGATGGTATTTTTTCCTGTATACTATCCATTTTCAACACCTTGCAATGCTGACATTCATTTGTTCTCCCTCATGCAAAAACATGTTTTTATTTGTACACTTAATTACCATCATTGTCCACTCTAGGCATTCCTAAGTTATACTGTCTGTCTTTATCCTCTACCTTTCCTTCTGGTTCATAGTGCCCTGAACCCTTCTCCCTCAATCATACTCACATTCAGCTTAATTCACTGTACTTATATATTGGGCTACGATCAGGTAGTATTGTGCTATCCATTTCTGAAGTTTTACAATCAGCCCTGATGTACAATCTGTATTCCTTCAGCACCAAATGCCCAATCTTTACCCTGTTTCTATCTCCTGGTAACCCGAGTTCTTAACTTCAAATCTCAAAGTTCACTCATTAATGTGAGTTCATATTAGTGAAAACATACAGTATCTGTACTTTTGTTTCTGGCTAATCTCACATAGCATAATGTCCTCAAGGTTTATCCACATTGTTACATACTTTATGATTTTATTCTGTCTTAGAACTGTGTAACATTCCATCATACGTATATACTACAGCCTGTTTAGCAACTCCTACGTTGATGGACATTTGGGCTGTTTCCATCTCTTGGCTATCACAAATAATGGTGCTGTAAACATCAGCATGCAAATGTTGGTTTGTGTTCTTGCCCTCAGGTCCTCTGAATATGTACCTGGGAATGGGGTTGCTGGATTATATGGCCACTCTATACTTAGCTTCCTGGGGAACTACCAAGCTGCATTTCAGAGCAGTTGTACCATTTTATATTCCCACCAACAGTGGCTAAATGTGCCTCTTTCTCTAAATCCTCTCCAGCACTTGTCACTTTCTTTCTTTCTTTCTTTCTTTTTTTTTTGATATAAGCCATTCTAGTAGGTGTCGCATTGTGGTTTTTTTTTTAATTAAAAAAAAATAACGAACAAACAAAACCATTCTTAACATTTGATCATTCCACTCTACATATATAATCAGTAATTCACAATATCATCACATAGTTGCGTATTCATCATCATAATAATTTCTTAGAACATTTGCATCAATTCGGAAAAAGAAATAAAAAGAAAACAGAAAAAAATTCATACATACCATACCCCCCACCCCTCCCCCTCACCGATCACCAGCATTTCACTCTAAATTTATTTTAACATTTGTTCCCCCTATTATTTATTTTTACTCCTTATGTTTTACTCGTCTGTTGATAAGGTAGATAAAAGGAGCATCAGACACAGGGTTTTAACAATCACACAGTCACATTGTGAATGCTATATCATTATACAATCATCTTCAAGAAACATGGCTACTGGAACACAGCTCCACATTTTCAGACAGTTCCCTCCAGCCTCTCCACTACATCCTGAATAACAAGGTGATATCTACTTAATGCGTGAGAATAACCTCCAGGATAACCTCTCGACTATGTTTGGAATCTCTCAGCCATTGACACTTTGTCGCGTTTCACTCTTCCCCCTCTTGGTCAAGAAGGTTTTCTCAATCCCTTGATGCTGAGTCTCAGCTCATTCTAGGATTTCTGCCCCACGTTGCCAGGAAGGTCCACACCCCTGGGAGTCATGTCTCACATAGACAGGGGGAGGGTGGTGAGTTTGCTTGTTGTGTTGGCTGGGAGAGAGGCCACATCTGAGCAACAGAAGAGGTTCTCTTGTGGATGACTCTTAGGCCTAATTTTAAGTAGGCTTAACCTATCCTTTGTGGACTTAAGTTTCATATGAATAACCTCCAAGATTGGAGCTCAGCTTATTGCTTTGGTTGTCCTCACTGCTTGTGAGAATATCAAGAATTCTCCACTGGGGGAAGTTGAATTTTCCCCCTTTCTCACCATTCCCCGAAGGGGACTTTGCAAATGCTTTTTTACTCACTGTTCAAAGAGCTCTGGGATTTATTGGGGCATCGCTCTGGACAAACCAACAAAATCTCATGTCCTTCTCAAAGTTCCATGTACTTATGGTGTTCAATTAAGCTGTCTACATAAGTTATATTAGGAAATGCACTAGTCAAAATATAAATTTTGTACCAAAAGAACATTTTTTTGCTATAGTCTCACACATAAGTTAAAATTTTAAAATGTTAATTACCATCTATTTTCACCACCCTGCAGTAATGACATTCCTGTGTTTTTCCTCATGCAACAACATTTTTTAAATTTGTACATTTAGTTACTATCATTATACACTCTAGCATTCCTAGATTATAGCATCTCAGTCTTTATCATCTATCTTTCTTTCTGATTTCATTTGTGCCCCCAGCACCTCTCCCTCTATCATTCTCACATTCAGCTTCATTCAGCATTTTAACATAATTGTATTACAGTTAGGTAGTATTGTGCTGTCCGTTCCTGAGTTTTTACATTCAATCCTGTTACACAGTCTGTATCCCTTCAGTTCCAATTACCCAATATCTTACCCTATTTCTATCTCCTGATGGTCTCTGTTACCAACGAAATTCTCCAAGTTTATTCACTAATGTCAGTTCATATCAGTGAGACCATACAGTATTTGTCCTTTTGTTTCTGGCTGATCTCAGTAAGCATAATGTCCTTAAGGTCCATCCATGTTGTTACATACTTCATAACTTTATTCTGTCTTATGGATGCATAATATTCCATTATGTATATATCACAGTTTGTTTAGCCACTCATCTGTTGATGGACATTTGGGCTGTTTCCATCTCTTTGCAATTGTAAATAATGCTGCTGTAAACGTTAGTGTGCAAATGTCTGTGTCATTGCCCTCATGTCCTCTGAGTAGATACCTAGCAATGGTATTGCCAGGTCATATGGCAATTCTATATTTAGCTTTTTGAGGAACCGCCAAACTGCCTGCCACAGCGCTTGTACCATTTGAGATTCTCACCAACAGTACATAAGTGTGCCTCTTTCTCCACATCCTCTCCAGCACTTTTCATTTTCTGTTTTATTGATAATGGCCATTCTGGTGGGTGTGAGATGATATCTCATTGTGGTTTTGATTTGCATTTCTCTAATAGCCAGGGAAGTTGAGCATCTCTTAATGTGCCTTTTGGTCATTTGTATTTCCTCTTCTGAGAAGTGTCTGTTCAAATCTTTTGCACATTTTGCAATTGGGTTGTCTGTCTTTTTGTTGTTGAGTTGAACAATCTCTTTATATGTTCGGGACACTAGACCTTTATCTGATATATTGTTTCCAAATATTGTTTCCCATTGTGTAGGCCGTCTTTTATTTTCTTGATGAAATTCTTTGATGTGCAAAAGTGTTTACTTTTGAGGAGTTCCCATTCATTTATTTATTTCTTCAGTGCTCGTGCATTGGGTGTAAGGTCTAGGAAACTGCCTCCTACTATAAGATTTATAAGATATTTCCCTACATTTTCTTCTAACAGTTTTATGGTTTTAGATTTAATGTTTAGGTCTTTGATCCATTTTGAGTTAATTTTTGTATAGGGGGTGAGATATGGGTCCTCTTTCATTCTTTGGCATATGGATATCCAGTTCTCTCAGCACCATTTATTGAAGAGACAGTTCTGTCCCAGGTGAGTTGACTTGACTGACTTATCAAAGATCAATTGTCCATAGATGAGAGGGTCTATATCTGAACACTCTATTCTATTCCATTGGTCAGTGTATCTATCTTTATGCCAGTACCATGCTGTTTTGACCTCTGTAGCTTCATAATATGCCTTAAAGTCACATAGCGTGAGACCTCTGACTTCATTATTTTTCCTCAGGATACTTTTAGCTATTTGGGGCACCCAGCCCTTCCAGATAAATTTGGTTATTGGTTTTTCTATTTCTGAAAAGTAAGTTGTTGGGATTTTAATTGGTATTGCATTGAATCTGTAAATCAATTTAGGTAGAATTGACATCTTAACTATATTTAGTCTTCCAATCCATGAACATGGTATGCCCTTCCATCCATTTAGGTCTTCTGTGATTTCTTTTAACTATTTCCTACAGTTTTCTTTGTATAGGTGTTTTGGCTCTTTAAATTTATTCCTAAATATTTTATTCTTTTGCTTGCAATTGTAATTGGAATTTGTTTCTTGATTTTCTCCTCAGATTGCTCATTACTAGTGTATAGAAACACTACAGATTTTTGAATGTTGATCTTGTAACCTGCCACTTTGCTGTACTCATTTATTAGCTCTGATAGTTTTGCTGTGGATTTTTCAGGGTTTTCGACATATAGTATTATATCATCTGCAAACAGTGAGAGTTTTGCTTCTCCCTTTCCAATTTTGATGCCTTGTATTTCTTTTTTTTGTCTAATCACTCTGGCTAGAACTTCCAACACAATGTTGAATAACAGGGGTGATAGGGGACATCCTTGTCTTGTTCCTGATCTTAGGGGGAAAGTTTTCCCTCATTGAGGATGATGTTAGCTGTGGGTTTTTCATATATTCCCTTTATCGTGTTTAGGAAGTTCCCTTCTATTCCTATGCTATGAAGTGTTTTCAACAGGAAAGAATGTTGAATTTTGCCAAATGCCTTTTCTGCATTCATCGAGATGATCATGTGGTTTTTCTGCTTTGATTTGTTGATATGGTGTATTAGATTAATTGATTTTCATATGTTGAACCATCCTTGCATACCTGGGATGAACCCTACTTGGTCATGATGTATAATTCTTTTAATGTGTTGCTGGATTCGATTTTCTAGAATTTTATTGAAGATTTTTGCATCTATATTCATTAGAGAGATTTGTCTGTAGTTTTCTTTTTTTGTAATATCTTAGTCTGACTTTTGTATGAGGGTAATGTTGGCCTCGTAGAATGAATTAGGTAGCTTTCCCTTCTCTTCAATTTTTTTGAAGAGTTTGAGCAGGATCAGTACTAATTCATTCTTGAATATTTGGTAGAATGCACCTGTGAAGCCCTCTGTTCCTGGAATTTTCTTTTTGGGGAGCTTCTTAATGACTGATTCAATTTCTTTACTTGTGATTGGTTTGTTGAGGTCATCTAATTCTTCTTGAGTCAAAGTTGGTTGTTCATGCCTTTCTAGGAAGTTGTCCATTTCATCTACATTGTCATGTTTATTAGCATAAAGTTGTTCATAGTATCCTGTCATTACTTCCTTTATTTCTGTGGGGTCAGTGGTTATATCTCCTCTTCCATTTCTGATCTTATTTATTTGCATCCTCTCTCGTCTTCTTTTGGTTAATCTTGCTAAGGGTCCATCAATCTTATTGATTTTCTCATAGAACCAGCTTCTGGTTTTGTTGATTTTCTCAATTGTTTTCATGTTCTCAATTTCATTTATTTCTGCTCTAATCTTCATTATTTCTTTCATTTTGCTTACTTTGGGGTTAGTTTGCTGTTCTTTCTCTAGTTCTTTCAAGTGGACATTTAATTCCTGAATTTTTGCGCTTTCTTGTTTTTTGATATAAGCATTTAGGATAATAAATTTCCCTCTTAGCACTTTGTTGCCTCCCATAAGTTTTGATATGTTGTGTTTTCATTTTCATTTGCCTCGAATATTTACAGATTTCTCTTGTAATTTCTTCCTTGACCCACTGGATGTCTAAGAGTGTGTTGTTGAGCCTCCATATATTTGTGAATTTTCTGGCGCTCTGCCTATTATTGATTTCCAACTTCATTCCTTTATGATCTGAGAAAGTATTTAGTATGATTTCAATCTTTTTAAATTTATTGAGACTTGCTTTGTGACCCAGTATATGGTCTATCTTTGAGAATGATCCATGAGCACTTGAGAAAAAGGTGTATCCTGCTGTTGTGGGGTGTAATGTTCTATAAATGTCTGTTAAGTCTAGCTCATTTATTGTAATATTCAAATTTTCTGTTTCTTTATTGATCCTCTGTCTAGATGTTCTGTCCGTTGATGAGAGTGGGGAATTGAAGTCTCCAACTATTATGGTAGATGTGTCTATTTCCCTTTTCAGTGTTTGCCACATGTATTTTGGAGCAGTCCAGTTTGGTGCATAAATATTTATGTTTGTTAAGTCTTCATGCTGAATTGTTCCTTTTATTAGTACATAGTATCCTTCTTTGTCTCTTTTAACTGTTTTACATTTGAAGTCTAATTTGTTGGATATTAGTAGAGCTACTCCTGCTCTTTTCTGGTTGTTATTTGCATGAAATATCTTTTCCCAACCTTTCACTTTCAACCTATGTTTATCTTTGGGTCTAAGATGTGTTTCCTGTAGACAGCATATAGAAGGATCCTGTTTTTTAATCCATTCTACCAGTCTATGTCTTTTTTTTTTTTTTTTTTTTTAAAGGAAAGACAGAGAGAAGGAAGGAAGGATAGAAGGAAGGAAGGGAGGAAGAAAGGGAAACATCTTTTAAACATTTTCTTGTTTTATTGTATTTTGTTTCTCCGTTTTTGTTACATGGGCTGGGGCCGGGAATCGAACCGAGGTCCTCCGGCATAGCAGGCAAGCACTTTGCCCGCTGAGCCACCGCGGCCCGCCAGTCTATGTCTTTTGATTGGGGAGTTCAATCTATTAACATTTACTGTTATTACTGTATGGGTAGTACTTTCTTCTACCATTTTGCCTTTTGGATTTTATATGTCATATCTAATTTTCCTTCTTTTTACCTTTACTCATAGTCTTCATTTCTACACTCTTCTCCACATCTCTCTCTTTTGTCTTTTTGTATCTGTCTCTAGTGCTCCCTTTAGTATTTCTTGCAGAGCTTGTTTCTTTGTCACAAATTCTCTCAGTGATCGTTTGTCTGAAAATGTTTTAATTCCTTCCTCATTTTTGAAGGACAGTTTTGCAGGATATAGAATTCTTGGTTGGCAGTTTTTCTCTTTTAGTAATTTATATATATCATCCCACTGTCTTCCTGCCTCCATGGTTTCTGCTGAGAAATCTACGCATAGTCTATTGGGTTTCCCTTGTATGTGATGGATTGCTTTTCTCTTGCTGCTTTCAAGAACCTCTCTTTCTCTTTGACCTCTGACATTCTGATTAGTAAGTGTCTTGGAGTACATCTATTTGGATCTATTCTCTTTGGGGCACACTGCATTTCTTGGATCTGTTATTTTAAGTCTTTCATAAGAATGGGGAAATTTTCAGTGATAATTTCCTCCATTAGTTTTTCTCCTCCTTTTCCCTTCTCTTCTCCTTCTGGGACACCCACAACACGTATATTCATGCGCTTCATATTGTCATTCAATTCCCTGAGTCCCTGCTCATATATTTCCATTTTTTTCCCTATAGTTTCTGTTTCTTGTCGGATTTCAGATGTTCCATCCTCCAGTTCACTAATCCTATCTTCTGCCTCTCGAAATCTACCATTGTAGGCTTCCATTGTTTTTTTCATCTCTTCTTCTGTGCCTTTCATTCCCATAAGTTCTGTGATTTGTTTTTTCAGACTTTTGATTTCTTCTTTTTGTTCATTCCTTGCCTTCTTTATATCCTCCCTCAATTCATTGATTTGGTTTTTGATGAGGTTTTCCATGTCTGTTCGTATATTCTGAATTAATTTTTTCAGCTCCCATTTCTCATTTGAATTGTTGGTTTGTTCCTTTGACTGGGCCATATCTTCAATTTTCCTGGTGTGATTTGTTATTTTTTACTGGCATCTAGATGCTTAATTACCTTACCTAGTTTATTCTGGAGATTGCTTTCACTTCTTTTACCTAGGGTTTTCTTGCTGGGTGTATTTGTTGTCTATCTGTTCTTTGACATTCAGTTTAGTTTTTTCTGGACCTGTAGCTTAGGTTTTGTTTAACAGAGGATAATTTTTCAGTTCTTGTTTTCTTGTTTCTTGCCCTGCTTGTAAGGTGCCTTTTTACCCCCACCCTTAGGAGGGTCTACTTAGGTATTATAGACCTCAGCTGGATTTTCCCGGACCATCTGGCCTCCTATCAGAGGGAAGGAGTCACCTGCATTGGTTTTCCCTGAGGGTGAGACCCAGCAGGTTGAAAGACTTTCCTGTGAAGTCTCTGGACTCTGTTTTTCTTATCCTACCCAGTATGTGGTGCTTGTCTGCCTGCAGGTCCCAACAGCATAAGGTGATGTTGTACCTTTAACTTTGGCAGATTCTCCCTTCTGGTGGCATGGTGGAGACAGAGGAGAGGTTGTAGGCTGGTTTTAATGGCTTCAAATTACCAAGCTCTGGTGTCTGAATTCTTTGAGGGAGGGATTCCACCTGAGTTGGGCTTCACCCCTCCCCTGGGGAAGGTACAGGCTCCAGATAAGTCCTGAAACGAGCTTGTTTCTGCCTTTGCCTGGGGCAGTTGCAGCCTGAGAAGTCCTGCCACTGAATCCAGAGGCAGTCAAGCCTTTGTAGAAACACAGCCACAAAAACCTCTTGTTTCTTTTCTTTTTTTCTTTTCCTTTAGCCCAATAAGTGACCTCTGCTTTGACCAGGTTCACCTGAGCTGGGGGCCTATTTTTAAGTAGTCAGAATTTGTTAATTAATGCCACAAAAAAAGGTGGTAAAACATCCACAAAGGAAAACTAACAAAATAAGGGAATTTTGTTTAGTATAGTTATAAATATGTCTATTAAATATATCAGTCTAGGGCAGGCCAAGAGTTCTTGCCTGCCATGCCGGGGACCTGGGTTTGATTCCCAGTGCCTGTGCATGCAAAACAAAAACAAAAACAAGATAGTCTATAATTTTCCTTTATTTTAATATACTTGTCTTCCTCTAGTAAATTATAATGATTTCAAAAAGAACTGGGTTTTTTTTTCTATTTTTTTGATGAGTTTGTGTACACTGTCATTTCTTTCAATGTTAAAAGATTTGCTAGTGAAGTAATAGGACCTCAAGATATCTTTATATGGGAAAGTTTTAATTATCAGTTCAATTTCTTAAACAGATATAAGCCATTCAGATTTTCTGTTTCTTCTTGAGTTGGCAAATTGTGTTTTCCTAAAAACTTATTCAATTTTATGTGGAATATCACTTCATTGGCATAAAGTTCTTCATAATACTGTCTTAGGATGTTTGTAAATTGTGCCTTCATATTTTTCTTTAAGTAGTCTTTCTAGGGGTTTAACATGTTTTCTAAAGTCTTTTCAAAGAGCCAAGCTCTGTTTTTATTGATTTTCTGTCTCTTTTTCTATTTTATTAATTTCTGCTTTGCCTTCATTCTTTTCTTAATTCTTCTGGAACAATTGGATAGCCACATGCAAAAGAAAGAAGTTGGATTCCTGCTTTACAACATATACAAAAATTAACTTGAAATGGATCAAATGCCAAAATATAATAAAATATAAGCTAAAACTATAAAACCCTTAGAAGAAAACAGCGATCTTGGGTTAGGTAATGGTTTCTTATATATGACACTGTAAGCACAAGCATCCAAATTAAAAATTGGTAAATTGAACTTCATCAAGAGTAAAAACTTTTGTGCTTTTTGTGCTTTAGAGGATGCCACCAAGAAAGTGAAACAACTCACAACAGAATGGAAGAAAATATTTTCAAATCATATATTTTGTAAGAGTCTATTATCCAGAATATAAAAAGAATTTTCACAGCTGAACAATAAAGATAACCCAATTTAAAAATGTCAAAGGATTTGAAAAGATTTCTCTTCAAAGAAGATACACAAAGTTTAATGATTATATGTAAAGATGTTCAATATCATTATTCATTAGGGAAATGAAAATCAAACCACAATAAGATACCACACATACCCACTAGGACATGTATAATAAAAAAATAGTAACAAATGTTGATAAGGATGTAGCAAAATTGGAACCTTCATACTTTGCTGGTGGAAATATAAAATGATTTAGCCACTTTGGAACACAGTTTGCTAGAATTACCATAAATCCAGCAATTTTACTCCTAGAGAATTGAAAACCTGTGTCCACACAAAAACTTGTGCATGAAATGTTCATAGCAATATTATTCATAATAGCTTAAAGGTCGAAACAGCCCATATATCACATCAACTGATTAATGGATACACAAAATGTGATTTATTCATATAATGGAGTATTATTCAGCCATAAAGAGAAATGAAGTACTGATTCATGGTACAAGATGAATGAACCTTGAGAACATTATGCTAAGATAAGGGAGCTAGACATATAAGGCCATATACTGTATGATTCCATTTATATGAAATGTCCAGAATAGACAAATCCATAAAGGCAGAAAGTAAATTAGAGGTTGTCAGGGGCTGAGAGGAGGAGGGTGTTGTACTCACATAATGGGTATGGATGTCATTTTTTGGAGGGAGGATGAAAATATTCTGGAAGCAGTGCAACCTTGTGAGTATACTAATAACTACTGAATTATACGTTTTAAAAGGTGAATTTTATGGTTTATGAATTATATCTTACTCTTAAAGGCCAATCAGTGTATTTCAACAAATTAGCATAATACTAGGGGGAACATCATAAGAAAATCTCAACAGATAGATGCAGAAAAAAATCATAAAACTAAATACTTGTTTATTATAAGCACTCAACATATTAGTAATAGAAGAAAACATCTTTAAACTGGTAAAATCATCTATTATATTAAGATCTTACAGAAAACATCATAGTTAATAGTGAAATATTGAAATGTTTTCCCCTGGGATTAGGAATGCTTCCTAACATCATTGCAATTCAACATTATACCAGAGATCCTAACCACTGCAATAAGGCAAGAAAATAAAAATAAAGTTACAAGAACTTGAAAAGGAAGAGTTAGAACTGTCCTTACTCACAGATGATATGATTGTTTATATAGAAAAGTGAAAAGAATCTACAATCAAATCTATTGGAATTATAAAAAATAATCTGGGTGGGCCACGGTGGCTCAGCAGGTAAGAATGCTTGCCTGCCATGCCCGAGGACCCGGGTTCAATTCCCGGTGCCTACCCATGTTAAAAAAAAAAAAAAAAAAATCAAATTTAGCAAGGTCACTGGATTCAAGGTCAAAATACAAAATTCAATGGCATATATTTATACACACACACACACACATATATACACACATATCTATAGTAAACAGAAAATATAATTTGAAAATACTATTTATAATAGCATAAAAACCATAAAATACCTAATATTAAATATAATAAGAGATATGTAAGACTATTATATAGAAAACATTATTGAGAAAAATCAAAGGAAATATAAATGGAGAGATTTGCTGTGTTCAAGAATTTAAAGGCTCAATATTGTAAAGATATCAGTTCTTTCCAACTTTATCTATAGAATCAATGCAATCCTTGCCAAAGTCACAGTAGATTGTGGGTTTTTTTGGAATTAATAAGCTGGTTCTAAAATTTACATGAAAATGTTAAACACCACCAAAAAAAAGAGAGAGAGAGAGAGAGAGAAGATCATGTTGAAGGAACAAAGCTGGAAGACTTACTTTGCCAAATATCAAGACTTCTTATGAGGCTATAGTAATGAATACCATAAGGCACTGGTGCAAAGACAGACACATAAAATAATGAAACAGAATAAAAAGTCCAGAAACAGACTCACACACATACAGTTGATTAAGGACAAAGGTGACTACGTAATACAGTGAGAAATGAATGACCTTTTCAAGAAATTGTGCTGAATCAGTTGGATATTCATACGCATTATAAATCCTGATCTTCACAACTTAAAACCAATTCCAAAGAGATTGCATAAAAAAGTAAAAGGTAAAAACAATAAAACATCCATCCAAAAAGGAAAATATCTTCATAATCTTGAAATAGGCAAAGACTTATTAAACAGAATACAACAAGCACTACCCAGAAAGAAAAAGATCACAGCATTGGATTAAAATTTAAATTTTCTGTTTATCAAAAGACCACATTCAGAGTAAAAAGGCAAGCTATAGGGTGGGAGATTATAATTTCAGTACAAATGTCTGGCAAAGGACTTGCATTAGAATCTCTTTTAAAAACGATTACAAATAAATTTTAAAAGGAAAAAGATAATACAACAGAAAAATCGGCAAATGACCAGAACAATACATCAAAAAAGAGGATATCCAAATGACCACGAACATGAAAACGTGCTGAAACATTATTAATCATTTAAGAAATGCAAATTGAAACCACAATGTGATACCATTACACCTCAACCATATGAGAAATTAAAAAGACTGACAATGCCAAGTATTAGGAAAAGTGTGGAGCAATACATGCTCCCATAAAACAAATGATGAGGCAGTAAATTGGTACAACCACTTTGGAAAGTTACTTGATGATATCTATTAAAGTTGAACACATGGAAACTTGATGCAACAGTTTCACTCTTTTAAGTATACACTCAACAGAAATGTATATATATGTGCATCACAGAGCAGCTCTATAACATAGCAGCCCAAATTGGAAATGACACAGTTGTCCATCAGCAGAACTCATAAATGAGTTCATAAATTGAATATTTATACACTGAAATACTATTCAGAAATGAGGATTAGCAAACTAGAAGAACATGTGGAAGCATCTGCCTGAATCTCAGAAACAATGTGGAGTGAAAGAAGCCATACATGAGAATATCCTGTATGGTTGCATATATATAAAGTTAAAGAATGAGCAAAACTGAACTTTGCTATTAGAAATCAGGGTCATGCTTGCCTTAGGTGTGAGTCATAACTGGAGAGAGATAAAGGGCCGCTGGAAGTTTGGGTAATGTTCTGTGCCTTCATTTAGGCGGTCTTTATTCTTGGTGTAAGTTCATCAAGTTGGACACTTATGATTGTTCATTTTTATGGAACTATATTAAGCATCAATGAAAGCAAACAAACAAAAAAAATGTGTGAGCATGGGTAAATGTTTCTGAGCGTAGGGTGAGGAATGAGAGCCAATGTCAGGGCATTTGCTGATTTTGCCTCCAGCTCAGGTCCTGGGCGGGAAATACTGTCCTTCCTCTCGGACTGGCTGAGGAGTCTGCCCAATCTTCAGTTTGTGTTCCCTTGAGGGTCCCTGGCATTTCCTTTCAGAAATAGACCATTATAGTTCCCCATATTGTTTGAAAAGGAACTTCAACTGCAAAGGACATGGAATAGTCAGCATCTATTCTGATTAGGATAATGACACTCTTCCCACATGACACCCCTGGTGTGGGACTAAAGTCAACGCCCATAAATGCTTCTAGCATCCCCACCCCCAACCTCAAAGGGCCTGAGCACATTTCTGGCCAGTATGGAGTACTAGAAAGAGCCCAGGTGGCAGGGAAATGAGATGGATGGTGCCCCAGAGCCCAAGGGAGAGGGACTCATGGGCAGAAATGACTGATCAGCTGATCGGTTAGAGCTCCAGGCAGGAAGTCTATCCCCTGTGGGGAGATGAATGTCCAGGATGTGTGGAGGCACTGCCTCAAGACCCTGCACGTTCTGCAGCCTCAGTGGCAGCATTGCTTGGAGGTCATTTGTAAATTGAGCAACATGAAATGAATCATGTTCCTGCTAAGATACAGGCTTTCAATTTATGATATTAAAAAGTAGCTCATGTTTTTAATATGAGACATAATACTATACATTTAGAAATGCCCTGGGAACAGTACTGCTTATTGGAATTCTAGTCGAATTTGTATCTACATTGTATATATATATGTAAAACAGGGCTTACTCAATTCCACCTACGAGCAGAAAAACAGATTCTTGGGCCCAGCCACTCCTGTACCTCAGGAACCCTACACTGAAAGTTGCCTGGTCCAGTCTCTTCCAGGCAGAGGGCTCTGTCCACCATGCCCCAAGAAGCATGGTGGAGAAAAGCATCTATTCAGTTCTCCCAGGGGAGCTTCTATGTGAAAGGGAAATAGCAGTAGACAATCCTGGAGCTTTCTAGCAGCAGCACTTCTTTATGGGCCTACATGGCTGTCCTCCTGAAGAGGTTAAATGCAAATGGGAAGCCATGTCTAGAACCAAAGGATGAGCATTGCTCTAGGCATCAGGATATTACTATTTTGCATCTCTGTTTAAACAATAACATAGTAGTGTTGCTTCCTCTTCACCATGAGATCCCAGAGGGAACAAGTCCCCACCACCCCTTTCTATTAGATCCAAGATTGTAGAACGTTTGGTCTTGAATGATGGGCTGCATTTAAAGGGAGGAACATAAATACGTTTGGTGTTTGATGTGCGTGCACGCGCACACGCGCGCGCGTGTGTGTGTACAAAGAAAGAGGTTGCTGCTTCTCTCTCACCTCCCTACATGACAAGTCCTTTGCTTCTTTCTCTGAACTTGTGACTAGCAGCCTTGTGCCAGGGGGCATGCAGTTTCTAGGTTGTCAGTTTTCCAAGGTCATCCTTTGACATTAGCTGACTGCCAGATGCATCTGTAATAAGTCGACAAGGGTCTCTTCAGCTGACTTAGTAGGCTCTTCTGTTCTCAACTGAAACTGCTGAGGAAAGTCTCATACACTCTGTAGCCTGTTTAGGTACTGTAAACTCCTAAAAGAAAACGAACGTAGAGGGTACCTGTTCCTTACCTCCTCTATCTCCTTCCTCCCTGTCCTTTTTGAGTGTGCAAAGGACAAGTCAGTGTCTGCGAGTCGATGGAGAGAAGGGTTGAGACTCAGAGAAAGAGGTTATCCTAGGATGAAATATCAAACCAAATCACATTGATTTTCCCTTTGGGAGGGCCTGGATATCACATCCTGCCATTTCCCTCTGTCCCTGTCCACCATCGACAGGGAAGCATTAACAGGGAATAATCAATGGTGCTCTGCCCTGAAAATAAAAGGCTTGTCATGTTTCTCCATTTGGTGGAATGGATGGAGAACTAGGGGTCATGTGGCCAGCTTCCATCTGTCTCCTGACAGAGGCACTGACTCAGACATAACTTCCAGCCTGCAGCCAGGTGATTGTGAACTCTCCATGGGCTTCAAGACAAACAGAACTTTCATTTTTTTCAAATCTTAGGTCAGGAACTTGACTAACTATCAAAGATGGAAGCCCAGGAGTAGCTTTACTGAACTTTAATTTCTAGGTTATATAATTTATTGAAGTTCCCTAATATGCAAGATACTATGCTTGCAGTCAAAACAAGGCCATACATTTACAGTACCCTGACAGGATCACAGAAATTCAGAGCTAACAGGAACATAAATCTGTGGTCAGCCCCATTTCCCATAGGATGGATGAATTGGCTACAATTTTCCTGGTAAATGGTCATCAGATAGTGCTTGAATACCACCACTGCCTCCCAATGTGGCTCATCTGTTGTCAGAAAGCTCAATTCTTAGACAATGTTTTCTTATACCTAAACAAAATCTGTTTTCTGATGCTCATGGCCATCATTTATTATATCCTCTCCATATGTTTCCACCTCTCCCACTTAAATCCAGTTCCCTCTTGGTTCCCAACTCCTTGCTGTCTCTCCAAGTCATGATCCCACTAAGTCAATTTAGATTTAGCCCTTTTATCTGGTCCTTAATCAAAGGCTCTGACTTAGAAGCATTCCGATGGCTCTTCCCCATTCATGCTACTTGGCTTGTGTCCTTCTTCCTGCTCCAACTTTTAAAAACCTCTCTTTAGATTAGCATGTATGAGGTAATCTCATTGGATTAGGTAGTTACCAATCCCCCTAATTAAACTAGCATCTCTCCTGTATTCTTAATGATGACGATTGTTTACTGAGCCTCACTATGTGCCAGGCAGTGTTCTAAGTGCTTTAGGTCTCATTGAATACGCATAGTAACCCAACAGGGTTGCTACTAGTATTATTTCATTTAACAGATGAGGTAACTGAGGCACAGAGAAGTTAAGTAACTTGCCTAGTGACAGAATCATGATTTGGACACTAGGATTCTGATTCCAGAGCCCACACTGCTCTGTCTTATTCACGGCAATGTGAAATACCTTGTCCTGTGCCTATTGATTCTCGATCCTTTATCAGCTGTGTGCTTGCGCAAGCCAGTGTGAAACTGGATAGAGTCACCAGCGGCATAGGTATCCCACATGGTGGACTCCCTCAGCCTTGCCTTCCACGGCTCCTTTCGCTATTTCTGACTCAACAGCTCCTCTGGTTTCAGCTTGATTAGTTTGCGAAGGGGCAATAGGTAAGATATGTTTTCCTTCCCAAGTTGGGAACCAAGAGAGATAGTTACAGTGTTCAGAACCAGATGTCAACTCTGTAACTGAATAGAGTGCAAAGTTTCAGCTCTGACAAGTGAGATGGTTCAAATGTAGCCCTCTTCTGGAAGGCCAGCTTACTTGTAACAGGGGCAGAGCCCCATCTCCCAATAGGTTACTACATACAGTCAGTTGGCTTGTGCCCCCCACCAAAAGGTATGTTGAAGTTCTAACTTGTAAATATGACCTTATTTGGAAATAGAGTCTCTGCAGATATGATCAAGTTAAATTGAGATCATACTAGATTAGGGTAGGCCCTAAATCTAATGACTGGTGTCCTTATAGGAAGAGGAGAGTTCACACATACACACAGGGAAGCTGGCCACATAACTTTGAGGCAGAGAGTGGAGTGATACAGCCACAAGCCAAGAACATCAAGGATTGTGGAAGTGACCAGAAGCTGTAAGTGGCAAGGAAGGATTCTTCCCTGGAGCCTTCAGAGGGAGCATAGGTGTGCAGACACCTTGATTTCAGACTTCTACTCTCTAGCACTATGGGAGAATGCATTTCCGTTGTTTTAAGTCACTTGATTCATGGTACCTTGTTATAGAAGCCCTAGGAAAACTAATATGCTGCATAGCAGAGGGCAGTGGCTGCAGACTCCCTCTGAGTGGACAGGCAGGCTTCAAAACAGCCCAGAAAGGGCTGGGGAAAGCACGCTCTGTTCTGCTTCTCACAAAATCACCGGCAAGGAAGTTACTTCTTCTCCTGTCCTAGCAATAATGTTAGTAAGTATCCGTATGGTTACTAGTTCTTCTTTTGTTCAACCCTAAACTGTTTAGTGGGAGGACTGTTCTTCTACCTGAAGTCCCTCTACATGTTCACATGGGTCCTGAAAATAGAGATTTCCCCCCCAAAACCACCCTCTCTGGGCCCTATATCTTGACTCTTGCTCTTTTGGATTGTGTGGGGATGTCCATTCACCTTACTTCCAACAACAGAGCTGGTTGCTTTGGGGGCTCTGCCTTCCCATCCCTCACTTTGTGAGGTTTAGATAAAATCTCCTCTCTTCCTCTGAGCTCAAGCCAGTGGGACCCACTGTCCCAAATTTCAGTCTCCAGCGGAGTAATGTAAGGACGACACTCAGTCTGCATTCCTGACAAGATAGTTCTGGCTGCTCTGAGCCCTGCCTCTCCATCTTCTCCACCTTGTCACCATTCTTTGAGTTCTCTGATATCTTTCCAGTAAAGTCTGTTCTTTCTCTTAAATGTGTTAGTTTCTATCATTTATAGTATAACCCTAACTTAAATGAAACACAGATTTGGGTACTAATCAGGTTCTGAGCCAGCCTACCCTGGCTCAGTTTCTAGCCCCACAATACAACTTGCCAATTTTCTGGTTTCCTCATCCTCTACCATCCAGTAGGGGACTGCCCGGCCTTGTGCCTGACAGGCAGATGAATAAGAAATCCTTTGTTGAAATACAGATATACCATATCCAAGAATCTGGTAATCACGGCAAAAATAGAAATGATGCTTGCTTGTTGCAAAGAACAAACAAGAATTTATGTGAACATACTTAGCCTGTAGTTGCTATAAAAACACCAGCCTTGATTTTCCAGCCCCTTCTAGTCTCTTGGTTTCCTCCAAGATTCCTTGACAGCAATTTAGCAATCCTATTTACAAGGGCTATCAGCATCCTGGACAAGTAATTCATCGGGATAAATGACTTTAATTCATTAGAGTAGCTAGAGAACAGTTGCATTTTTTATAATCTCTTCACTTGGGGCTTTTAATTCCCTCTTATCAACACTTGTGTTATCCACTCTATGGTAAAAGATTTTCTATAGCAAAGAAGATGGAAGCAAATTAGGGGTGGAAAAGTTCTACCTTCTTTCTGATAAAAATCACCACCATTCCTAAACAGTGGCCTGAGCCATCTTTTTAACCTATTTGCCCTAAACTTAACCTTAAAAAGCAGGAACCGTTTTTGATGCCCTTAGCTGTTTGCGCAAGTCTCAACTCATTGCTGGCTTCAGCCTCCTGACACTATTTAAACAGAAAATCATCTTGCCTATTAAAGTTTTATTCATGTCATTCTGCCAAGATTTTAAATAACAGCAGCCCCTGAGAATAGCGGCACTATTTGGGAAAGTGTTTTGAGAGCACTGTCAATTCTGGGTTCCCATTTCCTCACTCAATGACTGAAGCATCTGCTGTTGAGATTAACCATGAAGTGACCTGAAGATTCACCATGTTGAAGCCCTTTACTGTAGACTTTTTTTTTTGATAGTTAATCAAATGGTATTTAAGATACTGTTTAATATTTAGAATTCAAATAACTCTGATATCTGTATTTGTAGATTTTTTCCTTGCTTTAATTTTAAATCGGTTTATGAAACATATTGTACAAAAAGACTTTATGATGATTATTTAGATATATTTTTTAATATGCTTATGGATAAGTTAACTTAGATATCCATTTTAGGGGGTTAAGATTTCCATATGTTAATTGTAAAAATGTTTGTATATTCATATTTTCCTGAAATCAGGAAAATATTTGGTATCACAGGTCATTACTGTAACAATGCAGATGTTTGTATAAACTTTCTACTTCATTTTTTTATTTATTAATTTTTTTAAATACCAAAAAACACCAAACAAACAAAAACATTCGTAACTTTTGATCATTTCATTCTACATATATAATCAGTAATTCACAATATCATCACATAGTTGCATATTCATCATCATGATCATTTCTTGGAACATTTGCATCTATTAAGAAAAAGAAATAAAAAGAAAACAGTAAAAGTTCATACATACCATACCCCCCACCCCTCCCCCTCACCGATCACCAGCATTTCATTCTAAATTTATTTTAACATTTGTTCCCCCTATTATTCATCTTTATTCCATATGTTTTACTTGTCTGTTGATACGGTAGATAAAAGGAACATCAGACACAAGGTTTTCACAATCACACAGTCACATTGTGAAAGCTATATTGTTATACAATCATCTTCAAGAAACATGGCTACTGGAACACAGCTCCACATTTTCAGGCAGTTCCCTCCAGCCTCTCCACTACATCTTGAGTAATAAGGTGGTATCTACTTAATGCGTAAGAATAACCTCCAGGATAACCTCTCGACTCTGTTTGGAATCTCTCAGCCATTGACACTTTGTCTCATTTCACTCTTCTCCCTTTTGGTCGAGAAGGTTCTCTCAATCCCTCGAGTCTCAGCTCATTCCAGGATTTCTGTCCCACGTAGCCAGGAAGGTCCACACCCCTGGGAGTCATGTCCCATGTAGACAGGGGGAGGGTGGTGAATTTGCTTGTTGTGTTGGCTGGATAGAGAGGCCACATCTGAGCCACTTTACTGTAGTTTCTTAAGTTATCATTTACTTCCACAGCACCATCTGGCACAGTTCTGCGGGCTTCAGGCCGCCTCATATGTATATTCTTGGTTTTGTATTCCTTTTTTGTTTCTTTAAATTTATATTTATTATGAATGGTCAATGTTAAAAATGTGAAACATATGGAAGCAGTTACCTGTGAAGTCATTTGCGTACTCTAGCTGCAGAGATGCAACATCTAATGCACTGCTATAAGTGAGTACAGATTTTCTTCCTGCGTCAGATGATTTGGAGTTTGCTCTCCAAGTCATAACAGTAAAATCATACTATATCTGTCCTTTTGTGTCTGACTTTATTTCACTCAAAATTATATCATCTTGGTTCATCCATACTGTCATATGCTTCAGGACCTCATTTCATCTCACTGCTGCAGTAATATTCCATTGTATGTATATACCATCTTGTTTATCCACTTGCCGGTTGATAGCACTTGGATTGTTTCCATCTTCTGGCAATTATGAATAATGCTGCTGTGAACATCGGTGTACAAATGTCATGTCATTGCTTTCAGCATTTCTGGGTATATACATAATATTGGTATTGCTGGATCATAGAGCACCTCGATATTTAGTTTTTAAAGAAACAGCCAAACTGTATAATGGCTGTACCATTATACGTTCCCACCAGCAGTGAATAAGTATTCTAATTCCTCCACATCCTCTCTAACATTTGTAGGTTCCTACAAATTCTTTAATAGCAGCCATTCTTATAGGTACGAGATGATATCTCATTATAGTCTTGATTTGCATTTCCCTTATAGCTAATGAAGATGAGCATCTCTTCATGTGCTTTTTACCCATTTGTCTTTACTCTTCGGAAAAATGTCTATTCTTATCTTTTGCCCATTTTGTAATTGGGGTATTTGTTTTTCTTTTGTAAAGTTGTATAATTTCTTTATATATACACGATATCAAACCTTTATCCAATAGATGATTACCAAATCTTTTCTCCCATTGAGTTGGCTGCCTCTTCACCATTTGGACTAAATTCTTTGAGGCACTGAAGCTTTTAATTCTAAGGAATCAAAATTTGTTTGTTTTCTCATAGCTGGTGCTTTGGGTGTAATGTTCAAGAAGCTACCTCCTATCATTAGGTCTTGAAGATGTTTCCCTATATTTTCTTCTAGAAGTTTTATGGTATTTGCTCTTATATTTAGGTCTTTGGTCCATTTTTAGTTCATTTTTGTATAGGGTGTAAGATAGGGGTCCTCTTTCATTCTTTTGGCTATTGATATCCAGTTCTCCCAAGCCCTTTATTAAAAATGCTATTTGTCCCAATTCAGGGGGGTTTAGGAACTTGCAAAGATTAATTGACCATAGATTTGATGGTCAATCTCTGCACTCTCGATTCAGTTCCATTGGTCAATACTTCTTTCAGCCCATACTATGCTGTTTTGACTACTGTGGCTTTATAGTAAGCTTTAAAGTCAGGTAGTGTTAATCCTCCCACTTTGCTCTTCTTATTTTAGGATATCTTTAGCTATTTGAGGTTTGTTTTTCTTCCAAATAAATTTGATAACTAGCCTTTTCAAGTCTTCAAAATAGGCAGTTGGAATTTTAATTGGTATTGCATTTGTAAATCCATTTGGGTAGAACTGACATCTTAACGACGTTTAACTTTCCTAGCCATGAGTGCAGACTATCTTTCCATCTATTAAGATCTTTGATTTCTTTTATTGATGTTTTATAGTTTTCTGTGTACAGTTCCTTTACATCCCTGGTTAAGTTTATTCTTAAATACTTGATTCTTTTAGTGGCTATTTTGAATGGAATTTTTTCTTTAATTGTCTACTCAGTGAGGTCATTATATATAGAAACATTATTGATTTTTTGTGTATTAATCTTACATCCTGCCATTGTGCTGAATTTCTTTCTTAGATCTTTACATAGATTCCCAGGATTTTCCACATACAGGATCACGTCATCTGCAAATAATGAGAGTTTTACTTCTTTCTTTCCTATTTGAATGCCTTTTATTCCTTTTTCCTGCCTTATTGCTCTAGCTAGAACTTCTGATACAATGTTGAATAATGGTGATGACAATAGGTATCCTTGTCTTGTTCCAGATCTTAAGAGGTATGCTTTCAATCTCTCACCATTGATAATAATGCTGACTATGGGTTTTTCATATACACCCTTTATGATAGTGAGGAAATTTTCTATGATTTCTACCTTTTGAAATGTATTTATCAGACAATGATGCTGAATTTTGTCGAATACTTTTTCAGCATCAATCAATATGATCATGTGATTTATCCCTTTCAATTTTTTTAATGTGCTGTATTACACTGATTGATTTTCTTATGTTCAATTACCCATGCATCCCTGATTGTGGTGTATAATTCTTCTAATATATTGTTGAATTCGAGTTGTTAAAATTTTATTGAGAATTTTTGCATCTATATTCATTAGAGAGATTAGTCTGTAATCTCTGTAATTGCTATTCCTTCTTATGGCATCTTTATCTGATTTTGGTATTAGAGTGATGTTAGCTTCATAAAATGAACTAGGAAATGTTCTTATTTCTTCAATTTTTTAAAAGAGTTTCAGCAGAATTGATGTTAGTTCTTTCCGAAAAATTTGATAAAATTCCCCAGGAAGCCAACTGGCCCTGGACTTTTTTTTGTAGGAAGATATTTTGTAAGTAACTGAATCTCTTAACTTGTTATTGGTTTGTTAAGATCTTCTATTCCTTCTCGAGTCAGTGTGGGTAGTTCGTATGTCTCTAGAAATTTGTCCATTTCATCTAAGTTATCCAGTTTGTTAGCATATAGTTATTCATAATATCCTTTTTTTTTTTTGCATGGCACCAGGAATGGAACCTGGGTCTCCAGCATGGCAGGCAGGAATTCTGCCTGCTGAGCCACCATAGTCCGCCCCATAATATCCTTTTGTGATTTTTAAAAGTTGTTTCTTCAGAATCCCTGATAACAATTCCCCTCTCATTTCTGATTTTGTTTATTTGTACTCTCTCTCTCTCTTTTTTTTCCTTTGTCATCTAGCTTGGAGTCCATCAATTTTATTGATTTTCTCAAAGAACCAATTTTTTATTTTGTTGATTCTATTATTTTGTTTGTTTGTTTGTTCTCTAGTTCATTTATTTCTATTTTAATCTTTGTTATTTCTCTTCTTCTATTTGCTTTGGGGTTAGTTTGCTGTTCTTTCTCTATTTCCTCCAGGTGAGCAATTAGGTCGTCAATTTTTGCTTGTTCTTCTTTTTTAATATAGGCATTTAAGGCAATACGTTTCCCTCTCAGCACTGCCTTTGCTGCATCCCATTAGTTCCAGTATGTTGTATTTTTCATTCGTCTTTTCCAGGTATTTACCAATTTCTCTAACAATTTCTCCCTTGAGCCACTGATTATTTAAGAATGTGTTGTTTAATTTCCATGTATTTGTGAAAGTTCTGGTTCTTTTGTGATTATTAATTTCCAGGTTGATTCTGTCATGGTCAGAGAAAGTGCTTTGAATAATTTTAATCTTGTTAAATTTATAAAGACTTGATTTATGCCCTACCATATAATGTATCCTGGAGAATGTTCTATAAGCACTAGAGGAGAATGTATATCCTGATGTATTGGGGTATAATGATCTGTATGTATCAGTTAGGTCTAATTTGTTTATTATAATCATTTAAATTCTCTATATCCTTATTGATCCTCTGTCTGGTTGTTCTATCTATCGAGGGGAGTGGTGTATTTAAGTCTTCTGCTATTATTTTTGAAACAACTAACGCTCCCTTCAGTTTTGCCAATGTTTGCCTTATGTACTTTGGAGCTTCTTGATTGGGAGCATAAACATTTATGATTGTTATTCCTTCTTGATGAATGGTCCCTTTTATTAATATGTATAGTGACCTTCCTTGTCTCTTATGACATCTTTACATTTAAAGTCTATTTTATCTGATATTAGTACAGCTGTTCTTGCTTTCTTTTGGCTACAACTTGCATAGAACATTTTTTTTCAACCTTTCACTTTCAATCTATTTGTATCCTTGGGTCTCAGATGAGTCTCTTGTAAGCAGCATATAGCTAGATTATGTTTCTTAATCCATTTTGCCAATCTGTATCTTTAAATTGGTAAATTTAGTCCATTAACATTCAAAGTTATTACTGTAAGGGAAGTTCTTTTTTTTAACATGGGCAGGCACCGGGAATCGAACCCGGATCCTCTGGCATCACAGGCAAGCATTCCTACCTGCTGAGCCACCGTGGCCCACCCAGGAAGTTCTTGAATCTACCATCTTTTCCTTTAGTTTTTGTTAGATCTGTATTTTCTTTTCTCTTTCTCTCTTTTTATCCTTTAAGTTATCCTTGCTGATACTGTTCAATTCTGAACTTTGTATTTCTTTTCTTTTTTGGGGGTCGTGGTGCATGGTCTGGGAATCGAACCTGGGTCCCCCACATGGAAGGTAGGCATTCCCTATGTTTCCTTTTGCTACTATTTAAATTTGTTCTTTCACTGTTATGTTTGGCTTGTCAGAGCTCTTTCTGCAGTGGCTTGGATTTCCTTACGTCCCATCTCCCTTTCTTCTCTTTTGGTGACATTTTTAACTGCATAATCAAACTTAGGTTTTTGAGAGTTTCCTAATGGTGAACTACCTTACTAATGCTATGAAACCATCCTTGATATGCCTGAAATTTAGAAATCATACACACATGCATTTCTTATTATTAAAGTATTTTACATATTGGTATATGGTTGACCTTATACCAATATAAGGTCAGGTATATGGTTGACCTTATATATGGTTGATCCTTAGATCCAATAATTCCACATCTGGGAATTTATCCTAAAGACTCAAAATGGATGAAGCAAACAAGGCATCAATTACAGGTCTATTTATAAAAGTTAACAAAAGCCTGGGAACAGCTTCAATGTTCGATAATAGAAGCGCTGTGTGTTTCATGCAGTCTATACCAGGCAGCCATTAATATGGCACTTACGAAGAATTTTTATTAATAGGAGGAAGGCTATATATCATGTCAAACAAAAAAATGATGTATGGTATGGTTACTGTATACATGCAGATTTCAAAATACATGTAGAATAATGTCTAGATGAATTATACCAAAATGCCAGTGAGTAGCTGTTTTGGGGTGGCAGGATTATAAGATTTGTGTGTGTGTGTGCATTTTTTACTTCTCTAAACTTTTCAAATTGTCTACCATTTATCAATATGTAAAATATTTTGATAATAAGAAATGTGTGTATGTGTATAATTTCTAAATTGAATTTGTTTGTTTGTTTTTGCTTGTTTCTTTGTTTTTTTGGGAAGTGCATGGACCGGGAATCAAACCTGAGTCTCCTGCATGACAGGCGAGAACTCTACCACTGAACTACCATTGCACCCCCTTGCCTATGTATATATTTTTTCTTTTAAGGAAAATTTTGAACATCCATAAAAGTTGACAGAGTAATTTAATGAATATCAATATATCCACCATCTCAAGCCCACAGCCACCAATCTTTGAGACCCTTTCCTTGTCCATAGCCTCATCTCCTTTGCTCACTCTCATAGTTTTTTTTTTAAAGAAAATCTACCAGATGTATCATTTTATATTTAATACTTCAACATGAATTTCTAAGTGATAAGGGATCTTTATATTTTAGATATATACAAATACCATCACATTCTCTTAAATGAACAATAATTCCTTAATGTCATCACATATCCAGTAGAAATTCAAATTTCCAATTGTTTCATAAATATCAGTTTTTTAATATAGATCAAGAGCCAAATGAAGTCCAGATATTGAGAATCACAGATCTATCTTTTAATCTAAGATGTGTTCTTTAATCTTCAAATTCTTATGTATCTTCCCCTCTCTCTGTTTACAATTTATTTGTTGAAGAAACAGTTTATTCTTCCACAGAGTTCGCTTCAATTTAGATTTTGCTAATTGCAATTCCATGTATTTTTTGGATAGTCAGGTTTTCTTTTTTAAAAGCTATCTATTCATGCTCTTTTTACCTATCATGAATCTCAGTGTGTTTTTCTTAATTTTGTACTTAGCCTTTTATCATCTATATTTGCAAAAACTATTTTTCCCATTTTGTGATTTTTTTCTTTGTACTTTGATCATGTTTTGTTGAAAAGGCTTTAAAATTTTGGCATTATCAAATAAATCAATTGGTCTTTTCTTTTGTAATTTCCTCCATCACTCTTAAACTTATAAAGTTATCTCCACTCATGATTTTCATGGTTTCTGTTCTTACCTTTAATTTGTAATCTATTTGAACTTCCTTTGGAGATGTATCTATCAATTGCCCCAGCACCATTTGTTAAATAATTCCTTGCTCTTCCATTGATTTCTGATCCTTCTTTTGGTACACATTATATATTCCAGGACAGTAGGATCCTCCCTGTCATTAATAGTTGCTCACCATGGATTGCTACCTGATCAGATGTGGGCAATTAAAAAAATTATTGAGAAATATTCATGCATGTACAGTCCAGCCATATTATACAATCAATGGCTCACAATATCATCACAGAGTTGTATATTCTTCACCATGATTGTTTTTAGAACATTTGCATCACTCCAGGAAAATGAAATAAAAAGAAAAAAAGAGAACTCATACATTCCATACTCTTTACCCCTTCCTTTCATTGACCCACTGTATTTCAATCTACCCAGTTTTTATCCTTTATCTCCCCCATTATTAATTTATTTTGCATCCTTATTTTTTTTCTTACTCATCTGTCCATAACCTGGATAAATGGAGCATCAGACACAAGGTTTTCACAATCAGGTGGTCACTTTGTAAAAGCTATATACAGTCTTCTTCAAGAATCAAGGCTATTGGAATACTGTTCAATGGTTTTAGGTACTTCCCTCTAGCCACTCCAATATACCACAAACTGAAAAGGGATATCTAGATATTGCATAAGAATAACTCCAAGAATAACCTCCAGACTCTGAAATCTCTCAGCCTCTGAGAGTTTATTTTGCCTCAATTTCTCTCTCCCCAATGTTGGTCAAGAAGTTTTCTCAATCCCATGATGCCGGGCCCCAGCTCATCCCCGGGAGTCATGTTCCACATGGCCAGGGAGATTTACACCCCTGGGAGTCATGTCCCATGTAGTGGGAGAGGGCAGTGAGTTCATCTGCAGAGTTGACTTAGAGAGAGAGGAGATAGCAATTTTTAAAGCCTCCACCTCTTTCTTTGCACTACTCTAAGACATATGAGTGCCCCACAATCCTAAGGGAAGATTGCTTTCCCAGGTGGCCCATGTCCTGATTCTATGTTCTTGCCCTCGGGTATCTCAGAGTTATTCAGTTCCATCCCTCTAATTTTTCAGCATCTAAGTCTGATGGCATCCAGCATTCTTTCTGGCCATGGTAAACTCCCAGACGACCTGGTTACTTTTTGGAGCTCATATCACCAGATTTCACAGCTAATCTTTGCCAGGTTGTTGAAAGTGGTTTGCAGTAGAGGTTCCCCAGCTGCCTCCCTCTAAACCACGACTTCACTGCTGTACTCCTGCTGCCTACAAGGCTCACAGAAGATGTGGTGGACAGGTTCTAAGATGCCCCTCCTGACCCCTGCCTGCTGGGACCAGGCCTTTGTGTAATCCCCTCCCCTTGAGTGTGGGTGGGATCTGGGACTTGCTTCTTTTTAAAATATATATTTTTATTGAGAAATTTTCACATACATTCAGTCCATCCATACTTTACAGTCAGTGGCTCACAATGTCACCACGTAGTTGTGTATTCATCACCATGATCATTTTTAGAACATTTGCATCACTCCAGAAAAACGAAATAAAAAGAACAAAGAAAAAACTCATACATTCATACCCCTTACCCTTTCCTCTCATTGACCACTAGTATTTCAATGTATCTAATTATTTTTACCCCTTATCCCCTCCATTATTTATTTATTTTTTACCCTTATTTTTTTTCTACTCATCTGTCCATAGCCTGGTTAAAAGGAACATCAGACATAAGGTTTTCACTATCTCATGGTGTGACTTGCTTCTAACCAACAGATTATGGCAAAGGTGATAGGATCTCATGCCCATGGATAAGTTATACAAGACTCTGTCTTGCTAGCAGCTGCACTCTCTGTCCACAACTGGCTCTGAAGAAGTACGCTGCCATGAAGTAAGTGGCCATGTTGGAGAAGCTCACATGGCAATGAACTGTGGCAGTCTCTAGGAGCAGTCTTACTGGGCAGACTCCAGTAAGAAACTGAAACCCTCTACCAGGAAATGAATTCTGCTAACAACCTGAGGAAGCTTGGAAGCAGATCTTCTCTCACTTGCGCCTCTGCTGAGACCACAGGCCCAGGTGATACGTGAATTGTAACTTGTTGAGACTTTTGAGAAGAGGCATCAGCCAAGCCTTGTCCAAACTTCTGACCGACAGAAGCCATAGATAATAAAGTGAGTTGATTTAACTTCTCAGTTCGTGGTAATTAGTTACACAGTATAAAAAACTAATACATGGATGCTCTCTAAGGCCCTGTTGAATTGATTGAATGAACAAATAAGGCTAGTTAAGAACTGGTCACTCTGCTAAGCGCCCACCAGCACTGGCCCCCTCACTGCCGCTTCTGGGGACCGCATGAACACGGAACCCGCCGAGCCATCCTTCTGGACAGGCAGAGTGCGCCGCACTGCAATAACAGTGCCTCACAACCCCTCACTTCCCCTTCTTCCATCAACTCCTCTAAGCCTGCCGACACTGGCCTTAGGATAACTCTCCAGGTGGTTGAGCCCCTGCAGGAGAGCTCTGCCTAAAAGTTTGAACCTTTTCAATAGACTGTGTGTTCCTTCTCTCACCTGGACAGCTCTGAGCATGTGGTCTCCGAGTTCCTGTCTGTATTTTCCTCACCTGTGAATATTTTTGCCTGCGTTATAATTTGCTTCTCTCCACACCGCTTCCCTAACCTGATTTCTGGGCGGTTGTAAATTGCTCCCAACAGAAAGCTTTCAGATGGGACATAAGTATCCAGCCTTGAGCTGACCAGTCCACCCTGGGACACCTTCTTACCCTTCCTCCTTGCACAGACAGTCCTCTTTGTCTCCATGGGCCAAGGCTTCACAAACCCTCTTAGGTTTTCTCTTTCTCTAGTATTCTTTCTCCCTCCTCCCATATTCCACCTGGGAGCTTAAAAACAATCATTGTCAGAAAATGTCATTTAATCTGTTTTCATTTTTTATTTTAAGACATGGAAGAGAGAACCAGCAGTGAGACTGTGGATGAATAATGAAAGAATTCTTCCCAGCTGTTCAGGGATACATATTTTTCCTGCAGTACAGCAGGACGGATTCCTAGCATAGCTCGGGGACTTCATCCCCAAAGCCCCTCATTTGTCATGCTCCCGGGGGGGGGGGTTGAGGAGGGCTGAAAAGTGTCCTTATGGAGGTAACTGGGCTCTGAAGTGACTGGTCAGGCTGGATGCTGCAGCCCTGACTGAGCTGTTTATGGAATGTCCCTGGGAGGGGCCGCCGGGGGTGGAGGGGGCAGCTCCAAACAGCCTCCGGATTCTGTCTGGGTCCGGATTCCTTTCCAATCAGTCTGCTCTGATGCTGCTTTAAAGACTTCATGAGTTCCCCTCCAAGGTAGCTACCCAAGGAAAATACCCTTTACCTGTTCCAAACTGGATAGGTAGGAAATCAAAACGAAAAGTATTTTCTCAGCTTTTGCAATAAGCCTGGATCCAGTACCCCCATCAGTCTTTCTTTCCCATCCTGACGCTGCCAGGTCCTCTGTCAGGGACCTCTTTGCAGCGTAAGAATCAGGATGGGTTCTATCTGTGGCTATTGCATTATGCCAAAAGGGGACAATGCTTGGGAGCAGGGGGGCTTGCATCAGGCTTGCTGATCCAGTGTGGACACTGATTTAGTCTTACAATGAGTGGAAGAGGACAGGTATTGGTCTGTCTCATAGAAGAGAAAAGGTAGATGTCAATTTTCTCTCCTTATCCCCCTTCTTAAGGTCAGGAAACAACTGGCAGAAAGAGCTTTTCTTCCATGCACAGCTAGGTGCCCCTGCTCTCTGCTCCTGCTCTCAGGCTCTCCCACCCACCCCCTGCCAAAGACAGAGAAGAAGCTGAGCCTGATTGCAGGGCATGCAGCCCCCGCTGCTGGGAGTGGATCAGGGAAGCCCAGGGAGAACCCTTTGTGCCTCTTGGATCCGTGGTGTCACTCTGCCTACCTTTTCCCCCATGTTTGCAGCTTGCTTGTTCCCCTTTTTGAATTCATTTACTTATTCACAGCCTCATTCCTAAAAGGATTTAAAATGTCTGACAAATAAATGAAAGGTACAGCAAGGTAACAGATTATAGAGGAAAGTCAGGCAGGGGGAAACAAAGGCAGGAAAAAGAAGACAGAGACATGCAAGGCTGTTAACGCTGAAGGCTGATGTTCCCTGGCTAATTTGGTTCTGAGTTTTCTGGATGAAGGAAACATAATCAACGGTTCCTTCAGAGTACCTATGAGATAAAAGCAAACCAGCTATCTTGGAGAACGTCCTGGAGTAAGAGCCAAATATCTCTGGAATGATGTTTGTTGTTTTAAAGATGTGAACGTTGAATCCTGTATTTGTCTTTAGAAATAACTGGTGTCTTATGAATTAAGTGTGAAAATATCCTATTTTTTTCTTCCTCCCCTTCTTCCTTCCTCCCTTGTTCCCTCCCTCCCTCTTTCCTCCTTTCCTCTTTTTTCCTTCTTCCCCTTCCTCCCTTGTTTCCTCTCTGCCTTCTCCCTTTTTTATGGAAAGAACACTAGATACCTTCCACTTCCTGGAATTAGGAAGCCTGGTCCCAGTGCTGGCCCTAGAAGCACTGTCTATAGGATTGCACTTTGCATGTCCTGTGCCCAGATTTTCCTTTCTGTATGTGTACCTG
Source organism: Tamandua tetradactyla (assembly GCF_023851605.1). NCBI lineage: Eukaryota > Metazoa > Chordata > Mammalia > Pilosa > Myrmecophagidae > Tamandua > Tamandua tetradactyla. The sequence continues at coordinate 35,535,425 of NC_135338.1, forward strand.
TGATGGTATGTATGAACAAGAATAAATAAAAATATCCACCTCAGCTACTTTAACAAGTTATTAAATTAAATGAAGTGAGTTGGGGATAGGGATTTTCTAAAGCAGTGGTTCTCAAACTTGAGCATGCATCAGGATTCCCTAAAGGGATTGTTAAAACACGAATTGCTCAGCCCCACTCCCAGAATTTCTGACTCTCAGAAGGTGGGATTTTAGAATTAGCATTTCCAAAGTTTCCTGATCGGTGTTGATGCTGGTGGTCCAGGGACCACATTTTGAGAATCACCCTTCTTCCTTACTAAACCATCCTCCATTGGAGAGTTCCCACTTCATTTCTTTTATCCCAAGCAGACAGAGATGCCACCTCGCATAAAGTCCCTAAACAAAACCCACCTGGACTATCTACTCTGCCCAAACCCTCCTCAGACTTTCATACCTCTGCCCACCAGGCTGAAATTGTCCCCCAGCGCCCATGTCCACCTTTTAAAATTGTTACGTCCTACAACTCCTATTCCCAAAGCCACCTTCTTCATGAGACCATTTCTGAGTCTCTCAACCAAATGATCCCCTTTTCATCCAACCCCCCATCGCACTTTGTGTGCCTCTTGGTTCCTACCCAGCAACCACTGCCCCTCGGCTCCGGCCAGCAGAGCCCTGAGTTAGCATGGGCGGCCGCGGGGGAAATCCTGATTAGTTGTAGGGATTCATGATGACCTCAGTCCCCTCGGCAATGATTGATGGAGGCGTGGGCATGTGATGAGTTCTAGCCAGTGAGTGATGGGGAAATGCCGACTAGAGAAGAATATAATGTTCTAGGAAAGGCTTTTTAAAAAAAAAATATTTGAGAAGGGGTCTTCTGGATGATAATCTGTCTGGGTATGGTTTTTAGAATCATAGCAGCCATGCTGCAAACACAAGGGGAGCTAGCCCAGCGACAGATGAATGGGAGATGGGAAGAACCTGAGTCCTTTGTGACTTTGTCAGGCTACGAATTAGCCAATCTTGTTACTCCCCTCCCTCTGGGTTTCAGGGAATGTTAAGTCCTTTATTAGGTATTTTAGACTAGCCAGTTAAATCAGGTTTGGTTATTATTTACAGCTGAAAATGTCCTAATTAGAGCCAAAATTTGGTGATATTTTCTTTAGGATAATATTAAAAGTATCCTTGTACTAATTCTTTTCTTGTGTCATGTTACATTCTTGAGGGCAAGGATTGTATTTTCATTGAACTAAAACATACCTACGGAAAAAGACATAAAGTCCAGGTTTTAGCTCAATGAATGTTTACAAAGGAAAGACTCCTGTGCACCCAGCACCCAGTATTGCCAGCCCTAGAAGTGTCCTTTTGCCACCCCCTTTTAGGGGCCCTCCCAAAGGTAACTGCTCTCCTCATTTTTAACACCATAGATAAGTTTTGCCTGTTTTTGAACTTTACACAAAATGGAATCTAACAGCATGTACTCTTGTGTCTGGCTTCTTTAGCTCGTTATGTTTGTCAAATCCGTACAGCTCATCACATCTGCCAGCAGTTTGTTCATTCTCATTGTACTATAATATTCCATTGTATAAATATACCATAATTTATGTATTTATCTCCCGCTGATGGTCATCTAGGTTGTTTCCAGTTTGGGGCTATTATAAATAGTGCTGCTGTAAATTCTTGCACATGTCTTTTGGTGAACATTTGAACACATACCTAGTGGCTGAATCAATGGGACAGAGGGTAGGTTCATGTTCATTTTAGTATGTGTATTGCCAAACAGTTATTAGGGTGTTTTATATATATATTTGTATGCTGTGTGGTGAAGGTCACATTTCATTCTTTTCCATCTGAATATCCCATTGCCACAGCACCATTTTGCTGAATTTTTTTGGAGTGCACAGGCCGGGAATTGACTCCGGATACCCCGCATGGCAAGTGAGAGTTCTACCACTGACCTACCCTTCTTGGGTTTTTTTTTTTTTTTTAATTCATTTTTGTGTTCGTATTCACATTCTTTACTCTTCTGTCCCTCTCCCTTCAAAGAATCTACTTTGCACATAATGGATACTTAACAAGTAATCATTAAAAAAATCTCCAGGATTGTATATAATAGAATTAAATATAACAGCAACCCTAGCAAGCCAGCAGTCCATCAGGCTATGCTGGGGTCACAAGGCAGGGTTGGGAGGCAGGTGCTCATTCCCATCTGTGATTTGGGTCAGCAGTGGATTCATCCACAGGAGCGTTTCAGCTGCCCTTGGTCTCAATTCTGCTACAACTTACGTCATTTTTCAGTAGTTGATAAGAGGGAAGCAGGCTTTTGAAAAGAGGAGGTGCTAATCCAGAAAGGGGTGCTCTTTCTGCCATAGCGCTGGAATGGGGGAAAGATGAGCCACTTTAGGACGCTTGGAGGAAAGGAACGCGATTTTTAGTGTGAGAACAGTCCAGTAAAAGTTGCTGGGCCCAGGTTCTCAGATGTGGTGTTGATTTTCTCAGAATCATTTTCGTTTTCAACAAACTACCTTTTCCTACATGTTTTTTTCTCATTTACCCTTTAAAAGGACCTAGGCTGCAAAGTGATACTAACACAGATATTCTGTGAACTCTTCCTCAAATTTAGGAACAAATTTCAGAATTTCTATAAAAGAAAACATTACTGTTGGATTTTTTTTGTTTTTAATCACAGGAGGATTCAGAAATGTCTAATACAATGTGTAATACAATTCAGTCTTGATTGGCCTAATGGGAAAATTTGATGCCACTAAGGAATCTAAAAGTTCCCACAGATGCTAAATCTTTTATTTAAACAGATAATATTTGGGAATTCCATGTACTCATAGAAAGGTCCAGAATTCCTGATGTTGGCTAAATACCTACCTGTTCCCAGTTTCTAAGGGAAAGAAAACTAACTCGGTGATTGCAATGCAGAGTCTCTGTGCAAGGAAACTGTGGAGAAGCGTCATGGATGTGTCTTTTCTCACGAAGCGTACAGGTGACTCATGTTTGAATAACAGCAATGCAGGTATTTAATTGGAGAAACTACAGGCCCCAAGTAGATCTGCACATATGTGTGGATCAGCAAACACTGCAGGACTTGTAACACTCTAACTTGGTATTCTTTTTCCTTTTTTTTTTTTTTTTCCACGTGGATAGGCACTGGGAATCGAACCCAGGTCTCTGGCATGGCAGGTGAGAACTTTGCCACTGAGTCACCGTCGCACCGCCCATAGCTTGGTATTTTTAAGACAAACCAACGGTAGCTAATAATTTAAAGGAAAGAATGACAACAGTTGAAAGCATTGATGGACTGGGGACAGTGTCGATGGGGCACTGGTAACAAACCCTCCTTTTCATTTCTGTAGGACCCCTGACCGTGTACAAGCCTGGCTGGGAGTTGCTCAGCAGTGCAGCTGCGCCTGCCCAGCAGCCAGATGGCTTAGCAGCCCCCGGCCCAGGAGTCCTGGGTGATCCCTGTGAATATGCTAATGTAATCTTATGAATATGAAATTTCAGTAATCCTGAATAACTTCTGAGGAGGTTACTAGTAAGAACTCCTTAGTCACATGAAAAATATGGAAACCTTTGTAGTGGCTCATCATTTGCCCTGAAGACCCAAGAAAGGACTTTTGTTTGTGTTCTAGTTCCTGGCCCAGCAGTGGGAGACACAGACCCTGCTGAGAATCAGACTTCCGCACTACTAGAGTAAAATAGGAATCGAGGCCCTGTCCCTCCTCTGCAGATGTTTAAATCTTTCTCCAGGGCTTGGGTTCTGCGGGGTGCGCTAAAAGGGCGTGACCTGATGGACCACTGCAGAGTGAAGTATTAGCACCGCCCCCCAGTGTGAGCCGCTGTGTGAGCCTGGCTGCAGCTGGGGGTACATGGTGATCAGTTACTATGGCGCTTGTGGGGTAGGCTGAGGCCTGGGGTTTCCTACGGAAAGATTTTCAGACACCAGGTATGACTTATACATACCCTTAATTTTCAAGTAATTTCCTAAATAAGTAGTCAGGAAATCAGAAATTGACTTATGTCTGAGATCGGTTTCTATGTATGCTGCTTAGTTCCAAAAATATATTTCAAAGCTCTGTGTGATATACGGAACCATACAGAGATCTGAAAGTGCATTAAGTTCAGATCTTGTTATTTGGGAATTTGGCGACTTACACTGTTTGAATCACCTTTGTTTGTTTGTTGTCTGACCAGTCTTGTGTATTTCTCAAAATAAAGGAGGTCTTCACATACCAAGGTGTCTAACTGTCTCTCTCTCTCTTTTTTAGCTACTTAATACATTTTGTATTAATCTCCACTTTCCCTTTCTCAGGCCTTAATAGAGAAGCATTACTCTAACTGGATTCCTAGTTAATTATTTTTCCGAGTGAGTGTTTCTCAGCTTGTGAAGGTTGCTTATAAATACAGTTGCATGTTCTGAGCTCCTGTTTGACTTCAAAAAGACAGAATTAGACATGAGTCTCCCCCACTGTGCTCACCATGAAAGTACTGGATCGGATGGAGGCATGAGTAAGGTACAAGAGCACACACCTCTGTAGTGGTGTTTTTTCCACCTGAACCTGCAGGTAAGTCTTCATTTTGTGGAATAGTTTTACAAATGTGCTTATCGACAGTTTTAGAAAAGTAGGTAGGCCTGCAGCTTACTCTTTGTCAGCCATCGGTAGGTTTAGGACGTTTTCCCTAATGTGTTACCTACGTGCTGTGCACCTGTCATGCAGCCCACGGTGAGCCAGGAAGACACAGGAACCTGGCTCCATGATTCACTTGTTGACATATCTAGCTTGGTTTTTGGAATAAAAATGGACAAATTTAGAAAGTCTGCTCTATTTCCGTGGTTGATCTGTCTTTATTCTTTAGATTCTGAACTGTGGAAGAATGATCTACCTTAACTCCAATTTTTAGCATTCCAACTTATTATAATGACATTAGATGTTGCCTAATATCTCAAAATCGTTCTTTCTCCCCACTCCCCCACCCCATGAAACTGGAACGTTTAAATTAGTAGAGTCACTTTCTGTATTGTCAGGGGAAAATGTGAATACTGCTACAATTTCCACTCTGGTGTCTTCTGCCCTCCCATGTGTCCTGGGTTCTCCCTATGCATGAATGAAAGGTGCACTTGGTGAGGTATGAGAGTTTGCTGGGAGAGGCAGGTGGGAATGAGAATATTTGGAGTTGGGATGAAAGAAGGCAGAGAGTTGAGTAGAGGGGCAGCTGTCACAATGATGAAGTCCATGGAAAATTGGAGATGGACCATAGCTCTGAGAGCTGGCAGCGATGCACAGACACACTGAAGTACAGAGGAATCCGATTCTAAAGGCCCTTGGTAAAAACCTCCCTCTTACTATACTCAAACACATTTCACATATCCAACAGGCAAGAGTGCCTTTGCAGTTTAGAGAAAGGAGGAATCAACAATTAAGCAATTAGAGCCACTTTCTCTTCCCACAAAAGGGCTTTTCTAGCTGAAGGATGGTGACCACTTGATGTGCTCTTGGACCTCACTAATCTAAGACAGTTGGTTAAGTTGGAGGAAAGGAATTAAGGGGAGGGGTATCACCATTTCTTCATTCACTCTGGACATCCTAATGCCTTCTCTGTTCCCATCAGTGGAGTGCCTCCTTTTGTTTTCACAAAGTGCGTTTGCTACACAGGTCTTTATCTTCTTGCCCTTGCAGATAGAGATTTCTACTTGCTCCTAACCACACTTTAGTGGCAAAGAATCTAAGAAAGATGATGAATTAATTAGTATTATTGACTTCCTAAAAGGGTGAGCAGTTCATCTCACAGAGCCCAGTAATTTTCTAAAGTGAGAGGCAAGGGTTTGTGCACAGAGGCGTGCATATATAATGAACCTTCAAATGTATAGAATGTAAAACACAGCAGGACTATTTTTTAAAAATTAAACAGATTTACTTTCCATTTTGCCACATAGCCAATCAGGCCTGGAAAGTGACTGATATAATCCGTCAGTAAAACAAGCACCGGTCCCAGAACCAGAGCCAATATTTTGATGGACTTCAAATGTGCATGAGACAAGGGAACAGACAAAGACGTCATTTTAGTGAACAGATGGGGGCTGTTTCTCTTCTCCCTCCAACCTTCCTACCCCAGGCAATGTCTCTCAACTCTTTCATTCAAGGTATTAACAATAACATTAACATATTGTGACCTTATTTCCTCTCCCTTTCTCTGTTCATCCTTCAACGAACATTCTGGAGAGTAAGGAAATGGTCAAAAGCAAAACATCAGGCTTGATTTTCAGCGAGGAAGAGATCCTAGGAAATCTAGAAACAGAGTAAGAGTACCTTCCATGTACTGGAGTAGCTAGAGAGAAATACCTGAAACTGTTGAACTGTAATCCAATAGCCTTGATTCTTAAAGACAACTGAATAACTGTGGAGCTTTTAAGGTGTGACCCTGTAATTGTGAAAACCTTATGATTGACACTCCCTTTATCCAATGTATGGACAGATGAGTAAGAAAGTAAAGATAAAAATAAATAAGTAATAGGGAGATGTGGAGGGTATGGGATGTTTTGGGTATTCTTTTTTACTTTAAAATTATTTTGGAGTAATGAAAATGTTCAAAAATCGACTATAGTGAGGAATGCACAGCTACATGAAGACACTGAACAACTGATTGTACACTTTGGATCAAAACAAACACACAAAAGCATGCCTTCATTTGGGGGTTATTTATATGTACTTTGGCAACAGGACCTCCCTCCCTCTCCTTTCCCCCGGAACCCAATTCCACTTCCCCAGCCAGGTTCCTAAACTTATTTGCTGTTGGTCATCTTAAAGTGGGAGCTTTGAGTGGAGTGGGGAGAGCCCGTGGGACACCCAGAGCTGGTTTTGACCTTTTTTGCTCCCGGGGGGTGTGTTGGTGTGTGCACGCTTGCATGTGCGTATTTCTTCATTTTCTTTGCATGTACCTCTAATTGATCTTGAAAAGAAGGGACAGTTAAAGAAGACGTTAAGGTGAAATGAAGCCATAACTGCAGCTGGAGACTTTTATTAAGTGTGGCAAAGTTCTCTGGGCTGCACTGAAATTGTTTATTGATTTTGGTATGGCTGGGTGCTCGGGAGTAATCGCCCAGAATGCCGCTGGAGAGAGTGTCTTGTTAGCTCACGCTCAGTGTCTCCTCAGCACGTGCTTGGGCAGTCTGGAGCTCGCCTCTTTAACCTGTAAATAAATACCCCTGGTTAACTCCTCAGGTGCCGTGTTTTTTTTTTTTTGAATGCTGTATGGTGGGGTCACATTTCATTAGTTTTCCATGGGAATATCCCGTTATTTGCAGCACCATTATTGCAGCACCATTTGTTTTTGGTTTGTTTTGCTTATTTGTATTTTGGGAAGTGCACGGCCCGGAAATTGAACCCAGGTCTCCCGTATAGCAGGCGAGAATTCTGCCACTGAGCCACCTTTGCACCCTTGGGACCGGAGCCATTTTTGACCTGGCTGTGCATGCCCACAAAAGCTGATGGAGTTTTATTTTTTTCAGTTGGGAAGAAGTATGAATTACCTTTTCACCCTCTTTTAGCTAACTATTTTCCCCTGAAATCAAGCAGTAGGTTATTTCCTCATTCCATTCTGACCCCAAATGAGTTTCTCTCATCTGAATATTCAGAGAATCGGAAGTTATGTGGAAATTATTGAATTCGGAATATCCCTGCAACTTCCCACCTCTCCCAACCTCAATATTAATCAGCAGTCCCTAGTGTTTTAGGGAATGACCCTATTTCCAGGAGAGCAAGCTTGGATAAAGGACAAACACATGGAAGATTTGGATTTGTTCCTATTTATCCCAAATCGCTATTGATTATGCTTGTCATTGCTTTTTCATGACTCTACTCAGCCTCCGAGAAGACGGGGTTCCTATCTGTTCCCCATCCAACTGGTCAGTGTCGGTCAAGCCTAGGGAGAGTGTAGGAGACGTCAAGATGAAATAGGCCATAGGTTAACTCTCTAGTGACAAATAGCATTATTCTGAAATGCCAAACCAAAAAATTGCCAAACCTAGGGTGATGGTTTACTTAACTTCAAAAACTACTCAACTGAAAGGCATTCTGGGAAAACAGTGGTGTTTGAGCAGTCCTTGGGTCAAATTTGACTTGTACAGGCATGTTCAGTGTTATTAAGAGAGATCATGGTCTATTGTCTTTTGGAAAGCAGGTCATGTTTAGGGAAACATTTTTGGCATCAAGCAGACCTGTATTCACATCCCAGCACTGTGTTGAATCTGATCCTGCACAAGTTATTTAACCCTTGTGAGTTAAAGTTTCTTATGGAAAATGGGGGTGTGACAATTAAACGAGATCCCATAGACTAGAGATGGGCAAACTTTTTCTGTAAAGGGCCATATAGTAAATACTTTTGGCTTTACAAGCCTCATGGTCTCTGTCATCACTACTCAATGCTACCATTGTGGCAAGACTGCCACAGACGATACATACATGAATGGGCATGGTGGTGTTCTGATGAAATTCTATTTACAAAAATAGGCAGTAGTTGGATTTGGTCAGAGTTTGCTAACTCCTGCTTTAGGTGACCTGGCAGATGACCTGCCAAATAGTAGGCATTCATAAATCTGAAGTCCCTTCTCTTTCACTGATCATAGAATAACTGGCTAACACTTAGACCATATTCAGCAAACTGGTTTGGCAAGAATGAAAACCTAATTTTTAAAAAATCTTCTAAAAAAATGTTGATAGTAGGTTGTAATCCAATCTATCTTCCAAGGCAAGCTTTTTTTTTTGTCCCTAAGACCGTATGTCACAGACCTCATTCTGACCCTCCCTCTCTACCATATCCAGTTTGGGCTAGGGTATCTCAGTCTTCTCTTGTTTCCCTGGCCCACACCTTTTTAGAGAATTTAGAATTTCTGTTAGAATTCCTCAGTCTGCTGCCTCCATTGGTAAGAGTTATTTTTGACCTACCCTGACCCTGTCTTGAACAACAATAAAATGGGGATTGGGAGAAACATGACACAAATCAATAGGTTATCCCAACAGACGTGATCTTTGAAGCTGTTTTTCTCGGACACTTGAAGCAGTAACAAAGATAAATAGTGACTCCCTCACGTTGCCAACTGAGCAGTAGGCGGATCAGATCACCATGTGACCCCTAGTCCGGGTGAGCAGAGGTTTGAGCAGGACAAGGAACAGGGAAAAACCAAGACTCTGGTCACAAGGAGGGAAAGGAAGACAGCTGAAGGACCCTGGTGCCTCAGTTTCTGTTTACAGTAATTGAAGCACATGGGTTTCCTAGCTCGTTACAGTTTGCTTTGCTCACTCACTCACATACTCGCTCATGTGTGCATTCATTTTCCCATTTATTCTCATTCTCTTATTTCACATTCATTCAATAAACATTTATTGAGCACCTACTGTGCACAAATAACTGGCATGGTGAGATAGGTACACAGGTGTCAGTCATAATTCTAGAGTACCCTTTGCCTGATTCTGAAGAAAGTCTGGTTGAGAATTGGTTGCCATGGCTGATCAAGGACCCTGGGGGAGGAGAGGGGAAAGGAACCCAGTGCCTTCCTCTTCCACTTTCCTAGGTGCATGTAGTAGTTAGATTCAGTTGCCAACTTGGCCAGGTGAGCGTACCTAGTTTTGTTGCTGCGGACATGAGCCAATAGTACGTGAACCTCATCTGTTGATGATTTACATCTGCAGTCAGTTAGGAGGTGTGCCTGCTGCAATGAAGGACATTTGACTTAATTGGCTGGTGCTTAAATGAGAGACCACAACATAGCACAGCCTAAGCAGCTCGGCATTCCTCATCTCAGCACTAGTAGCTCAGCCCAGGCCTTTGGAGATGCAGAAAGAAGTCACCCCGGGGAAGGTTGCTGGAACCCAGGGGCCTGGAGAGAAGGCCAGCAGAGACCATCCTGTGCCTTCCCACATAAGAAAGAACCTTAACTGAAAGTTAGCTGCCTTTCGTCTGAAGAACTAACGAAATAAATCCCCTTTTATTAAAAGCCAATCCGTCTCTGCTGTGTTGCATTCCGGCAGCTAGCAAACTAGAACAGTGCACTAGCTGCCTGGAGAGTGGCGAGGAGCTGACAGAATGGATGCAGGAGGTTCTATTGCCTCTTGCATGGGTTATGTGCCCCTCCTCGTGCTCCTTGTACTAAGAGTAGTGCCCAGACTAGTAGTTGTGTTAGCAGTAGTGGCGGGACTAGTAGTGGTGGTGGTAGTGATGGGAAAGTAGTGGTGGCAGTACTAGTAGTTGTGGTTGCAATAGCTAACAATACTGACTAATTACTACATATGATGTATGTTCTACCTGTAATACCACTGATTACTCATTTATTGTCACCACAAACCCACGAGACAGGAGTGGCTTGTCATTGCCATTTTAAACAAGAGGAAAAGAAGGTCAATAGAACTCAAGTAACTTGCCGTCTCATGACTAGGCTGCAGCACAGCTGGCACAGGAAAGCTAAGCAGCCTGACCCATCAAAACATTTATTTGTAGCATGTTTGCCTGTGTCCTTGTCTGCTTCCCCAATACATCTGTAACCGGTGGGATGGACCGTAACTTTTTTTAAAAAACATTTTATATTGTTAAGTGTATCACATGCACACAAAAAAATGCACAAAATACAAAGTGTAAAGAGAGAGATGAATTATTATGAAACATGCGTCTGTGTTTCCACTGCCCAGATATTGCTAGCACTCCGGGAAATCTCCCAAGCTCCCCTCTCAATCATTATCCCTCCCCTTTCCCCCGAGGTAACAACTCCCCTGACCTCTAGCACTCCAGTTCGTTTTGGCCATTTCTGAACTGGATCTACAGGGGATAGCAGTGTAGATTACCTTTGTTCCTGGCCTCTTTTGTTCAACTTTGTATTTATGAGATGTATCTGTGGTTGTTGCATGTAGCTGTAATTAATTTATTTTCATTTCTCTATAGCACTCTATTGTAGGAATATACAACAATTATTTGTCTACTCTATTGTTGATGGACATTTGGTCATTCCTAGCTTTAGGATATTACAAAGAGTGCTACTACATTTTTGTCCATGTCTCTTGGTATTGCTGTACACATATTTCTCTTGGGTATAGATTTAGGAGTGAAATTTCTGGGTCAAAGTGCATTCTATGGTCGACTTTTGGTTTGACAAATTTATCCTCCCATCAGTTTATGAGGGTCCCTGCTGCGTCACACCTTGCCAACACTAGAGATTGTCAGGTTTTTTAAGGTAGGTAGTGGTTCTTCATTATGACCTTAATTTGCATCCCCTGATTAGTAATGAGGTCAACATTTTCATATATTTTAGGGAAGTTCTTTGGAATCCACTTTTTGAAGTTCCTGTCCAGGTTTCTTGCCCATTTTTCTTTTTTGTGTTTGAATGAAAAAGAAAAAACAATTTTTAGGAGTTATATATTCTAAACACAAGTCCTTTGCTGGTTGCATGGCAAATAATATTTTCTCACAGTGTTGTTTGATTTTTCTTTCTCTTGATGCTGTGTTGTGATGGACTGATGTTCTTATTTTATTGAAGTCAAATGTGTTGATCCTTTCTTTTATGAGAAGTACTTTCGGCCTTGTGTATTATCCTCCAGAGGCTTTATTGCTTTGCTTTTCTCCATAGAGCTACAATCCACCTGACATTGGTTTTTGTGTATGGTACGAGGTAGGGGTTGTGTTTCTTCTTTTGTTCTTATCTGTTTTTTTTTCTTATGGATATTGAATTAATCCATCCCCATTTATTCAAAATATCATCCTTTCCCCACTGCTCTGTTGTGCCACTTTGGCTATAAATCAAGTGACCTTACATGTGTGGGTCTGTTTCTGGACTTTCTCTTTTGTTGCATCTGCCTATGGCTTGTTCTTATGCCAATTTCACACTATCTTTTTTGATTTGCTAAAGTTGCTGGAATGCCATGTACCAGAAATAGGTTGGCTTGTACAATGCGGATTTATAAGCTTACAATTTAAAGTTCTTAGGCCATGAAAATGACCAACTCAAGGCATCAAGAGTATGGTAACTCGAACTATAAGGACAAGCTGCTGGCATCTGGAACACCTCTGTCACGTGGAAAGGCACATGGCTGGCATCTGCTGGTCCTTTGCTCCTGGGTTTTGTTGCTTCAGCTTTTGACTTCAGCAGTTTCTTCTGTGAAGTCTCTGTGGGTCCTCTTTTAGCTTCTCCAGGACTTTTCTCTATGAGCTTCTCTTAATCTCTCAGCTTCTCTGAGTTCTCTGGACTGTTTCTGTGTGTCCTTTATCCTTATAAAAGACTCCAGTAAGGGGATTAAAATCCACCTTGAATGGGGTGGGTCACATCTCAATTGAAACAACTTAATCAAAGGTCCCACCCACAATAGGTCTGTACCCACAAGAATGAATTAAAAGAACATGGCCCTTTCTGGGGTACATAACAGCTTAATGAATACAGCTTTATATTAAGTGTTATATTTAGAGAAACTCCCATCTTCATCTTATCTTAATTTTATCTTTGTGTTCTCAGTGCCTATCAGAGTACTTGGCACATAATAGATGTTCTGTAAGTATTAGTTGGATGAAAGAGTTTCTGCTGCTGGTTGCTGTGGATTTTCCAACCTGGAAAGTTGTGGGAGGGTGAGAGGAGAAAGACTTCAGTTTGCTTCCAGGATGGAGCTAGGCTTAGTGCTTTGGATCTAGGCGTGTTTTATTGGGGATAGTAAGACCTTACTGTCTGCATTAGGAATGCTCAAAAAGGCCATGTAGGTTAGTGGACCTGGAAAGCCCCAACAGAGATTGGCAGTAGGGATGGGATAATAGTGAAGCAGATCAGTTGGATGCCTTTGGTAATGACAATGGTTTCAGCTGTGCCTCCGAACCACAAAGCCTTCCATCAGCTTCCCTACCACCACTAAGACCGTTTCTTTGGCTGGAGCTGGGAACTTGTCTCAAGCAGACTGACAGACCACCTTTTTCTCATTACATTTCCTGGTGGGAAATCCATATTCCAGAGCTGGATTCCCTGACCCTGGTCTCCCCTGGTCCCTGTAGATAGTTAACCTTCCTGAAATACCATCTTCAAGCTTTCAATCCCTTAGCTGAAGACCAACGATGGACTCTCGTCATTTACAATTAAATTCCAAACTCCTCAGTTTGGACTTTAAGACAGTCTGTAATCCAGCCCCTCAATATTATCCTATCTTCCTTTTCTCTCCCTGCTACTCTCTAGTTAGGTTAGTTTACTTAGTTATCTTATCTCCTATATAGTCCCAGCTGAGTTTTTCCTTCTACTTAGATGCCTTTATCCTTTCTTTCATCCTATTCTATTGATTCTTTAAAGTCCAACCCACGTTTTATTTTTTCCCCTGAAAACCTTTCTGACTACCTCATCCCATTCTCTCCCATTTCTAAACTCTTATTATATTCATATCCAGCATCAAAACAAATTGTTATTTATGATCCTCCCCATAGATTGCAAAAGGGAAAAGCTGTGTTAGTCAGGATTTTTGAGGGTAGCAAGCAATATGAAATCAACTCAGTGGATAAGGCCTAAGAAGAAATTTATTACCTCAAGTATCTGAAAACTTGGGGGTTGATTAAATTGCTACAGCTGTTCCAAAGTTGTCAGAGACCTTTCTCCCTCCCTTCCTCCCACTTTTCCCTTCTCTTCTGGCTTGAAATCATTCTCAAAAGGGCTCTCCTCTCACTGAGGGAAGATGGCTGCTGCAGCTACCAGTTTATAACCTACACAATTGTAGTGGAAAATAGCTTCTATCCCACTGGTCCAGAAAAAGTCCTGGGCCAATTCTTATTGGCTGAGATTGTGTCCTGTGCCCATCACTGAACCAATCTGATTGGCCTCATCTGGATAGTTGTCTCACCTCCAGAGACAGAAGGTTGATTTAGCCATTCAAATCACCTAGACTAAGAGTAGAGGAGGAGAGGCTCCCCACAGAAAAGCTGAGGCTTTGATATCAGGAGAAGGGGAACAATAAAAACAAAAAACATGCATTCCCTCTGCCTTTTTTTATTTTTTGTATGCTGTATGTGGGGGTCACATTTCATTCTTTTTCTGTGTGAGTATCCCCTTATTGCAGCACTATTTGCTGAATTTGTGTTTATTTGCTTTTTCATTTGTTTGCTTGCTTATTTGGGAAGTGCATGGGCCAGGATTTGAACCTGGATCTCCCGCATGGCAGGTGAGAATTCTACCACTGAACTACTGTTGCAATCCCCTGTCCCCCGCCCCATTCATCTTTTGATTCACAGATAAAGCCCAAGAAGGAGGTTTTATTATTCTCATTTTTACAATAAAGAAACAGAAGCTCAGGGAGGGTAAGTCAAGTCAAGTAGCTGGTAAATGAAGAACTAGATTTAAGTACTGACTTCAAAGCCCATATCCTTTATTTCACTCTATGCTGTCTCTCTCAACTTCTTCTGGGCAGGGGTTCAGCTACGTTTTCCTCAACAGCTGGTGGAGAAGTAAGATATCCTAGAAGCTCAATAAATTTTAGAGGTTAAAGGTTGGCATGCTTCAAGGTGCATCAAGCCTCAGGGGCTGAGATGGGGAGCAGATAAGGCTGGAGGCTGGGGGCAGACAGTGAGTCAACAATGAATTCTGGAGTGAGATGTCAAGGGAGAGGAGAGGAGGAAACCTGGAAAGATGTAAAAATGGAGGGTGGGGAATATCGTAGGCGTAATTTACTTCCCACAGCTTAGCCTGGAGCAGCTCCTGCTGTCTCCCATTTCTCCCCAACAAGACTCAAGTTTTTTTCTATGAATAAATGAGGACAGGTCTGCCTGGCTCCTTTAGATCCTTCTTTTTGTTCTTCCCCTTTTGTAGACACTTTCCCAGACTTTTAGAGCATTGAATTTGGAGATTGCTCAGCTCATCACAGTGGAGTATAATGATTAAGAGCAGACTGGGGGTGGTGGTGGTGGTGGTGGTATGCCTATTAATTGCTGTGTGACCTTGGGCACATTATTTAATGTCTCTGGGTTCCAGTTTCTTTATGTGTAAAGTGGGTATAAAAAGAGATTGACTCACAGTCTTAGCTCTTAGCTAAAGAGCTAAGCTCTCAGGGTGGTTCCCTACTCTAAGTGCTCAGAGTAATAAAATATCAGGCATTATGAACTCAAGACTGAGAAGTCTAACTGGTTAGGAGCTCTCCAGCCAGAACAATGGCCCTGGTGAGTATAGATGTCCTGCTTGCTAAGCTCGGCAATACAGTGTCCTAGGGCTGAGCGCTCACAGGGCAGGTAGGTCAAGAACACACTTTCCTTGAAGAGGGCTTAGAATAGGCTTCTTGGAAAGAGTAAGTCATAAAGAATGATTTTAAGAAAGAGAAGTTGCTGATTAATAGAGTAGAGCAGAAACTTCAAAGCTGACCTCCACAAAAATTTAACAACTAGCAAAATGGAGTAATTTATATCCTCCCCATATTAATTGGAGGCTCCTTTGGCGTGAGAATCTGTGTCCACTGATAATTCCAAATGCACCTTTGATTGCAGAATGCATTCATGTATAGATATTTGGCAGTAGGTTTACTTCCTAATCATGTTTAGCTTAAGTTCATATGGAAATTAACCCTGAAATTGAAACGATTTCAAATCAATGGATTTTATAGACCCTGAACGACTTTAAAATAAACGTAAAAAATGTGAACTGCATACAAAGGTAAAAGCTGATAGTATTAATTTAATTTAATATCCATTAAATGTATCACAAATGATTTATTGAGTTTTTAAAGGAAAAATGGCATATGCTCTGTTATGGGCACGTGCCACTTATGGGTTTAGGTTGTTTGAATAAAAAGTAATGCTTTCTCTGAATGCCAATTTATTGCTGGATTCCAACTGGGAATAAAGTTCTGTGGGTTTCAATTTAATGATAATCCCTATGATCTCATGTATTTGTGCACAAACGTTTCGTATCTTTAACAATATAAAGCTACGTATCAAGTTTTATCACATGCCAGGTTCTGTGATCTGGGGAGACCTCATTACTGTGGTGTAGTATATTGAATTATGGTCCCCAACATAAGTATGCTCTTGATCTTAATCTACATTTCTGAGAGTGTGAACCCATAGCAAACAAGACCTCTTGAAGACATTATTTTTAGTTAAAATATGACCCAACTGTGGTGGTTTGAAACTGTCATGTACCCCAGAAAAGCCATGTTTTTTAATCCAATCTTGTGGGGGCAGACATATTGTAGGTGGGATCTTTTGATTAGTTTGTCTCCATGGAGATGAGACCCATCCAGTATGGGTGGGAAATTTGATTAGATTATTTCCATGGAAATGTGGCCCTGCCCATTCAAAGTGGGTTTTAATTAGTTTACTAGAGTCCTTAAAAGAGCCAACCCAGACAGAAGGCACCTGGACACAGATATTTGGAGGTGCTTGGAGAGCCGACATGGAAAGCCACTGGAATTAGAAGCTGAAAGCTACAAGCTGCAAACAGGGACTAGCAGATGCCATCCACATGCATCCTCAGCTGACAGAGGTGTTCCAGATGCTGGCAAACATTCCTCTGAGAAGGTATCCTCTGCCTTAGTTTGGACATTTTCATGACCTTACAATTGTAACTTGTAACTTAATGAAATCTCCTTTATAAAAGCCAATTCATTTCTGGTATGTTGCATTCTGGCAACTTTAGAAAACCAAAACAGTATTGGTACCAAAGAAGTAGCGTGCACTGGTTTGCAAATACCAAACTTGATGGAATGACTTTTTACATGGATAAGGGGAAGATTTTGGAAGAATTGTGAGGAGGTGAATAGGTTGGTTTTGAAGAGATTGTTGTTAGAAATATGGACACTAAAGGTTCTTTCAATAAGGTCTTAGAAATGATGAATGGGTGGCATAATTGAGTCCTGGTGTTGGATGTAAGGTAGAATTTGAAGGTGATGAACTTGGATATCTAATTGAGGAGCTTTCCAGACTAAATGTGAAAAGTAAATCCTGGCTTCTTCTTGCATCTTACAGTAAAATGCAACAGGAAAGGGATTAAGCTGAGAACTGAAATCTTGGATTCAAAGAAATCAGAAACTGATAGTTTGGAAAATTCTGAGCTTTTGGAAAATGAGACCCCAGAAAATATTGGCCCATGTGAAGATTTAACCAAACATGGAACCAGTCAGCCATTACAGGACAAACCAGGATTGGAGATGGAGTTATCCAGAAAGGATTTGTGGAAAGCCATTTTGTCTGGTGGTTGTGATCCTTATACACTGCATGGAAAACTAACAAGAGTGTTGTGGGATCTGTATAACAGAACCACTGCCAGTCTGGACTAAAAGCAATAGAAAAGGGACAAATTGAAGGAAAAATTACTTCAAAGGAAGAACCATGGAAGCTAAGGTCTGGAGCCAGGAAATCTCAGGCCAGGAGAGTGGATCCACCCATACATGTGGAGAGGGTGAGTTTGTCTTGGAAACAGAAGGTGGGCGTTCCATTTCTTTGTTCAGGACACCCAGAGAGGGTGAAGCACTTTCCCTGGAGATTGAGAGGAGCCTGGCCACCACCACTACCCATTCTGAAGGGGGTTAGCGTGTGCCCAAGAGATAGCAGAGAGTCTGGGTGCCACAAATATGCCTAGATAGGGTGGGGGCAAGAGCAAGTTGGTCTCCCTATTGCTGCTCAATGTTGCAACCTTCACCTCCAGTGTTTGGAGAGTGCTGTATAAACCCTTTGAAAGGGTGTCTCTCCCAAGCCCAGAGGACGAAATATCATTCTATGAATGACTCTCTGACTTTGAAATCTATTGGAGTATACTCTACAGGTTTTCAGAATTGTTTGGGTATGGTGACCCCGGTTTTACTTTCAATTTCTTCCTATGGCAATGGCAATGTTTATCCTATGTTTGTCCCTCCTTTAAATATTGGCAGAAGATAACTTGTTCTGAGATTCATAGGTCCACAGTCAGAGGAGAATTTGCCTTAGGACAGACAATGCCTGTAACAGACTTTGATGAGATTTGTACAGTTTCTGATTTTGTATTGTATTTGTACTGTTAGTGAAATGGTTTAAGGCTTTTGTAATGTTGTAATGGAATGGATGTATTTTGTGTATGGAAAGAGCATGTCTTTTTGGGGTCCACAGGGTGGAATATGCTGTTTTGAAACTGTTATGTTGCCCAGAAAAGTCATCCTCTTTTAATGCAGTCTTGTGGGTGCAGACTTAATGCGAGTGGTATCTTTTGATTAGGTTGTTTCCATGGAGATGAGATCCACCCAATTGTGGGTGGGGCCTTTTGATTAGATTATTTCTATGGAAATGTGGCCCTGCCCATTTAGGTGGGTATTAATTAGTTTGCTGGAGTTCTTAAAAGCACCAATACAGAGAGAAAATGCCTAGATACAGATATTTGGAGGATGCTTGGAGAGCATGAAAATAGTTGCTTAACAAAACAGATATCGTTTCTACTTTGGGGGAACTAGGAACTTAGGAGGTAAGGGAGACATAAAATAAGTGAACCCAAACTAATATATAATAATAGTTTGGGGTGAGCATGCTTGAGAATGAAAACTGAAATTGTGGAGGTCTGGGAAATGCCAGACATTTAGCGTTAGACCCAAAGAAAGATAAGCAGGAGTTCGCCATTCATTCTATCTACAAATATAACATACCTGTGCAGACCGGCCATTTCCACACACATCTATTAACATATGACTGCATAAATAAAGTTATAGTTTTCCAGGGCTGCTATGACAAATTCCACATGATGGGTTGGCTTACACACAGGAATCTATTATCTCATGGCTTTGGAGGTTAGAAGTCCAAAATCAAGGTCTTAACAGGCCGTGCTTTCTCCCAAGCCTATAGCCCCTGGGTGCTGGCTTACCACAATCCTTGGGGGTCCTTGGCTTGTATCTCCGCCTCTGTCACATGGCCTCTCCTCCTGGCTTCTACTTCTGCTCAGTTGTCTGTGTCCCTGTCTAGATTTCCTTTCTTTCTAAGGACTCCTGCCATGGGGATTGAGGCCTACCCCGATTCAAGTTAACTATTTAAATGAATAGGATCTTCCTGTTCACAAATGAGTCCACATCTTAACCAATAACAATACCTTCAAAGTTCATATTTCCAAATGGATTGACACCAACAAAAATGTGGATGAGGATGTGAGCAGGTCTTTTGTGGGGGACATGATTCAATCTCCAACACAAAAACAGCACGAAGTTTGCTGGGGGAACAGGGGCATAGGAAATTTTAGTACTTTCTATACTTCCTCCTCAACACCCCCTCTAGAGACAGGATTATAAGGGTACATCATTCCCAGCTCATAGATTAGAAAGCCACTCAGCGAGGTTGTCTCAGTCACACAGCTGATAAGTAGCAGAGCTGGGATTTGAACCCAGGTCTTTGCCTTAAAGTCCTTAAGAGGAAAGAAGGCCATGTGACAACAGAAGTAGAGATTGAAGGGCTGCAGCTGCAAGCCAAAGAATGCTAAGGATTGCCAGCAAACGACTAGAGGCTAGGAGAAGCAAGGAAAAGGTTCTCCCCTACAGGTCTCAGGGGGAGCGTGGCCTTGCCAACACCTTGATTTCAAATTTCTTGCCTCCTGTGCCAGTATGAAAATATTATGCACCCCAGAAAAGCCATGCTTTAATCCTGATTCAATCTTTTGAGGGCAGCCAGTTCTTTTAATTTTGATACAATACTGTAGTTTGGAATCTTTGGATTAGATTATCTCCATGGAGATGTGACCCACCCGATTGGGGGTGTGACCTGTGATTGGATGGAGCTGTGACTGCCCATTCCAGGTGGGTCTTGATTCATTTACTGGAATCCTTTAAAAGAGGAAGCATTTTGGAGAGAAACTTTAGAGCTGACAGAAACAACAGAGCTGACAGAGAGCCAATAGAAACTTCAGGGCCTACAGAGAGAGCAGAGACACGAATGTTTGGAGATGCCTGGGGCCCAGCAGACATTGCTGTGTGCCTTCCCATGAGATGTTAAGCAAGCCAGAACCTGGAGAGAGCCAAGGGAAGCCAAGAGATGAGAGCCAGCCCTGCAGAAGTAAAGTGAAGAACCCCGACAGGAACCGAGGTTGAAGGAATCAGATCCCGCAGATTTTGGTACCAGAGGAGTGGGGTGCTGCTGCAGTTTGCAAATACCAACAACGGATTTTTAAATGGATAAGGGGAAGATTTTGGGGGATTTGTGAGATGCTTGATAGAGAGGGCCTGGAATGCTTTAAGAGGCTGTAGAAATGTGAACTCTAAAGATACCTCTGATAAGGCCTTAGGCAGAAGTGATGCATGTGTTATTGAAAACTGGTAGGAAGGTGATCCTCGTTTTAAGTGGCACAGAGTCTTGTGAAATTGTGTACAGCTGTCGGATGGAAGTTAGAATTTAAAAGCAACAACTCAAGATACTTAGCTAAAGAGGTTTACAAATTAAACGTGGGAAGTGTGGCTGGTTTCTCCTTGCAGTTTATAGTAAATGTGAGAGGAAAGAGATAAGTTGAGAATTGAACTCTTGGGTACAAAGAAAACAGATGGTCAGGAAAATTCTGGGCTTCCAGAAAGTGAGACCCCAATGAAC
Source organism: Tamandua tetradactyla (assembly GCF_023851605.1). Classification (NCBI taxonomy): domain Eukaryota; kingdom Metazoa; phylum Chordata; class Mammalia; order Pilosa; family Myrmecophagidae; genus Tamandua; species Tamandua tetradactyla. The sequence continues at coordinate 35,555,927 of NC_135338.1, forward strand.
AGGGCCCCACGTGAGGATTTAAGCAAATGTGGAAGCAGCCAGCCATTTCAGAAAAAGCCAGGATTGGAGATTGAGTTATGCAGAAACAATTTTAAGTCTGAAGCCTAAACCTCGGTCTGAACCTTGGTCCAGGAGAGCAGACTGACACGTGTGCATGGAGAGGGTGAGCTTGCCCTGGAAGCAGAGGGTGGGCCTTCCACTTCATTGTTCAGAAAGAGTTGTGCCACCTCCAGCCTCAGAGAGGGTGGAGCACAGAAACCAGGGACTGGGGGGAGCCTGGCTGCCACTGCATTGTTCTGGAGGGGTTGAGCATGTGCCCCAGAGATGGCAGAGAGTCTGGGTGCGGCCCCTACGTATGGAGAGGGTGGAGCCAAGAAAAAGGTTGTCCTGCCAATGAGCTCCACTGTTGCAACACACCTCAGCATTTGGAGAGAGAGCAAGGCCACCCTTGGAAAGGTTGTGACTGCTGCTTTCTGAAACCCCAAGGATAAATGCTTAGACTTTGAAACCCAATGGAGTTTGCCCTGCAAGCTTTTGGAACTGTATGGGTCCAGAGATTCCTGTTTACCTTTCCATTTCTCCCCATAGCATTGGAAGCATGTATCCTATGACTGTCCCTCCTTCGTTTGTTGGCAACAGATAATTTGTTTGAGTTCTATAGGTCCAGAGCCAGAGGAGAAGTTTTGCCTCTAAACAAACCATATCTATAATATACTTTGAAGAGATTTTGTATTGGTTTAAACTTCTATTGTATTTGCATTGTTACTGAAATAATTTAATATTTTTTGTGAATTAGAATGGAGTGAATGCATGTCATGTATGGAAAAACATGTCTTTTTTGGAGTCCAGAAGGTAGAATGTGCTGGTTTGAAAACATTATGTACTCCAGAAAAGCCATGTTTTAATCCTGATTCAATCTTGTGAGGGCGGCTGTTTTTTTTAATCTTGAGTCATCACTGTAGGTTGGAAACTTTTGATTAGATTATCTCCACCGAGATGTGAGGCACCAATTGTGGGTATGACCTGTAATTAGAAGGAGATGCGACTCTACCCATTCCAGGTCTTGATTCATTTACTGGAATCCATTAAAAGAGGAAACATTTTGGAGAGAAACTTCAGAGCCGACAGAAACAACAGAGCTGACAGAGAGAGAGTCAACAGAAACTTCAGGGCTGACAGAGAGAGCAGAGACACAAATGTTTGGAGATGCTTGGGGCCCAGCAGATAATGCCATGTGTCTTCTCATGAGATGTTAAGCAAGCCAGAACCTGGAGAGAGCCAAGGGAAGCCAAGTGATGAAAGCCAGCCCTGGAGAAGCAAAGTGAGGAACGCCCACATGGACAGAGACTGAAAGCAATGGAATCCAGGAACAAGGGACCAAGGTGATGCCAGCCACAGGACTTCCCAGCTGATAGAGCTGTTCTGGAGAATTCAGCCTTTCTTGAGTGAAGGTAACTTCTTGTTGGTGCCTTAATTTAGACACTTTCACTTCCTTAAAACTGTAAACTTGTAACTTATTAAATCTCCTTTTGTAAAAGCTGTTCCAGTTCTGCTTTATCACATTCCGGCAGCTAGCAAACTAACACACCTCCAGAACTGAGACAATAAATCTGTATTGTTTTAAGCTATTAAGTTTGTGGTACTCTGTTACCATAGCGCTAGGAAACAAAGACATATACCATGCTGCCCTATGTGTCTGGCTTTTATCACTCACCTAGTGTTTTGAGATTCATCGTATTTATTGCCTATCAGTAGTTCATTCCTTTTTATTGCTGAATAGAATTCCATGGTGTGGATGTACCACAAGCTTGTTAAGGGGTTTGGGAACGGTGGGGGCCAAGCGGGGCAGGACTGAGGGTTGAGCAACAGGAACTTCAGCAGTTACTACTTGAGCAGGAATTGGTTGGTCTGAGCCCTGCAGAGATTAATATCTGCGGAGACAAACAGGACTTCCAAGTGTCTAACATCCAGGTTTCAATTGCTCCAGGGTGAGACTATCTGATTGGCCAATGTGGGGTCATGTGTCTGCCCACTGTCAAGGTGGGCCAGAAGAGTCAGGAGTGAAGCCTTCAGGACAGACACTCCTACCCCCAAGAAGGCACCCAATGGAGGATTCCCCCAGTGGTGGGCAGGCATGCCCTATCCCCACGAGGGCGCCCAGTGGGAAGCTCCCAAATTGAGAGGGCAACAAGGGAAGATTACATACTAGACAGCCAGCAAAGTGACAAATTCCAATTCTTCGGTCAGTCTTAAGGAATGGAAAATGTTCTACTTTATTGCCAGGAATCTTCATCACTTTATAAAACATTGCCTTAAAAGCATAGGAGCCAGCTAAGCCCGGTCTTCTCTCGAGTTGATGCGGGGGCAAAAACCCTCAGAACAGGGCAGTATGCATACCTCACAATGGCTCAGCCTTTTCGACCTTGCTATGAGGAAAAATACTCATTCACTGTTATAAAAAATAAATAAAAAGCACAGTATCACCTGAAGAGACACTATTTGAGTTCTGGGAGAGCTGCCTGTCGTCTTCAAGATTGATTCTTCACGTTAACGACAGCATAGCAGAGTGAAACACGCCTGAGAAACTGTGAAAATAGTAATGATCATGGCGGTGATTAAGGCTGATTGGAGGGCCCCCTTGGGGAGAGTTGAAGTTTTGATTTACAGCTCAACATCAAGGAGACGCAAGCCTCACTGTTGCAAGCATCAGCAGCACCTGCTACTAATCATGGGCTTGGGGGTGTGGTTCCAGAAAGAAAGCGAAAGCACTGTTGCAAAGGATGCAAGGTGACTAAGTTCTCTGAGGAGCACGTATGCCTAGAAGAACGAGCAGAACAAGCTGGGTGCTCTGCGTGGGGTGAGGATGTAGTTCGGGGGACAGTGGAGGGTGAGCAACGTGGTCTCAGTGCCTGGAGAAAGGAGGTGGGTCCTGGTGTTCGTTGGGCGTTGTGCCCTGCGCTAAACTACTCGTTTAGCTCTCACAGCCACTGGGTATAGGAAGTGCTGCTGTTCCCATTATTCATATGAAGCAACTCAGGCTCAGACCATGTAAATCGCTTTCTGGTCTGATTCAGAAGGGGTTGTGTACAGCTAGAGGTTCTAAAGAAAATTCTAGAACACTGCCACATATTTTAGAGCTGAAATCAGTGGGAGAAAAGATGTTCTAAGAAGTAATGGCAGCCAAAATATGAGACCCTCATTGTTTCTGCTTTTTGATGACTCTTTGTGACCATTAGCATGTCCCACTTGCCCGTGATGTGCAGGTTCTCAGGCAGATATTCCTTGATGGCAGGAGGGGCATGGAGCCCCTCCCCACTACAGACGTCCAGCAGAAGAGGGGGAAGGGAGAAAAGGAACTCCAGCCACCCAGGCTCCTGCTTAAGCAGGAGAGAGGTCCTGATTTTTGGGGTGCTCCAGGCTTCACCCACTTCTCCTTAGGGTCTGAACAGGAGCCCATCCTTCCACCCCACCCTTGCCATGCTTTTTGCACTCTGGAGAGACAACCCACCCCAAGGCTAGGGCAACCCTACTCTCCGAGGGTGGCCAGGCTTATTAGGTTAATAACCACTTCCTCTGTTGAACTTCCTGGACCTTGCTTCTCCTGAAGCTATCCAAATAATCATTCTTTCTGTTATCCATTTGTTCACCCTACAAATATTTGCTAAACACCCACCGTATGCCGTGCAAGGTGCCAGGTCCCAGGGATGAGGCAAGCAGTCCCTGAGCTTACACTATGAGGGTGAAGACAGACATGTCACCCATGGCTTCCCCTTCCTCCCCTCCTCTTCCTTCTAACACATGTTGTTCTCTCCCGCATACCCCTGGTGCTTATACCTCCCGTGTCTTCCCAGCAGACCAAGCATGGGGTGACAGTGCTGGGCTACTCATCAAAGCCTCCGCTGAGAGCTGGTCACTGCATGTGGAAAGCAGCAGTGTCAGTTTGGAACCTGACCCGAGAAGCACAGCATATTATCAGTAGGGGTTTGACAGCCCCGGACAACACGTGTCCATCAACCCTCCATTCGCCACCTGTGCCAGTTTGAATCAATGGTGGAACCCAGAAAAGCCATGTCCTTTAATCCTCATTCAACATTACTGGGTAGGAGCATTTTGATTGTTCCCATGGAGATATGACTCACCCAATTGTGGGTGGTAACTTTTGATTAGATGATTTCCATGGAGGTGTGTTTCCACCCATTGAAGGAGGGGTTGCTTACTGGAATCCTTTAAAAGAGGAAACATTTTGGAGATAGTCCCTTTTGTAGAGCCACAAGAAAGCTAGCAGACGCCACTATGTTTGCCATGTGCCCTTCCAGCTGAGAAACACTGAACTTTATCAGCCTTCTTGAACCAAGGTAGCTTTCTCTGGATGCCTTAAATTGGACATTTCTATAGACTTGTTTTAATTGGGACATTTTCTTGGCCTTAGGACTGTAAACTAGCAACTTATTAAATTCCTCCTTTTAAAAGCCATTCCATTTCTGGCATGTTGCATTCCGGCAGCTAGCAAACTAGAACACCACCCAATGTTTTTTTTGCCAACCTCAAAGTGTCACTTCCATTTAGAAAGCATGGAGGGAAGAATGTGGCGAAAGGAACCACCATCACTCTGTCTGCTGGCCAGGGGAGGAGGTCAGGTGTAGCCAGAGGACAAATGGCCTCTGGACTGAAACAACTCAGGAGCATGGAGTGGCTGAAGAAGGGCGCTGGGGCCCAGGCCCCTCAGCTAGAGCTCTGCTTCTCTCTGCCTGTGCCTTTGAAAAGCGGTGTATTAATTAGGATTCTCTAGAGAGACAGAATCAACAGGGAACACTCGCAAATACAAAATTTATAAAAGTGTCTCACGTGACTATGGGAATGCAGAGTCCAAAATCCGCAGGGCAGACTGTGAAGCCAAGGATTCCAATGGAAGGTCTGGATGAACTCCACAGGAGAGGCTCACTAGCTGAAACAGGAAGAGCCTGTCTCTTCTGAATCCTCCTTATAAGGCTTTCAGTGATTAGATTAAGCATCACTCATTGCAGAAGACACGCCCCTTTGGCTGATTACAAATGGAATCAGCTGTGGATGCAGCGGATATGATCATGATTTAATTCTATGAAATGTCTTCATCGCAACAGACAAGCCAGCACTTGCCCAACCACCACTTGGCCAAGTTGACACATGAACCTGACCATGACAAGGGGGGTCTCTTCCATGGACCCGGCATCAGAGTACACGCTCTGGGGTGAATCCCTGCCTGCCTTGTTGTCTTACCTAGTGCAAGCATGTTTGCCCAAGCAGGAGAGGTAGAGCAATGAGTAGAAGGGAATACCCTGGCTAAGGGATTGAGCTTTTTAAAGGAAGAGAGAGGTAATGTGTACAGCGTCGTGAGTTAAGGTTTGGGGGGCAAATGAACTTAGGCTCAAATCCTAACTCTGACCTAGCAATTCCACACCTGGGTATCTAACGCCCCAAAATCAAAATATATGTTCACACAAAGACATGTACATGAATGTATGCAGTAGCATAGTCACAATAGCCAAAAAGTGGAAACAACCCAAATGTCCATCAGCTGTTGAATGGGTAAATAAAATGTGGTATTACCAACACAATGGACTACAGTTTAGCCATGCAAAAAAGAATGAAGCTCATACATACTACAACACAGAAGAACCTCAAAAACATGCTAAGTGAAAACAGATCACATACAAAAGACCACATATTGTATAATTCCATTAATAAGAAACATCTGGCAAAGCCAAATCTACAGATACAAAAAATCTATTAGTGGTTGCCTGGGGCTGTGGGGGAAGAGCTGGGGAGTGAGTGCAACTGGGCCCGAGACTGATCTTTTTAAAGGGAATGGAAATCTTCTAGAACTGCACGGCGGTGGAGGTTGTATAACTTTGTAAACATACTGAAAAGCACTGGACTGTACACTTAAAGTGGATGCGTTTACGGTATGCAAATTATACCTTAGCGAAGCTATTTTTTTGAAATGCTAATTGTGACACTTAGTAGGTGATACACCTTGGGCAACTTATTAACTACTGAGTTTCTTCATCTGTAAAATGGGGACAATAATAATATGCCATAGCTCATTGTGAGGCTGAAAGAGCATGATTCATAGTAAGCACTCAATAAATGGTAGCACTTGTTGCTGCCACTTCTGTTTCTTTTTAAAATAGAAGTGACTTGATTTAGAAAAAAAGAGATGCTAAGACTATGAGTAGCAGTGAAATTGTAGAGTCTGAGGGCTTTTGAGACATCACTTCCTTTCCCTGTACTAAGTAGAGTTTTTAACAATCTACCTCCATAATATGTTCCTGTGTGTTCCCTCTGAATGCCAAAGAGCCCATTTAAAAAAGAAAAATCTCAAGAGACGTAGTGAAGATGTGGGTTTTATATAGATATTGACACTGCAGGGAGTTGTTATCCTGAAGAGAAGTGTTTGGGATCCACGTGGTGTCTAGTGCTCCTAATTCCTCTTCTTATCCCAGCTCTTCATTTTGACTTATGAATCCAGGAATGTCTTTGCAGTTTATTATGAGCCACAAGTAGGCTGAAAGATCTTTTACTGAGTCAAGACACTTCCCACTGTAAGTGTAGAAACAAAACCCAGACTGGCCAAGCCCAAAAAAGGAAGTACAGCTCAAAAATCTAGAGGTGGAATGGGCTTTAGATTTGTCTGAATCTAAGGGCTCCAATGAGGTTCATTCTAGTCTTTTTTTGGCTCTAGTTTCCTCTAGATTATCTTCATTTCCAGGAAACTAGCTCCTTGGTGGTGACTAGATGGTCTGTGGTAGATGTGGGCACTTGTTCATTGAGCTTAACAGTCCCAAATCCCTAAGGTCTACTGTCATGAAGTACTTAGATCTGAGCTCACTTGGAACCCCGCAAGGTGTCTTAGTGAACACAGCAAGCTGATGGGTCGCATCTGGGTCACATGGCTGGGAGCCAGTGGGTGGGGGCAGCCAGCCCCACTTAACTCATATGGACAGAAAGAGAAGGGTGGGAGGTTCTTCCAAGGGACATTAAGGGGGCTTGCTGGAGAAAGATGGAATAACTGATTGGCAGATAAAACCACAAATGTCCACTATCTGGGGCCTCTATCTTCCCAGAGTTTTGTCTTAGAAGAATTCGAAAACTTTTCTGAAGAATCCTTGCCCTTGCTTGATAGGCTTCCTTGGTCTACTGTTTTTTGGTGGCCCAGAATTCTGGTGAGGCAACTTCATTTTCATAAGAGAATGTTAGTCCCACTTTCCATCCGGCTCATTTTCAAAGTATGTGGCTCTATACTTAATTGGAAACATATCAACCTTACAAATACTTCCTTGAGAATATAACCCCAAACATTTAACTGATTGACTCTTGTAAAAACTTTGATTTCAAAAAGTAACTCTTCTGGAGAACTGCATGATACATTTACAGTCTGTTAGTTCCCCTGGAAATTTGAAGCTACATCCCTGGGTCAAGCCAGAATCTCCAATAGTTATGCTGTACTGCCATGGCCCCCTGTACACCTAACCTTGAAAATGACCTTGGTTTTTACTGAAATATGCTATAAAAAGCAGTTGTGTTAGTTATGATATGCTAGGTCATGATGCAGCAACAAATATACTCTGAAGTCTCCGGGGTTTGACACAATAACATCCACATAACATAATAACATTCACAATAACATTAACACTTTGCATTAACATTTGTGAGGTGTCACAGTCCAATGTGGGTTAGGTGATTTGCCTCCAAATGGGACTGAAGGACAAAGGCTGCTTCCTCTTAGTAACTCAGCTGCCTCTGAGTTCTTTTCCTCCATTCTTAAGGATCAGAGAGGTAGGGAAGCAAGTGGCAGGAGAAATACTTGAAGAAATAATGGCTGAAGATTTTCTAAGATCAATGAAAGACACCAAACCACAGATCTAAGAAGCCCAGACAACTCTATACTCAAAAGAGGAAAAAATAGGTCATAAGGAAACACTCCAAAAAAAACATAGCAAGAATCATAAAGGCTTTCCAACCACAACATTGGAAACTAGGAGACAATGAAGCAATGACAAAAAATTCTAACAAAAATGCTTTCAGGCTGGACTTTCCTACCCAGCCAAATTATCACTCTAGTGTGAGGGGAAAGGAAGATATTTTCAGATATGGAAAGTCTAAAAAAATTATCACCCATGTGTGATTTCTTTGGAAAAAAACGGAAAGATATATTCCTCCAAAATGTGGGAATAATCCAAGAAAAAGGAAGATAAGGCATCCAACACAGGAGAGTTTGAGATGCTGGGGTTGATGGGGATGGGAAAACCCTAGATAACAACTGGGGAGCAAGTCCAGAGATCACCAGTGCAGACTGAAGCAGACGGATCCAGGAGGGGTGTCACCAAGAAGAGAAATTGATTATCTGGTGTGAGAAATGTAGTAAAAAGAGATGTTATTAACTCTGACAGAATTTAGAGATGAATTTGTAAGAGGTAGATAGAAAATGAAGAAAAAAATAAGATAATTATTAACTCCAGGGCAAATAAAAGCTTGCATAGAAAGAGAATGTGAATGTGATATACTGCCTGACTCAGTTGCAAGTGATTTTTACTTCATCATAATAATGCAATCACTAAATATTGTTGTGGCCTCAAGTTGTATATGCTGTGACCATACTGGAAGCTCATGGGAAGTGTGTGAAGGCATGGGATATAAGGTCATGGGAGTGGTGCACTGCAAAATGCCAGGGGCCATTCTGCACATAGATAATGGTACCCCAGAGAATAGTGCAGTACACAACTTGCACAACTGTACACAGTGGCCTTGATAGAGGATGGAGGGATGAGGAATAAAACAGCTTGATATTTGTTTTGTTACATCATACCCTCTTGATGAGGCCTCATGGGAGAAATTTCTCTCAGACCTTAGTTGTGCTTCTGTCAAACAGCTCAGGAATACAATTTCAAGAGCATTTGTGAATCTAGTGATGAAAGGAATTTCCTTTTTGCTTTGTCTTTAGGAAACTTTTCTAATTTCTTTAGGAAGCTTTCATAATTAGTCAAATTTTCTGTCCATCTCAAACGGTTGTGTGACATTCTGGTGTGTATTTCTGAGCATTCGCTTTATTCCTGACTTTACTATGCTGCCTAATTTTAGTTTCACCCTGCTTTCCACCCATCAAGCCACTCACTCATTCATTCAACAAACATGGGTGAGACTGAGTGCATCTTATGTGCCAGTCAACAAGTTCAGCATTGGAGACCATGGACTCTCTCTCATGCATCTTACATGCTGGCATTGTATGTATTTTGGTAAGCCTTATCAAATCTGTTTTGGAAGTTGTTCTAGTTTGCTAGCTGCTGGAATGCGATATACCAGAAACAGGACGGTTTTTAAAAGGGGGAATTTATTAAGTTGCTAGCTCACAGTTCTAAGGCCATGAAAATGTCCCAACTAGCCTTGCTTATAGAAATGTCCAATCCAAGCATCCAGGGAAAGGTACCTTGGTTCAAGAAGGCCGATGATGTTCAGAGTTTCTCTCTCAATTGGAAAGGCACATGGCAAACATGGCGGCATCTGCTAGTTTTCTTTCCCGGCTTCCTGGTTCATGAAGTTCCCCTGGGGGCATTCTCCATCTTCATCCCCAGAGGTCTCCGGCTGCTTGGGCTCTGTGACTCTTTCCAAAATTTTCCCTCTTAAAGGGCTCAGTAAATAACCCTACCTTGAATGGGTGGAGACACATCTCCATGAAAATCATCTAATCGAAAGTTACCACCCACAATTGGGTGGGTCACATCTCCATGGGAACAATAAAAAAACTCCCAGCCTGCAATAGTGAATGAGGACGAATGGACATGGTTTTTCTGGGGCCCCCAAATTCAAACCAGCACAGAAGTGTATGTGGACATATGGTTGATGCTATAAATAAGTACATGTACGTAGAGTAAAGCCAATCATCCCACCATAATGCTGGAGAATATGCCTGATTGCAGAGGGTCAGTCCCAGGGGTGTTTCTGTGTATCTGCCACTATGGTTGGTTATGCTGGGGTGGGGCACCACACGAAGGGGAGGTTCTGGGAAATGCTTTCTCATGGAGGGACCCCATACCTCAAGGGATTGAGATAAGAACAAGCTCTTATTCTTACCTCTCAGGCATCTCTCTAAAGAGTCTATACTCTGGATTTTTGTGCCTAGGTACCTGAGTAACCCAGCAAGACTACGGAGTTGAAAATCTCCAGCTAGTTTTGGAAACACTTTCCATGATCTTGCTGCTTCTCTCGGTGGCAGATCTTTACTATTGTTGTGGGTTGAACTGTGTCCTCCCAAAAGATATGGTCAACTCCTAAACCCCGTACCTGTGAAAGTGACCTTATTTTGGAAACGAGGATTCTGCAGATGCATTCAGTTAAGTTAGCATGAGCTCACACTTGCTTTGGATGGGCCCTAATCCAGCGACTGGTGTTCTTATAAGAACAGAAACAGAGACAGACAGACAGACAGGAAGAACACTATGTGGTGACATAGGCAGAGAATGGGGCGATGCTTTTACAAGCCAAGGAACTCCAAGGACTGTGGGCGACAACCAGGTCCCAGGAGAGAGGCATGGACCTCAGAGAGGTCACAAGGACCCAGCCTTGTTGACACCTTAATTTTGGACTCCTGGCTTTCAGTACAGTGAGAGAATAGATAGCTATTGTTTTAAGCCACCCAGTTTGTGGCCATTTGTTCAGACAGCTCTAGGAAACTAATACAACTGTGAAAGGGGGATTTAACTGCCTGGATCAGTGCTCCAGCCCTCCCCTCCCCCACTGCTCCTTCTTGTTTGGGCGAGACTGAGGGCTGCAGAACAAAGTGGCGTGCCTCTGGGGTTCAGATGGGTCTGAAGCTCTCTCTCACCCCAGGGCACTGTTAGCAGCAAGGCAGCCCACGCCTTGACTCATCATTGCATTTTTCACCAACGCATGTACATGTGTGCACACTCCCACATGGGTGCACACTCCCACAGGGAGGTTAATAGAGATCTACAGCCCTGGTTACCATGTGCTTTCATAAATAAATATATTAAATAGGTGAGCCAAATTTATTTCTGGCAACAGCTTGCTAGTGACACCTCCCTCTCTTATTCATAGTTCCCGCAGCAGCTCCAGCCTCTTCCGCCCCACCCCCAGGCATGATTTTCTCTCTTAAAATTTTATTTTTAATTTGTTGTGATGAATGAGTGACAACTCTGACAGCCGATTCGTGGAGATTAATAGAAACGACACAATATTTACGTCGGTGCTACGAGCAATTATCCTGCCATCTATCTCCGAGATTATCTTCCTGATTGAAAACTACTCATCCGTGTAATCGGAATTATTTGGAATTAGAAGGGAATTTATAACCCCCCGGAGCACAGTCTCTTCCCTTGCGTCCACACCTCAGTCTCTATCGTTCTCTTCTGGGCCTTTGGCCTCCTCTTCCGTCCTGGTGAAGAGGCAGAGAAAATTCTTCTCTCCGGAAGGGGAGGTCAGGACCGCGGGCAGCTCTTTGGTGGGCCGTGGGGTGCACAGAGGGAATCTGGGAGGGGTTGAGGGGAAGGGTCTTCGTGGTGTTAGAAGAATTAGGGGTCAGCGAGGCCACTTGTGAGTTAAAGATAGCGTAATGTAATCTGAAAAAAAGAGGTCTACCGTGAGGGTAGAGAAGAAAACTGACTACGGGAAGCATGGAAATCAGATTGTGACAACTTTAAGAAATCTACAGGAAGAGAGTGGGAGTCTGGTGATTGCTGAGAATGGGGGCCTGTTTGGAGATTGCTGCTAAGAGCAGGATGATGCAAGGGGTTGAGGAACGATGAATCAGGTGGTCTGGAAGCCAGACCATGTCAAGGGCCATGTTTGGGTTGCAGAATTGGAGGGAGGATGGACGCCAGCATGCACAGATCTGGAGGGGCCTGAGAACGCGCATGTCACACGCGTGTTTGGGGAATGAGATGTGACATGTGAATGAATGAAGAGAACGTGAGTCCACTCTCTGCTTTCTGTTCTGTGCCTGGGCGCTGCCTGTTAGCCCAGGGCGTGTAAGTTTGGGGGCTGAGTCAGACAGACCTGGGTTTGACTCCCTACTGTGACACTTCCAAGTTATGTGATCTCAGGCAAGTTTCTTAACCTCTCTGAGCTTCAATCAGCAATCTGTAAAACCGCAATTTACAACCTAGTTTAATGGGTGTATGCTAGAATCTCAAAACAAACGTACAGATTATAAACTGGGGATAGTAACAGTTTGCACCTTACATGGATGTGGCAAGGACTAAATGAGATAATGCATGTAGGGCCCTTAGGACCGTTCTTAATACATAGGAAGGAAGCAGGAGCTACAGATGAAATAAACCCAAATCCCAGATCCTTTTGGAGAGAGAGCCCTGGGCTTCAGAAGTAGCTGTGGCTGTGAGATTCCTTTCCCAGCCCTTCACATTACACATCCTCATGACCTGTTGGCTTCAGCCTTCTCTCTCCCTCATCCTCTGTAGCACTGGAATATCTTCTGCAGCAGCAAACCAAGCTTGTACTTAGTCTGATGGTTGCAAGTTAGGATCTCAGAGGCACTCCCTTTATTTCCCCTGTTCTCTAATTCTTGTCATTACTGACATGTATTGAATACATACTCTTCCCAGTCACTATTTTAAGTTCTCCACCTGCATTCAGATATTTAAGCCATACAACATCCTTAGAGGCTAACTGCTATTAACTGTTAACATTCCCATTTTACAGATGGGGAAGCTGAGGCACTAAAAGTTTAGATAACTTGCCACTGTCCCATGATTATTGTGAGAGGCAGCCTCTGAGATGGCCCTCATTGAGACCCTCTTCTGATCATCATGTCTATATGTAATCCCCTCCCCTAGAGACTTGCTTCTAAAGAATAGAACGTAGCAAAAGTGATAGGATGTCACTGCAGAGATTAGGTGAGAAAAGACTGATTTCTCTCTTGCTTGCACTGTCACTCTCTAGCTCTTCTCAGATTGTATGCTCTGATGGAGAGACCTCAAGAAATGAGGGTAGCCTGTTGTTAATGGCATGAGAAACTGAATTCTGCCAACGACCATGTGAATGGGTTTGGAAGCAAATCCTTCACCAGTGGAGACTTTGACATGAGTAATATAACCTTGTTCAACGCCTAAGCCAGAGGACCCAGCTAAGCTGGTCCCAGATTCCTGGACCCACAGAAACGGTGAGAAAAGAAGTATGTGTTGTTTTACACTGCTAAGTTTGGGGATCATTTGTTATGCAGCAATAGATGACTAATACAACAAATAATAGCTAAGTTAGGATTTGAACTCAGACAGTTGGACCCTAGAGTCTTAATCATTTTGCTCTACTGCACAGAAAGATTCTCTTGGGATAGAGAGCTGCTCAGATTCTTAAGTAGTGCATGAGTTGGGCAAGTGAGCTTGGATGGCTTTCTCAGATTGTCACGTAGATATAAATTCAGGCCGAGATTAAAATAACGTCTTGGTGAAAAGAGATTTGCAAATACCACCTGCAAAATATATCTCTCCTCTTTTTAGGTTAATTTTTCCCTGCCCAAGAGAGACATGAGAATCATATGTGCTCCTTTTGCAAGAAATGTGATGTCACAGGGAATGTTCCCAGGTGAGAATATTCCTTGATAGTGTCCTCAAGAAATACCTCAAAGTCAAGGAAACCTAACCTGGTTTACCACATAGCCCTGCCACAGGGGCTGGTAGAAATTTTTCTACAATGGGAAAATAATCCAGGTGCTACTTCACTAATACTGGAAATGAGTTGAACCAATCTGGACTTAATAGTGTGCTCTTTAAGCAGTAGAATTCTGCTCTTTCTCCTGAAAGTGGGAAAAACATAAAGTTATCATAAGGACCTTATTTCTCCTTTTTAATGAATGACTTTTTTCAGCTCTGGAATAATTGGCAAACTCTCTCTGTTTAGAATTAGTAGAGTCCAGAGCTCATCCTTGAGTAACAAATGAAACTGCTGTTAAAGGTCACAGTTGTGACTTTATTAAATAGGTAGGACCCAGATGGAGTAGGAAAGAAAACAAAGCTACATACAAATACTAGAAAATTCCACGAAGGGCAGGATGCCTTTATAATTGAGAACATGTTACCATTTTCTAGTTGGGCTTAGACTCATCTCCCCCTATTAGTATCTTTTGGGGGGCTCGGTGTGTGCCTACCTTAATAAGTGAGCAGACGAAGCAGCTGGCCTCTTTGCCACTTACACTGCTTTAATGATGGAAAAGGACCCACATCCACCACTGAGCACAGAACCACCCTTTACCCTCCTAGCTATTCTTTAAAACCTGGGTGGATTCAAGCATCACCAACCATCTGACCAGGGCCTGGTCAGCTATTCCAGAATGATCAGCTCAGACCACGGACACTGCATGGGGACAGGAAGGATGGAGCTTGAGAGAGAGAGAGCATCCTTCCAGTGTTGATGGTGCAGGGGGTGGTTTCCAAGGAGGTAGAGAAGTTTCCTGAGAAGAAGGAGACTCAGGGACATGATAAGAAAGGAAAAACATTAACCATCAGCCTCCTATACTGCAATTTCCCTCTACAATTGTCCAGCTCCTAAATAAAGAAAATCCCCACAGTCCTGGCTGGCAAGGGAAGGAGAAAGCTGTTCCAGAACATCTCTTACCCAGTTCCAGGGTTGTATGGTTGCAAGCAACAGGATCGGACTGAGCTAACTTAAACAAAACTGAAATTTTTATTTTGGGGAAGGATAGAGGAACTCACAGGAAGGGCCAAGCCTCAGAAAGACCAGGAACCAAGACAGCTAAAGACAGTGGTATTCTGGGCTGTTTTCAGCCTTTAGAGCACCTGGTTCAAGACTCACCTCCCAGGGAGAGAGAAGCCAATTGGCCTAGCCCTAGTCACGTGACTGCCTCCTGAGGGTGGGATGAAGTTACCAGAAAAGGAAGAAATGGATGCCAGGCAAGCAAAAGCAAATAACATCTATTATATTAAACCTCATCTCTCTCTCTCTCTCTCTCTCTCTCTCTCTCTCTCTCTCTCTCTCTCTCGCTCTCTCTCTCTCTCTCTCTCTCACACACACACACACACACACGGGTGAAATCATACTTGTCTAATAAGTTAATATGGAGTAAAGACAGCTCTCTGTCCATTTATCCCAAGCTCTTCCAACAGAAATACGTCATCACTTTCCACCGGTGCTCTCTTTTCCCCATCAACACACCCATCAGCCCCGGCTCCACTCCAGCTGCCTGTGCCCAGTGTGTGTATCAGAGACATGGGCAGGGTCTGGTGAAGAGCTGCTAGGGAGGAAACGTGAGATGATGTGCACAGTTGCTCCTATCTCAGGAACCTCTTTGGATGCAAATACAGGATTCTACAGAGGAGCAGGGCAGGGCCCAGGGACAGAAGCTGAGCCTTATTTAACACGACAGTGAGATGTCTGTGTTTGTTTGGGAGTGTGGATTGCGGGGGCAGGGGGCACTGCAGCGAGGTGTGTGCTAGCCTGATGGGGCCCAGGGGCAGCAACGGAAGAGACCTCTGGTGTCTCTTCCACCGCGAGTGGAGGAGCAGGAACTTGCTTTTCCTTGGGAAGCTCCTGGTACTGGAGGAAAATCAGCCCAAAGCGAGTCCTCAGAGAGCAGCCTCTTCATGAGAGGGGCCATCAGGGGGTGAGGAAAAGTCATCAGGGAACCAGCTTTAATAAAGGTAGAAGATGAGATTCGAGAGGGGTGGGTTGGGGCAGGGGGAGTCTGAGGGAAGGAAATGATTGCTGGAGAAACAGATGCAATTGAGTAAGACTTGTGGAGATGGTTTTCCCTGCCTCAGTCCAAGCTCAAATCCCTGTGCTCAGATTAATTAGCAAGGAAATATTTTCCTGTCTGCAGAAAAAGGCTGCTAGATTGCCAGTGGGACATGAGGGTGGGCAGTCTATCAAATAACTATTAATTAGGTTACTTCCCACTGCTGTTGACATGCTGGTGACACGTTCCTTGGCCAAAATAAAAGGGGGGAGGAGGGGAGAAGAACAGAAAAGAGATAGAGGAACAGACCAGCATCGTCTCTGCTCATTGTGTCATACCCAAAGGGGAGATGACATAAGAGAAGTAACGTGCTTGTTAGCGGGGAGCCCATGGCCAAGACCTGCACTTGTGTTTCATCATTTTCTTCGAATGCTCTGAAAATGTGTGCAGTACAGACAGTTACTGGTAAGCCATGAGGGGAAACCTTGGAGTTGATGGGGTAAGAATCTGGATGATAATAATAATGATGATGGGTGCTTACTGAGTATTTACTACTTATCAGGCATTCTCCTTTCTAAGCACTTCATTCATTCATTTCTATAAGACAGAAGGTTAAGAGATTAGCATGCAATTGCCTCATTTATTCTTGTAACTATGGGGAAAGTATTAGAACCCCTTTTTATAGATAATGAAATTGGGGCTCAGAACAGCTTAGTGACTTGCCCAAGGCCACAGAGCAAGTAAGAAATTATGAAGCTGAATTTGGAGCCCAAAATCTGCCGGACTTCAGCCCTGCATGTCCTTAACCATTATGCTATGGATCATGTGCATTAGATAATGTATATTATCTTGTCTTAATGTAAGTTTCATAATGTATAATGTATATTCACTTCTTTCTTTTTCTTTTGCCTAAGTCCCCTAATCGTACTCTAAAATTCCAAGGTATATTCTTCAGGATGTCACGTGCTGGAACCACAACTATACTGCAGCAGAGGCACCACCTCTGCCACCTCCCACCCCCCCCACACACCCAGGGGTCAGAGGTTTTGAGGTCCGGCAGTGATCATGAGAAGTCATTCTTTAATTCCTTGTCTTTAGCCAAGACTAAACTTGAACCATGTCAGACTGATGAACATCCATCCTATTTGTGGGATTAAATGAGATAATGTGTCTCTACAAATAGAGACCCCACAAAGGAGGGTCGACCACCCATTCCACAGCAGCAACAAGCTGTCTTCATCGTATCTGTGTGCAGTTCGCCTACTTCCTTTACCTTCTGCCTTCACTGGGGACAGAACTGGTGGATCAGCTCCATGTGAAGTGGCCCTTGGCCATCCTTTCTCCTAAGAGGGTCCATCCTCTTTTCTCCTCCTTTCTCCACCCTTTCCTTGTCCATGGAGTTGGACCACGGGGTGCCCCATTGCTCTCTGGAGGGAGTCACCCTCCTGGTTGGTGTTTTTTTTTTCATCAAAGCCCTGTTGTCGAGTGCCACATCATGCTGTTTAACTACCTACTTTCAGCCAGTGTCTCCTATACACTAGCCTGTGAATTTCTTGAGGCCAAGGGCTATGTCATATTCACCTGTATGTCCCCTATACTTAGTACTGCTCCAGGGACCTAGTAATGAGCATTCCGTGGATGTTTGCCAAATGAGGCAGTAAATGCCTGGATGGCTCTTTGAGGATCCCATCCAGCCTGCTTCTCAATGCTTCCCTAATTTCTAATGCTAGCAGCAGACAGCCCACTGTAGTACTGGTGTGTCTAATTACTCCATGCTAAATATGGTGGAAAGATGACAATGTTCCCAAGATGCTAGTTTACCCTGCGTGTATCTAAGTGCCCTCTTAAAGTTAAATAAGTGCAAGCTTTATACAGAAGGTGTTGTTCCAGAAGTAGATTGGAATTAAGGCACTGCTGCTATTGATCTCAGACCTTTAAAAGCCAGATCCAGGCTTGAGGTCCTGGGGATGGCATTGCCTGGAGATGGAATGGGGGAGATACACCAGAGTGGCTGGGAATGAAAGAGTGTCCCGGAAAACCTGCTTCCTCTGAGCGTGTCCTTTGTGAGCAGGAGGAACCTATCCACAGAGGCGGAAGATAGCTGAGCAAGTGGGTTACCTAAAAATAGCAGTGCTGGTTTCCCACGTTTAGAGATGGGTTCTCTGTGATTTGTCTTGGCTGATTTGTGCAAATTTGCTTATTTATTGAAAGCCAGAATAAAGGATCAAAGACTTCACCCAAAGGTGGAAATGTGCACCCCCTTTCTACAAGAAAGAACCAGGCCTGTGAGCTGAGTGAGTGGCCCCTGAAGCCTCTGAGGCCCAAGACTGGCCCTGAGGAGGTGGATATGCTTAGGAACTTGCACCTGCATTCACAATAGAGTCAATGGTGAGCTGAACCTGCTGAAGTCAGGAGGGACTTCATGGAGGAGGAGGCATGTGTATATGTACAAGACATATGCAAAGATATGTATGAATGTGCATGTCTCTGGAGGAGTCGATGAGACACAGTACATAAATCACCTGGCCCTTGCAATTTTAAAGGTATTCATGCCCTAATAGCTGGGGAGTCAGTTAGACGGAAGGTGAAGTCAGGGCAGGAGGAGGCAAGGGGAGAGAAACATAATGTAAAATAGTCATTGTAATTTTTTTAAGAAAAGGGATGGATTTTGGAGTTAGCAAGACTGAGATTCAAATCCTAGCTTGGCTACTTGCTAACATCACAACCTTGGGCATGTTACTTAACCTTTCAGAGTTTCAGGTCTTCATCCATAAATTTTAAAAATAGGGATACTAGTACCTACGTCGTAGGGTTGCTAGGATTATTAACTGAATGGTATATGCAGAATACCTGTACAAGGCTGAGGTTCAATAAATTGTGCCTATTTTTATTTTTTTTTATTTATTATGAATACACAGACAATGAGGATCCTCATATCATTAATAGAATATTCCTTTTAAAATGACAGCAATCAAAGATGTCAGTTCTCCCTAAATTGATCTATAGATTTAATGCTAATTCCAATAAAAATCCCATCAGGCTTTTAAAATAGAAATCAACAAAAACATTTTAAAATTGATATATAAATTTAGAGGCCCCAGAATAGCCAGAACATTTTTGTAAAAGGACAAAGTTGGAAAATTTTTATGCTTCCAAATTTCAAGCTTTACTATAAAGCTAGAGTAATAGAATATTGGGATAAATATAGGCATATTAATGAATAGAAGAGAAGAGAATAAAAAGTTCAAATGTAGACCTATAGACATGTATAGTCAGTTAATTTTCTACAAATGTGCCAAAGCTTTCAATGGAAGAAAGGACAATATTTTCAACAACTGATGCTGGGACAACTGGAAATCCATTTGGAAAATACAAACAAATCTCAATTCTTCACCTATGCAAAAAAGTTAACTCAAAATGGGTCATAGACCAAAGCTTTTGCTCATTAAGAGACACTGCGTAGGCTGACTATATGGTCCCCCGAGACATTCATCTCCTAATCTTTGGAACCTCAAGTTTTGTTTTCCTGTTTTGAGATTATTTGGCTCCATTGGGCCTTTGTATTTCCGTATAAATTTTAGTCTCAACTTGTTAATTTCATAAGACTGCTGGGAATCTGATTGGAATTACATTGAATGCATAGATCAATTTGGGAAGAATGGACCTGTTTACAAAAGTGAGTCTGGCAATTCATGAACATTGTATATCCCCCATTTATTTAAGTTTTATGCACTCTCAACATTGTTTTGTAATTTTCTATGTACAGATTTTTGCATTTCCTTTGCTATATTTATTCTCAAGTGTGTGATTTTTTTAATGCTTTTGTAAATGATATCTTTTTTTAAAAGTACATTTGCTAATTGTTTCAGTCTAGTATATAGAGATGCAATTGGTTTTTATGTATTGATCTTGCATCCAGTGACCTTACTAAATTGACTCATTAGTTCTAATAGTTTGTCTGTAGTTTTTTTAAAAATTTTCTATATAGACAATCATGTTGCCTGCAAATAGTGACAATTTTATTACTTCTTTTCTGGTTCTTATGCCTTTTATTCTTTTTCTTGACTTCCTGCTCTGGCTAGTATCCAGCACAATGTTGAGCAGAAGTAGTTTTAGTGGACATTGTTGCCTCATTCCCAATTTCACATTGGAAGAAAGGCTTACAATAATTTGCTGTTAGGTATGAGGTTTGCTATAGACAGAGGTTTTGTAGAGACCTATTTTTAAGTAAGGAAGTTCCCATTTTTTCTTAGTTTGCTAAGAGATTTCTTTTTAAAAATCATGGATGTTGCATTATATCAAATGTTTCTTTTTGTATCTGTTAAAATGGCCATGTATTTTCTTTCTTCTATTCTGCAAATATAGTGAATTACATTGAGTTTTTGAACATTAAAACAACCTTGACTTCCTGTAATAATCCTAAATTGTTGTGAAATGTTTTCCTTTCTACATACTTCTGGGTTTAATTGGCTAATATTTCATTTAAGTTTTTTTACATCTGTATTTCTGAGGGCAACTGGCCTGTAGTTTTCCTTTCTTGTCACTTCTTTATTAAATTTCATATATAATTAAGTTGGTCAGATTGTACTGGCCCCAAATCACAAGTACGGAAATGTTTCCTCTTTTGCTAGTCTCTGGAAGAATTGGGTAAAATTGGTATTATTTCTTCCCTAAGTGTTGGATGAAGCCATCAGGGCCTGGAAATTACAGAGTTAAGTCCTTCAATATATAAACTATTCTGATATTCTAGTTCTTCTTATGCCAGTTTTAAGTTTTCCTATATAAGGAATTCATCCATTTCATATAAATTTTCAACCATGTCAGCACAAACTCATTTATAATATTCTCTGATCATTTTAAAGTCTATAGATTTTATAATAATTTTTCCCTTTTTATTCCTGATATTGACAACTTTTTGTTTGTTTATCAGTCTTATTAGTCTCTTTCAAGAGCTGATTTTTAGCTTTGTTTTCTGCTATGTGTATTTGTTTTGTATTTAGATAATTTATACTCTCGTGTCTAGATTTCCTTCCTTCTACTTTTTTGGGCCTAGTTTGCTGTTGGATTTTATACTCTGGAGATAAAGGCTTAGGTCATTTATTTTTAACCTTCCTTGTTTTTATTTTTATTATTTATTTTGCATGGGCAGGCATCGGGAATCGAACCTGAGTCTCTGGCATGGCAGGCGAGAACTCTACCTGCTGAGCCACCGTGGCCTGCCCTAACCTTCCTTGTTTTATGATAGATACAATTAGGGATATAAATTTCCCTTCTAAATGTGGTTTTAGATTGACTTCATAATTTTTGACATATCGCATCTTTATTATCAACTAGTGAGCAATATTTTCTAATTCACATTGTAATTTCTGCTTTAACTTATTATTTAGTAGCATTTTACTTAATTTCTAAACATTTGAGGATTGTCCAGTTTATCCTTGTGTTATTGATTTCTAGCTTAATTATACTATAATCTGAGAAAATATTTGGAATTATTTTAGTTCCTTAAAATTTCTTGAGAGTTACTTTTGTAACTTACCCTAAAGTTAGTTTTGGTAGATATTTAATGTGTACTTTAAAGATATATATCCTCAAATTGTTGGGTGAAGTGTCCAAAATATATCTATTAGTTCAATTTTGTTAATCATTTTGGCGGAATTTCTGAATCTTTACTGTTTTCATCTGCTTCTTCTATCAGTTACTGTTGTTTTGTAATTCAATATTCTTTTTAGATTTTATCTACATATATACCCTCTCCATTTTTCATACTTCTTATCTGTATTTACTTGTTTACACATGGAATCATTTTCCTTCTGCTCGAGTAGAGCTGTTCATTTTTTCTTTTACTTTGGATCTGGTTGCAAAAAAATACTTGTTTTTCTTTGTCTTAAAATGCCTTTACTTTGTCTTCACTTTGAAGTATATTTTCACTGAGTAATCTAGGTTGCCTATTACTTATTTAAGCATTTTAAAAATCATTTCTTGTCTTCTACCTTCCATCATTTATGTTAAGAAGTCAGCTGTCAGACCTGTTGTTGTTCCTTTGAGGGTGATGTGTGTTTTGACCATGGCTACTTTTAAGATTTTCTTTTTCCCTTTAATTCTCAGAAATTTTAGATGTATTTAGATATGATTTTTCTTTGTATTCATCCTGCTTGGGGCTTGTAGTGATTTATTTGATTTAATATCAATCATCAATTTTGAAAAATTCTACATATATTTTAGAATTTTTCACCATGTCTCATGCCTCTTTGCTCTTTTTTTGTATTTTGCATATTTTTCCTCTCTGTACTTCAGTCTAATTTTTTTTCTACTGACCTATCATCCAGTGAAGTAACCATCTCTTCATTTCTGTCCATTATGCTGCTGCATCCATGTATAGAGTTCTTAATTCATTATTGTATTTTTCAGTGGTAGAATCTCCAATTTTTAATGATATTTTAATTCTCACATGAAATTGCCTATCTTGTTGATTATTTCCTTGAACTCTTTATCACCTTTATTTTAAAATACATGTCCAATAATGTCATCTGTTGGTCTGTTTCTGTTGTGTTTGTCTTACTCTTTGTTGTGCCAGGAAATTTCATTTCATGCCAGATTTGTGAAAGAACAATTGTAGAGACTGTGGGCAATGTCATCTCCTTTCAAAAGAGTTTTACCGTATCTTCTGGAAGGCAGCTAGAGCAGAGCAGAGCAGACAACCCTAATCCAATCAGGGGCTGCAATGACAACACTGGGTTTAGACTCTTTGACGCTTGATCAATCCCTGATATTCCTTACTTTGAATAGTCCTCCAAAGGCTCTAAATGGGAATTTATGTTTTTGAGTCCCCTTCCTCCATTTTCAGGTGTTTTTGGAAGTTCTCCAATGCCCTTAAACAGAGTTTTGTATTTTATACAGCTTTTCTTTTTGTTCTTGGAGAGAGCATTGTCTGGTACAAGCTACTCCATAATAGCAAGAAGCAGAATTTAACAAATATTCTTTTTATAATCTCTAGAGTTGTTATTTGAGCTCTGATCCAGGTCTAGGACTAATCAATTTTCTGAATAATATGTATTAAGTTTCTATAGTGTTTTAGCACTGTTTCGGTGCTGGAGATACAGCAATTTTTTTTTTTAAAGTTAAAACCATTGTATATACAATACTTATATTTAACGTAGGAGAAAATTAAGAAAATAACTCAGTAAAATATATAGTGTGTTAACTACTGAAAAGCATTAGGGAAAATAAATCAAGACAAGGAAATAGAAAATGTTTGGGGAGTGATTTGTAATTTTATACAGGATAGATAGGTGTTATAGTTTGCTAGCTGCTGGAATGCAACACACCAGAGATGGATTGGCTTTTAATAAAAGGGGATTTATTTCATTAGTTCTTCAGAGGAAAGGCAGCTAACTTTCATTTGAGATTCTTTATTACGTGGGAAGACTCAGGGTAATTTCTGCTGGCCTTCTCTCCAGGCCTCTGGGTTCCAACAGCTTTCCCCGGGGTGATTCCTTTCTGCATCTCCAAAGGCCTGGGCTGAGCTGCAAGTGCTGAGATGGGGTATGCCGAGTTGCTTGGGCTGTGCTACATTATGCTGTCTCATTTAAGCACCAGCCAATTAAGTCAAATGTCATTCATTGCAGCAGGCACACCTCCTAGCCAACTGCAGATGTAATTAGCAACAGATGAGCTTCACATATCATTGGCTCATAGCCACAGCAACAGAACTAGGTGCCTTCACCTGGCCAAGCTGACAACTGAATCTAACTACCACAATAGGTAAAGTCTATTTTGCCTGAAGAAAGTGAGTGAGCAAGTCATGCAGGTATCTGTGGTAACAGAATTTCAGGCAGGTGGAACAGACAGTGCCAAAGTCAAGAGGCAAGAGCACACCCAGTTTGTTTAAGCCTCCAGGGTGGCTGGAGGAGAGTGAGTGCTGGGAGAGTAGTAGAAATGACGCAGAGAGGAAATGGGTAAAGTTGATGAAGGCTGTTGGAGGTCATTGGAAGGACCTTTAACTCTGAGCGAGATGGGAAGTCACTAAGGGTGCCACACATAAATATGAAATGACTGAATTATGCTTTAATAGGTTCACTCTGGCCACTATGTAGTGAATAAATAGAAGAAGGGCAATGACAGAAGCAAGGAAACTTGTTAGAAGGCAATAATTAACTTAGGAAAGGTCTTGGGCCAGGGTTTGAAAGTGGAAGTGTTAACATATAGCCTGTGGTAAGGTTGAAGTATGTAATCCAACGAACATGTGCTCTTAATCCACATTGCTGTGGATCTGAACCCATTGTAAATAAGCCCACTTGAAGATTTATTTTTAGTTAAGGCATGGCCAACTGAAACAGGGTAACTCTTAATCCAGATTACTGAAGGCCTTATAAAGAGAACCAGGAAGTCATAAAAGCCAGGAAAAGAGAGGATGTTGCTATGTGACAGGAAGCAGAGATGCAAACCAAAGAACCTCAAGGATTGTGGCAAGCCAGTACCAGAAGCTACTGACCCTGGGAGGAAACAAGTCTTTTAAATCCCAAAACCGTGTGCCAAAAAATTCCCATTGTTTAAACCAACCCACTGTGTGATATTTGTCGTAGCAGCTGGGAAACGAAGACAGAGTCAAAAAGATCAGAACTGGGGTGAGAAAGAAGAGAGTCAAAAATAGTCCAATGGTTTTGGTCTGAGCATTGGACTCAAAGAGTTTTGACCTAAGCAGCTGGTATAATGGTAAAGTCATTTACTTACATGAGAGGAGTACGATGGGTCAGAAACTCTGCTTTGGACATAATCATTTGTAATATCCACTAGACAATCAAGTGGAATTAGATGATTTGATATAAAAATATAAAATTCAAGGGAGAGCAATGGGCTAGAAATGTAAATTTAGAAGTGATCAATAATATAGATAATGTTTAAAACTGTAAGACTCAAGGAGATCACCTGGGGAGTTAATGTAGTTTGAAACGAGATGAGGACCAGGATTGATCTCCCGAATCCTCCAACATTTAGAGGTTCAGGGGATGAGAATAAACCAGTGAAGGGGACCAAGAAGGAGCATGCAGACATATAGAAGGAAAATGAGAAAAAATGTGATGTCCAGGAGGAGTGACCTGCTGTGTTAAGGGTGTTGCAGACATGGTGTGAGTCAAAGGCTGTTTTAAGCTACGCATTCCCAAGAAGACATTTAGGTTGTTGACCTGTTCATCCGATGACTTTTATATTTGTCCTATATTTCACTGCTAAAGGGTTGGCTCCCTTAGCAAAGATTCTTCAAAAGGGAGGAGAATCTGGTGCCAAGAGAAGATGGCATCTTCAGAAAGAGAAGAAGTAGATTCCATCTCTCCTATCCCCTGCCCTTTGGTGTAGGCCTCTTCCTAGGAACTGCAAGGAAAGCTGGGTGGGCAGCCAAAGTCTGTATTATGACTCAGCATGAAGGTCAGACTACTCTTTCACCACACTACAGGAAGGGATCAACTCATCTTTGCCTTGGTGAAGTCATCATCACCCACCAGGGTTCTAGGCTAGAGCTCTCACACCTACGTTGCCTCTTACTTCTCTCTCACCTCCACCAACTAGTCAATTATCAAATCTTATAAATTTCATTTCAGAAATGTTTCTTCCAAATTCCCGTTCCTCTCCATTCCTGAGCACTGCCTAAATCTACACCCACACCACTTTCCTCTTGGCCCATCTCAAACACCTTTTACTGGTCATCCATCTCCTACTCTCTTTTCTTCCACCATCATATGACCAATAGAGCTGTCTTATTACAAAAATTAAGGCTGCATTTGTCATGTATCTGTTTAAGAGCCTTCTCTGATTTGTGTATAATTATAAGGAAGGATTTGGAACCTGGGGTCTCTACATTCCCTGAGACCACAGGCAGTTTTATGTGTATGGCTATGTGTGCATTTTTTCCAGGGAGGACAATGGCTCATAGCTTTTATCAGATTTTTAGAGGTGTTCATGCTCCCCCACAGCCTAGAAATCACAGGCTTGAAGGGTAACATGCAAACTCTCTTTCGTAGAACACGAGATCCCCCATTTTTTACCTCAATGCAACCGCCATCACTCTTTATCATTTGTCAGAGCATATATAAGCACCTACTTAAGTGCCAGGCCCTGTTGAAAGTTTTAGGGGTGACAAACATCAGGAAGACAACATAGAACTTACCTTTTATAGAGGACTGGGGGTGGAGAGGATATGGGGATAGAAAACAAACATCAGATAAATAAAAAGGATATTTTAAAAAGCAGTAAGTTCCATTTGAGAAAGTAAAGTAGGATGATATGAGTACTAGTGGGCAGCTATTTTAGGTGGTGTTGTAAACTAAGCTTAGCCAGTTTGATCAATGGAAACTCTTTGAATCTTCTTGATTGATAATGGGAGCAGCTTTAAAGGAATTCGAAGTGGATGAGGGTTAGATACTCCCTACCATCTTATAAGAGAAGCAAATCTCAGACCAAATTATGCCCTTATAGAGACATTCATGAACTAAAAATTTCTACTAGAAGGCAAGCAAAAAAACAGGTCATACACATGTTCTGTAGACTCAAGAACATCCCAAATCTCTGTCCTTTTAGATGCTCCAACTACAACTTGCTTGAAAGATTCGCTCAAGGAAAATGCCAAGATTCCAGAAGCAGGATTCTTGTTACCCTTAGAGCTCAACAAGAATCTCCCAGAAAACATGGCTGACTGGTTATAGAACCGTCTAGGGATATGTCTTATGGAACCACCTCAATGGATAAAGGCTACAGACCTCACTGGACTCTTACACTCTGTGCATACAGATGTTTCAGAAAAGTTTTAGCTAGTCCATTTATTGTCTTATTGTCTTAGTTCTTCCATAAGCCAACCCTGAGACAAGAACTTGGGTGCAGCTATTTTATTTGTGAGGTGATTTCAGGGAGCCCTAGTGAGGGAGTAAACAAAATGAAACAGAGATAAGAGAAAAGACAACAATGTGAGCTAAGGAGAGAGTTACTGCTGGGGACAGCTGGACCTCAACCCATCTAGAGGTTCTTCTGAAATGCTGTGTTGAGCAACCCTCAGAATCTTTCCACCAAAGTGCTGGAAGTCTGAGATATTTGCCCCATCTCCATTGACTGAGGACAGTTCTTGGAGATGTTAGCTCTCTCACTTGTGCCAGCTTTTATCAGAGCAAGTCTGGAAATGGTGAAGGCAAGCAGAAAACGAGAGACCTAGGTGTTTGAGGTGAGAAACTATCAGGCTGTTACTTGGTATCGACTTCAGATGCAGGTGAACCCAGGTGGGAAGAGGGGTTAAGGGGTGAGGGAATAACAGAACCCTCATACATATATCTTGAAAACCTTTAATTTCATATAAGTGCTTATTTCTAACAGCAGGTGATGTTCACAGGCCACTAATTTACCAAGAAATATCCATTTCCAGTCACTATGCTACTTACTAAAGTATTGCTCATTAATCTAGACACAAATAACAGAAGCTCCAATCCATGGGTTACCCAACTGATTGCCAACCCATCACTTTGCACTGTGCATTCTTTTTAAAATCAAGTTTATTAAGATATATTCACATACCATCTAATTATCCAAAGTGTTCGATCAGTGGTTCATGGTATCATCATATAGTTGTGAATCCATCACCACAATCATTTTTTTAACATTTTCATTACTCCAAAAAATACATATAAGAATAAAAATAAAAATAAAAATGAAAAAGAACACTCAAACATCTTATCTCCCCCTATTATTTACTTATTTTTTATCTGTAGCTTTTATTCATCCATCCATACACTGGATAAAGGGAGTGTTTGCCGCAAGGTTTCCACAGTCACATGGTCACACTTAAAAGCTATATAGTTAAACAATTGTCTTCAAGAATCAAGGCTACTGGAACACAGTTAACTGCTTCAGGTGCTTCCCTCTAGCCACTCCAATACACCATAAACTAAAAAGGGATTTCTATATAATGCATAAGAATAACCTCTAGGGTAACCTCTCAACTTTCTGAAATCTCTCAGCCACTGAAACTTTATCTCATTTCTCTCTTCTCCCTTCTGGTTAAGAAGGCTTTCTAAATCCCATGATGCCCAGTCCTGGCTCATCCCCGGGAGTCATGTCTCATGTAGGCGAAGAGCAGTGAGTTCATCTGCCGAGTTGGCTTAGAGAGAGAGGCCTCATCTGGGCAAAAAAGAGGTTCCCTAGGGGTGACTCAGGAATAGTTATGAGTGGGCTTAGCTTCTTCTTTGCAGGAATAAGTTCAACAGTGGAGAACCCCAAGATCGAGGGTTTGGTCTATTAAATTGGTTGTCCCCAATGCTTGTGAGAATATCAGGAACTCCCAGGTGGGGATGTTAAATATTTCCTCCTTTCTCTCCAGTCCCTTCAGGGGATTTTGCAAACCTCTTTTATTCTCTACCCAAATTACTCTGGGATATGTTGGGGCATCACACTGACCTGGACGAACCAGCAAGATCTCACTCCCAATTCAAGATTCCATGTAATTACAGTGTTTGACTAAACTGACCATACAAGTTATATTAAACAGTGTGCTACAAAAAATAGAATTTTGCACCATATAAACTTATCTTCCTTTGGTCTTACACAGAAGTTGAAATTTTAAAATATAGACCTATATCATCCTTTACCCTGTGTTCTGGTTTACCTTAGTCCTATCCAGCTCAGCTTCCTTCATACCTCTAGCTGAAATCTGATCATTTTTTCAGCTTTTTAAACACTTGCTGTATGGGGTAATACTCACTTGCATAGCTTCAGGGCTCTAACTCTGAGTCTCAGGTGTCACACAATTCCCCGAAGTTCCAGGGAATTACCAGGTTATATACAAATAGCTCAGTACCTCAGAATTTAGAAATAACAGTTACAACTCTGGAATAGATGTGACTGCTGTAAGAGCTTACAATTTAGGAACTTTATGATAGGACTTAGCCTGATAACCTATGCTCTTGATTTCAATTCTCTGAGTTTATATATTATAGTTAGTTCATATGGGTGAGGCATGATAATATTTGTCTTCTTGATTCTAGCATTTCATGCAACATCCTATCTTTAAGCTTCATTCACCTTGTTGAATGCCTCACAACTTCATTCCTTCTTGCAGCTGCTCAGTAGTCCGTTGTATGTAAACACCACAGTTCCCCCTTCCACTCCTCAGTCAATGTACCCTTAGGCCACCCACATCCATTGCAAATCACGAACAACACTGTGCATTCTTGACCGAAATATTAACAGCCTCTGAGTTATAGCTTAATCTATGTAGCACAAATGTAATATCACAGTCACATGCTGATATTTTAAGGTAAATCACTGACACTGTAACAGATGGGATAGTAAGGGACAGCCTCTCTGAGGGAATGGCCTTGAAGCTGAGATCTAAATGACAAGAAGGAGCCCACCAGGCAAGGTCCTATCAATGTCCAGACCAGACTGAGCATTTTAGGCACAGGGACCAACTCCTGCTACTCTTTTCCCTCCCCACTCCGTTCCTCCTCCCTGCTCTTCTCTGCGCATCCCAGGGCTTTCTATGCTTTTTATTTGTCTACTTGGAAAATAGCTCTTGCTCCACCTCAGTACCTGGTAATCTCCTCTCCAGCCTTCAAAGCCCAGCTCAAATATCCCACCTCTTCATAAATTCTGCTTCAGCTCCTCCAATATGAACCTCTGAGCTTCTAAGGCATTTGTTCCTACATCTACTTTAGTATTTGTTGTATTGTATTATATTTTATCTTTTTACATGTCTATGTCCTTGAGAATAGGTGACATGTTCATCTCATAGACCCCTTAACCCAATGCTTGCCTCATAGTAGATGCTCAATAAACATTTACTCAGTGAATGGTGTGAGTGGGGTCGGGCAGGGGAAAGAGAGTTAGCCAGGATAATGGGTCACCCCCAGTCCCAAAGCCTCCTCCCAGAAGCCCAAGGAAGAGAAACATTAAAGTCTGAAAGGGAGAGACTTTCTCCTACCTGCTTAGCACAAAGCCAGGTCTTCCAGGCTATGCTGTGTGGGAGGTTCTGCCCTCTCCCATTCCATGGTTTAATGTGTAACTTGTCACCTTTCTTGAATGTCAGTCTCTTTCATTTGCCTTTAACGTTTTCACCTTGCTCAGTCTCCTTGGTTAAAATATGGAGTCCCAGCGCCAGGCCAGACCTGCCAGAAGCCCTGTTACCTCTGCAAAGTGGTGACTGACCAGGGTTTTGACACCCTTGTCTCCAGCCCTGGGGCCATGACATGGGCTAGACTTGTTGAATCCATTAGATATTCCCTCCCAATTACCGCCCACCCCCCCACCATCCTGGGACCAGTAGGTAGACAGGAGCGCCTAGGAGCATCAGTGATTCCTTGATGGTAAACTCCTTGAATGCAGGGGCCTTCCTGTATCTCCCACAGGGTCTTGCACGTTGGTGATACTCAAGTCTCCATGGAATTAAACTGACTTTCTGTTCCTTCTGCTAAGTCCCTTCATTTGAAGACTCTGTTTCTGTCTCTTAGAAGAGTTCACACTAGTCTATAAACCTGTCATCCCTCCATCCCTCTCTTTCTTTCACAAATATTTATTGAGCCCCTAATATGTATCAGGCATGGAGGGGCCGATGGTGAACAAGACATTTCAGGTATCTCCTTTCTAGCTATGACCTTACAGTGGGAGATGAATCAACAAATCAACAAGGTGAGCTCAAACTGTGGGAGATACTAAAATGGAAATAAGCAGGGTCCCCAGCAGAGAGGAAAGGAGGGGTCTGCTCTGGGGTGGTGAGCTTTGTCAGTGTCTTAATAATGTAAAATTTTATTTAAAAAAAATCTTTAGTTAATGACATGAGTACTTTTTTTTTTCATTTTGGTGACAAGTACATGAGTGTTTCTTACCTTTTGCACTTTTCCATATTAAAGATGTTTCTGTATTAAAATGCCTTCTGTATTAAATCACCTCAGTGAAAACTACTCTGACAATTTGTAATATATGAGTCATAGCAAGGGCTGAAATTTACCTCTGTGCAATCCATGAATGGACCACTTTGGACCATTGTCATCCAAGGCCCCTGACTGACTCTGGGCTTGCATTGTGGCCATCCTTGCCTTTATCCTTTTCTGTTCTTGGTAGACTCTTATTCATCCTTAAAAACTCAGCTCAAATACCACCTTCCTAGTGAAGCCTTCCTTTACCTACTTTTAGTTTGTTAAAGCTGCAGGAATGCAATATATAAGAAATGGAGCAACTTTTATAAAGGGAATTTATTAAGTTGCAAGTTTGCAGTTCTAAGGCCATGAAAATGTCCAAATTAAGGCACCAGTGAGGGGTTATCTTCATGCAAAAAAGGCTGATGCCATCCAGAACACCTCTGTTAGCTGGGAAGGCATGTGGCTGGCATTTGCTGATCCTTTGCTTTCAGCCTCTGTTTCCTGTTGGGGTTCCTCATTTGACTTCTCCAGTGCTAGGTTTCATCTCTTGGCTTCCTTTGGCTCTCTTCAGGTTCTGATTTGGTTAGCATCTCATGGGAAGGCACATGGCGACAGCTGCTGGGCCCTGCATCTCCAAACATCTGGGTCTCATTTTAGCTCTGTTGGCTCTCTAAGCATCTCCAAACATCCATATCTCTGTCATCTCTAAAGCAACTGTTCCCCAAGTGTCTGCATCTGAGGTTTCTCCTTTTAAAGGACTCCAATAATCTACTCAACACCCACCTTGAATGGGTGGAATCACATCTCCATCTAATCAAAAGGCCACACCCACAATTGGGCGTGTCACATCTCCATGGAAACAATCCAATCAGTTTTCCACCCTAAGCAATAGGTCTGGACCCACAAGATTGGATTAAGATTAAAGTGTGGCTTTTCTGGGGTACATAATAGTTTCAAACTGGTACACTCACTCTTAGGGAGAGTCATTTATTCCATTGATTGTGGCAGCTTAGCATACTATTTATATAGTTCTGATAAATGTTAATATACGGTATTATAATGTATTTGTCTGCATATTTACTTCCTTTTAACCTGCAGATTCTTCCAGGGCATCTTCTGAATCTTGTTCATATTTTTATCCTCAGCTTCAAACACAGAGCACATAGTAGCACATAGTAGGTTCTCAGTAAATGATTCTCCATGATCCCTGTTGGATGAATGAATGAATGAATGAATGCTTAACCTTCAAACAACAAGCTCTCAAAAGAGTATTAGTGGGGGATATTTGTATACAAGGACTATGCTAATTAAAATTAGTTTTATTTATTCATTCACACAAACTCAGCAAGAACTCCATTTGGCTGCTATTAATGTTTAGCTTGATTTACTATAAGTACTAGAAATGTAAAAAAATGGGTTTCTTTTAAAAGGAAAGCCATAGTTCTTACTGATTTTTCCACCATCCCTTCCCCCATTTGTCTGAATTAGTATTTTACTTTAGTTTGGGTCCTTTCCTAAGATGTGCAAGCTGACTATGCAGTCATTTAATTACCACTGAACCTCCTGAAAGCAAATACCAAGCAATCTATGGGGAAAGATGTTGGAGTTCCAGGTTATTTATTAAGAACACCTCATGCGTTCCTTACGGCAGTGAACTGCAACCTCCAACCCTGGTGTGTCCATGCTGGGAGGGAAGCCCAATTAGGAAAGTTTGCATCTGTGAAGTCGTATATGGAGGGGGTGGCAGCAGGGTTGCTTCATTTCTTTCCAAAACTTGAAGGCTCTTTCTGGAGGGACACAGATTAATAAACAAAATTGCTTTCTTTCTTTCTGTTCAGGAAAGAGCTGCTATCATCACCAAGCAGGTTGTGGAGGCAGACGGCCTTAGTTCATATCCCAAGTCTGTCTCTTTCTGGAAGGGAATAATGCAGGACCTCCCTGTGCCTCAGTTTCCTCATTTGTAAAATGGGGATGATAGTCTCTCCTTCATAAGGTTGCTGTAAGGATTCAATGAGTTATTACTGAAAAGTGCTTAGAAGAGTGCCTGGAACATAAGAAGTGCTTAGGTGTAAAAGGAGTTCTCCGAAAATTCACCCATGGGGCCCAACCAGAGAAGGGGTGTGATATTCATTGCTGCAATTGACCCTTGGCTGTTTCCTCGCCCCTGTCCCATCTGTGGCAGGGGTGGGGTGTGGGTGGGCATTGTGGCTTAGCCAATCAGAAATCATTTTGCAATGTACTACAAAAATATGCAGGCTTTTTTTTTCTGGCCCCCAAACTAACAATTGGGTTGGTATATGGGTGCTCTTGGATTATGCTAAGGAGAAATGCTGCCAACATATCAAGTATACTTAAGTCAGAGAGAAATGAAATAACTGAAAATTTGAAATCAAATGCATACCATTGATACTGTTCTACCAATGTTTGCATTTTAGGAGTTCTTAACCTGTGTAGTCTTAGGCTTTTTTACTAATTTATATCTAGTTTACATTAATTGTCTCACTTCCAGCTTTCGGTTTCATATTTAGCACTACCCCCAATACTCATACATCAGTTAGAATGCTTTGGTATGCAAATTACAAAAATAAGAGTGATTTAACAATAAAAATCCACATCCTTTCCTATAGCAAGAGTTTGCTTATTCTAACAATGTACATTTTAAGCCTTAACTTCCCAATTCCTTATCCCTACCCCATCCTCTGGTAACATATTCTAGATTCTGGTTATGAGTTTGCTTATTCTAATTGTTTCAAATCAGTGAGCTCATATAATATTTGTCTTTTTGTGTCTGGCCTATTTCACTCAATGTCATGTCTTCAAGGTTCATCCATGTTGTCACATGTATCAGGACTTCATTCCTTTTATGGCTGAATAATATTCCATTGAATGCATACATATATATACACTATACTTTATTTATACATTCATCAGCTAGGGACACTTGGGTTGCTTACACCTTTTGCCAAGTGTGTGAATAATGCTGCTGTGAACATCAGCATGCAAATATCTGTTTAAACCCCTGTTTTCAGTTATTTTGGGTATATACCTAGTGGCAAGATTGCCAGGTCATTTGGTAGTTCTATACTTAACTTTCTGAGGAAACACCAAACTGTCTTCCACAATGGTGCACCATTTTACATTGCCACCCACAATGAATGCATGTTCCTATTTCTCTGCATCCTCTACAACATTTGTTATTTTCCATTTTTTAAATAGCAACCATTCTAATGGAATCTCATTGTGGTTTTAATTTGCATTTCCCTGATGGGTAATGACTTTGAGGATCTTTTCATGTGCCTTCTGGCCATTTATATATCTTATTCAGAGAGATATTTGTTTAAGTGTTTTGCCCATTTTTAAATTGGGTTGTTTGTCTTTTACTTGTTAAGTTGAAGGATTTCTTTATATATACTGGATGTTAATCTTTTATCGGATATGTTATTTTCAAATATTTTCTCCCATTGTGTAGATTGTCTTTTTACTTTCATGATAAAGTCCTTTGATGCACAAAAGTTGTTTTTATTTTGTTGAGGTCTCATTTATCTATTTTTTCTTTTGTTGCTTGCGCTTTGGGTGTAAAGTCTAAGAAACCAAAGCTGAACACAATGTCCTGAAGATGCTTTCTTACATTTTCTCTTAGGAGTTTGATAATTCTAGCTCTTATATTTAGTTCTGTGAGCCATCTTGAGTTGATTTTTGTATATGGTGTGAGGGAGGGGTCCTCCTGTTTCTGTGTGTGCTAATGGAGTTCCATTTTTACCAGCATTTGTTGAAGAGACTATTCTTTCCCAATTGAGTTGTCTTTGCCACCTTGTAAAAAATCAGCTGGCCATAAATGTGGGGGTTGATTTCTGAGCTCTCAGCTCTATTTCATTGGTTTATCTTTCTGTCTTTATGCCGGTACCATGCTGCTTTGATTACTGTGGCTTTATAGTAAGTTTTAAGATTGGGAAGTGTGAGTACTCCAACTTCATTTTTCTTTTCCAAGATGGCTATAGCTTTTTAGGGCCCCTTACCCTTACATATACATTTGGTGATTAGCTTTTCCATTCCTGTAAAAAAAGTTGCTGTAATTTTGATTGGGAATGTATTGAATCTATAAATTGCTTTGGGTAGAATTGACATCCTAATGATATTTTCTCTTCCAATTCATGAACACAGAATGTCTTTCCATTTATTTAAGGCTTTATGAAATTTCTTACAGCAATGTTTTTTTTATTGTGAATTATAACATATATACAAAAAAGCAATAAATTTCCAAATACATTTTAACAAGTAGTTATAGAACAGATTTTAAAGTTTGATATGGGTTATAGTTCCACAATTTTTTGTTTTTTCTTCTGTATGTCAATGTTTTGTAGTTTTTTATGTACAAGTCCTTTACATCCTTGGGTAGATTTATTCCTAGATATTTGATTCTTTGAGTTGCTATTATGAATGGATTTGTTTCCCTTGATTTCTTGTTTGATTGTTCACTGATTGTGTATAGAAACACAACTGATTTTTGGGTGTTGACCATGTACCTTGACGCTTTGCTGAGTTCATTTATTAGCTCTAAGAGCTTTTTTGTGAACTTTTCAGGATTTTCTCTATATAAAATCATTTTATTTGCAAATAAGGAACATTTTCCTTTTTCTTTTCCAATTTGGCTGCTTTTATTTCTTTTTCTTACCTAATTGCTGGCAAGAAGTTCCAGTGCAATGTTGAACAATAGTGGCAACAGTGAGCATCCATGTTCTCTTCCTGATTTTAGAGTCTTTCACCATTTAGTAGGATGTTAGCTGTCAGCTTTTATTATATGCCCTTCACCATTTTGATGAAGTTTCCTTCTATTCCTAGTGTTCTAAGTGTTTTTATCAAGAAAGGGTGCTGTATTTTGTCCAAATGCCTTTTCTTCATTGATTGAGATGATCCTGTTTTTTTTCCTTCATTCTGTTAATGTGGTATATTACATTAATTGATTTTCTTATGTTGAACCAACCTTGCATACCAGGAATAAATCCCACTTGATTGTGGTGTATAATTCTTTTAATATTCTGTTGGTGTCAGTTTGCTAGTATTTTTGTGAAGATGTTTGCATCTATATTCATAAGAAATATTGGTCAGTAGTTTTCTTTATTTGTGGTTTCTCTATCTGGTTTGGAATGAGGGCGATGGTGGCCTTATGAAGAATTTAGGTACTGTTCCCTCCCCTTCAATTTTTTTGAAGAGTTTGAACAGAATTGGAGTTAAGTCTTCTTGGAATATTTCTTAGAATTCCCCTGTGAAACCATCTGGTCCCGGGCTTTTCTTTGCTTGGAGGCTTTTGATTACTGATTCAATCTCTTTTATAGTAATTGGTTTGTTAAGATCTTCTATTTCTTCTTGAGTTAATGAAGGCAGTTGGTGTGTTTCTAAGAATTCATCCATTTCATCTAGGTTGTCTAATTTGTTGACATACAGTTGTTCATAGTATCCACTTATAATACTTTTTATTTCAGTGAGGTAGTAATATTCTCTTTTTCATTTCTGATTTTTGTTGTTTGTAACTTCTCTCTTTTTTTCTTTGTCAGTTTAGCTAATAGTTTGTTGATTTAATTGGTCCTTTCAAACAACAAACTTTTGGTTTTGTTGATTCTCTCTATTGTTTTTTTTTTCTATTTCAATTATTTTCACTCTAATTTTTTTGTTATTTCCTTCCTTCTGCTTGCTTCAGGTTTAGTTTGCTCTTCTTTTTCTGTTTCTTCCAGTTATAAGGAAGGGCTTTGATCTGAAGTCTTTCTTCCCTCTTTTTTATTTTTTTGACATGGGCTGGCTCCAGGAATTGAACCCGGGTCTCTGGAATGGCAGGTGAGAACTCTGCCACTGTGCCACCATTGCCCGCCCCCTTCTTCCTTTTTAATGTAAGCATTTAAAGCTATAAATTTCCTTCTCAACACTGCCTTACCCTGTATCCTATAAGTTTGGGTATGATGTATTTTCATTTTCATTCACCTCAATATATTTCCTAATTTTACTTCTGATTTCCTCTTTAACCCTTTGTTTATTTAAGAGTATGTTGTTTAATTTCCATATATTTGTGAATTTTCCTTTTCTTCCTCTGTTAATGATTTCTAGCTTCAGTCCATTGTGTTTGGAGAATATACATTGTATGAGTTCAATATTTTTGAATCTATTGACTTGTTTTGTGATCTGACATATGTCACAAAGTATCCTGCAGAATGACCCATGTGCACTTGAGAAGAATGTGTATTCTGTTTTCATTGGGTACAGTGTTCTATATTTGTCTGCTAGGTCTAGTTGGTTTAGTGAATCATTCAAGTCCTGTACTATCTTACTGATCTTCTGACTGGATGTTCTACCTATTATTGAGCGTTTTGTATTAAAGTCTCCTACTATTAATGTTGAATCGTCAAGTTCCCCCTTTAAATCTGTCAGTATTTGCTTCCTATATTTGGAGGCTCTATTGTTGTGTGCATATATAATTATAATTGTTACATCTTCCTGTTGGATTGTCCCATTTGTCAGTATGTAATGAAAATCGTTGTCCCTCATAGCTGTTTTTGAATTAAAACCATTTTATCTGATATTAGTATAGCTACCTCTGCTTGCCTTTAGTTATTACTTACATGGTATATATTCTTTCCCATTCTTTCACCATTAACCTACTTGTGTCTTTGACTTTAAGGTGAATATCCTGCAGACAGCATATAATTGGGTCATGCTTTTTTATCCATTCTGCTAATCTTTGCCTTTTGATTGGAGAGTTTAATCCATTTACATTTAAAGTCATTACTAATAATGCATGTCTTTCTTCTGCCATTTTGCTATTTAGCCTTTGTAAGTCTTATACCATTTCTGTCCCTCACTTCCATTAAACCGTGCTTTTATATATATTTGCTTTCTTGTTTTGTACCATATTGAGTGCCTTCTCATTTCTATCTGGGCATAATTTTCATCTGTTTTCCTTATTGGTACCATAGGGTTAAAATTTAACTTCCTAAAAATATAAAAATTATATTTGGTTTGACACCAACAGCCTCCTAAATATATATAAAAATTATATTTTGATAAGTTTGATACCAACTTAACTTCTATAGCATGCACACATACTTTTCCTATATACCTCGGTCCCCCACCATGTTTCTGTACTTTTTATCACATATATGTTAGCATATTTTATGTCCAAAAACCTAGGTTTATCATTACTTTTTATGCATTTCCATTTTAACACCTGTAGGAAGTAAGAAGTGGAGTTACCTACCAAACATTACAATGCAAGAATACTGTCATTTATAATTATGCTTCTTTGAACCACTGTCTAGTGTCCTTTTGTTTTAGTCTGAAGAACTGCCTTTAGTATTGTTTGTTGGGCAGATCTAGAGGTAATATTCTCCCTCAGCTTTTGTTTATCTGGGAATGTCTTAATCAATCCATCATTTTTGAAAGTCTTGCCAGATAGAAAATTCTTGGCTGGCATTTGTTTTCCTTCAGCACTTTAAGTATTTCAACTCATGGCCTTCTTGGGACCAGGTGGATGGTGGTACCATTGGTTGAGATGGAACACAGCAAAAGAGTGAGTTCATAAGAGAAGACAATGAATCTTGTTTTGAGCATACTGATTTTGATGCAATTACTGGTTATCAGTGTGGCGACATGCAGAAGGAAGACTTAAATAAGAATCTAAAGGTAATAGTTATAATCCAAGAGATGACATTTTATAGTGAAGTGAAATAGATTGAGGGAATGGCACAGCCCAGTGGAATGTAATTTTGTTTAGGATGGAGGAGACTTGAAAGCTTTTTTTTTTCTTAAGTGGAAGAAGTCATTGGCAAGGATTGAAAACAGTAGAGAGTAAGGGGATAATTGATAGAAGACAGTCCTGGGGGATGCCTGATGAGCCGGAAGCAGGACCTGAATAGTGTTGTTAGCTTTGGGCAGGAGGAAGAATAGTGATTTATCTTAAGTAGGGGTGAAGGAGGGGGAGGACGAACAGCTAAAGCTATACATTGAGTGGGTAAAAGGGAGGTTGCTTCATTGCACCTGTAATCTAGAAAGGTCTAAGGATATCCCACCTCCTTCTCAAAGTGCTTCTCCTTGAATGGGTTTTCTTTGCCATTCTTAGCTTTTCCCCTGTGGCTGTCATCATTTTCAATGCAGCCAGTTTGGTACTCTCTGCCCATGTGATCATTAAATGAGACACTGCGCTATTCCAGTCTGAGGATGACTTGGGGTTGCTTTCTCTAGTCTTCTCTGACTTACATGTCAAGGATAATGGTCACAATCCTTGGAGCCTGTAGTCCACTCCTAGCCTCTCAAATGCAGCTGGAGGAAAGGTGCTTCTCGAATCCATTTCCAATTGCTTCCTTCTCAACTGTATGTCTTTATTGTGTCTGGAAAGTAGCAAGATCTATCACTGGATTGTGTTGGATCCTGGTCATTAGGCTGTCACAGCAGCAGCTATTCAATGAAGCAGAGGTTGAAGAACAAATATTTTTGCCCCAAGAGAGATGGGCTTGAAACTTCCTTAACCTGTAACTCTTCTCTCTCCCTCTCTCTCTCTCTTTCTCTCTCTCTCTCTCCCTCCCTCCCTCCCTCCCTCCCTCCCTCCCTCTCTCCCTCCCTCCCTCCCTCCCTCCTTCCCTCCTTCCCTTCCTCCCTTTCACCAGGCCAGGGGAATAACACAGCTCTTGAAAGTGCATTATTTCAGATCCAATAGTCCCACCTGTAGCAATGGCCACATCTGTCCTAGTATGAGCTGATTGTTAGAATGTCTCTCTAATTGCCTCCAGCAAACATTTCCTTTTGGAGAACCTTTTCCACCTTTATTCCCTCTTCTCCTTTCCTCCTTCCACTGCAGAAACTCCAGGAAAGATATTATTCATCTTTAAATTTCTCTTTAAAGAGCAACTTTCCAGCTGACCCTTGACATTTAGCTGCTGGAACTCCACAGGCCTGGCTCCTTTAGTGTGAGAGGTGTATGCTAGCATGGAAAGTCAGAGAGTTGTGCTCAAATCCCAGCTCTGCCACTTACTAGCTGAGTGAACCTGGGTGGGTTATTTAGCTTCTCTGAATCTCAGTTATTTCTTCTATAAAGTAAGAATGATAATGGCTATTTCACATTTGTTAGGAAGGAATGTCCATAACCACCTTCCTCTCCCACCCCCAGTACAGTGCTAGAAATGTAGCAGATGCTAAAACAATCCAAGGAGAAATTTTGGAGTATGTCATCCCAGCAAGTGGAGGAGATAGATCTAGCCTAGTGACCACACTGCTACTTACAGAGTTAGAAGAGAGTTGTTGTTGGGGGAAGGGGGTTGCCTCTTTTTGATGACAGCAGCGTACTTTCCCTTAAGTGTCAGTCTAACACTACCTTTGCCTCCCAAGACACTTGGTCTTTCTATGATCTGTCTCATCTAAATTATAAAGTAGGCTCCATAAAGGCAGTGCTCTCAGCTTGCTTATTCTGGATACCAACATTGAATAGCATCTTATCATGACTCCTCATGCAGTTCACGGAAATATGCCCAGTGAGGGAGACCCCAGCATCTTCCTTTCTGCCACTGAAGCTTTGAATACATCACTCATGACTTCAGCCCATAGGAAGTGCCTCCACATTTATGTCATAAGGCCAGGTGAAATCTCAAAGGCTGGCTTGCTCTTCCTGCATAGTGTAGGCCATGCTCTCCACCTTCTCCTTTGGTTGGTCCCACCTGGAAGCCCAGTGAGCAGAGATGACACATTCCCAAGCCTGCCTGTATAGAGGGCTGCTGTTAATCTCTCTTTCCTCTGAAAGTCTTGCAACCCTCCAGAGATCTTTTTTTAATATGGAAAATCCATACTCCTAAGAGTCTCACACATTCTTTACTTTCAAAATATGGCTATCCAGCATCTATTTCCTCTTTTCCTTCTCTTACTCCCTCTCTCCCTCCCTCCCTGCCTCTTTTCCTTCCTTCCTTCTTTCTTTCTCTCTCTCTCTCCTATGTGGCAACAGCACCCTAATTCATTGCGAGGGAATTACTTCTCCCTCATTGTGTGCAGTCTTAGTGGGACTATCACCCTAGGGTTTCTCCCACCTCCCACCACCCAGTCGTGGTCATGTGACTCAGGCTGAGCCTTTCAGAGTCTTTTCTGGGCACTGGCCTTTAAGCATAATGAAGCAGAGTGAGGAAGTTGCGTTGAGTTTATCCTGGTGATTGCATCCCCAGAACCACCCTAGTTTCTTCAGTCTTTCCTTTGGTTTTGTG
Source organism: Tamandua tetradactyla (assembly GCF_023851605.1). Taxonomy (NCBI): domain Eukaryota; kingdom Metazoa; phylum Chordata; class Mammalia; order Pilosa; family Myrmecophagidae; genus Tamandua; species Tamandua tetradactyla. Next base: position 35,596,741 of record NC_135338.1, read on the forward strand.
AGTTACCTGATATCATTTCAATAAATCATATTTCTGCTTAAGTTGGCCACAGTCAGCTACTGTTGCTTTTGACCAAAAAAAAATGTGAAATGCTAACTTTGAAAAATTATAGAAAATAACATGTTTGGAACCAACCCCTATTGTAGAGGTATCTCCAACCCTCCCATCTTACAGAGTGGGCTTGAGATCAGCCATTGCTAGCTCTAATTTCTAAAAAAAGAACATGCAAACCTAGACAAAGTTTAATAACTGAGCCTGGGAAGAGACAGCAGGGTCCACAGCCAGCAAGGGCTCCCATCTCTGAGACTTTTCCTAAACTCTTCATCCTCCTCCTCCTTTTCTTGCCCCACAACTACCTCTTTCCTGCCTTAAACCTAATCCTCAGGGAAAGACTAGTGGAAGGTTTAACCAATCCTCTAGATTCCATCCAATGACTAGGGAATCTCCCAGACATCATTGTTATCTAAGGGCCTGCTTTAACTCAGCCAGAGGAAGGACACCAAGCCAAAGCAGAGATGCCATGAGCCCCAGTGCTGGAACCAGCACGGAAAGGTGCACCAAGCCCCAGCAAGCCCACGGTGACCTTTTGGCTTTTGGTGGAAGTGCTCCTCCTTCTCTAGTCCCACATCACAGGAAGGAAATGTCCACTGCATACCCCTCAGGTTGGGGCGGGGGCCATGGAAGAGATGGCTGAACAGTGGCTAAGAGCGTGGGCTCTCAGGTTAGGCAGACGGGTTCAAATCCTGACTCCACCTCTTACCCACTGTGTGACCTTGGGCAAGTCACTTGATTTCTCCAACTATCAGTAATCCTGGACTATGAAATGGGGAAAATGGTCCCTGTCCACCAGGGTGGTTGTAAGGATTAAATAAGACAAGATAGATCCAGTACTTTATTCAGAAGCTCATGTGCAGTAGGCAATAAATAATAATGATGCTACAAAAGCTTTATTGTAACACAAGACAAATGCACATGAGAAGACAGCCCACAACTCAAAGCAAAGAGAGATGAGGTAGGTGGCCTGGATGAGAAGTATCGCTGTGGGGGGGGGGGGGCAGGGGGCAGGGATGGGGTTGCACTTGAGCTGGGAGTCAATAGGTATTAGGCCTTGGCCACACTTTAGGCCTCCTGTTCTGGCACATTTCCTTCCTCTAAAAAGAGTCTGGGGCCCACAGAGGGGGTTGTAGGGAGGTACCAAAGGGCTGGACCTGGTGAATTCCTTGGTAAAAGGGATTCCGGGCCATGAGGAGCCGGGCATTTGCTTCAGTGGGAGCACCGCCTGCCCGGGTGTCCCCTGGAAGGGATCCATTGCCCTGCTGGGCTCGTCCTCCCATGGAAGAGGGGGACAGCACTGAGCCATATCCCCCTCCTCCCCGGCCTGTAGCATGTCCTCCAGAAAGGAAGGGCCTAGCAGCAGCGTCCCCCTCGCCCTTGGCTTTAAAGCCAGTGTGTCCATGCAGTCTGCCCATGATGGCTGTCCCTGGTCTCCTGTGTCCCTGCGAGAGGCGATGAATGGATTCACTGTGCAGGTGTGCTGTGTTTTGATGTCTCCCCAAGCAGACTGATTTTTCTTTCCAGATAAAACGGATGCAGGCCCCTCCTGGGCGGCGGGTCCCTGGCCACCCCTGGGCAGCCCGCGCTGGGGAGCTCTGAAGGGTAAATGAACCAACAGGCTGGTGGCAGGGTGGGGTCGCTGACCGTCTCTTTGGAGACCAGTCACCTCGCTGGGCCTGGGTAAGGGCTGCCGAGCGCACAGGGAGCGGCGGGCGTCCCAGCGTGCAGAGGGGCCGAGGAGGGGGCCCCCCCGGGCCTCTTCCGCGCGTGGGGCCGCACACCCTGCGCTGCCTCCCGCCAGGCGCAGGAAAAATCGGTTTTCGGAGCCTCAGTGGCTGGGTCCGTGAGAGGGGAGCAGTAATCATCCCCCATGGGCTCGCGGGGTACGGGGCAGCGAGGAGACGCTGGAGAGCAGTTCGCGCCGAGCAAGTGCCGCGGAAATGGGCGCTGGATGCTCGGACACAGCACCGGAGCTGGGGGGAGGCAGACGGACAGAGGGAAAGGGCCAGGCCGGCTCCCTCAGGGCTGGGAGTGGGGGAAGGGCGTCGCGAAGGCCTTGGAAGGAGGGGCTGGAGCTCGTCATCTCGTGGAGTCCTATTAGATGGTTGAGGCGGGATGGTATTTTGGTCCCTTTTTAAAAAAGCAGTGTCCTGGTTGGCTGCGGAGTGGCAGGGAAGGGCACACCTGGGAGTACCTCAGGAGAGGGGCTGAGGGGTGTGGACCTGGCAATTTAGGTGGGGTGTGGGCAGCGAGTGAGGCCGGTGGGGAGTGGTGTCAGGCTCCTTTGGGGGGCCTGATTCTCTTCACTCACCTGCCTCTGGGCTCCCTGGCAAATCCCCCAAGTCTCTTCCTGACCTCTGACCTAGGGCCAGACTGCATGTCACGGACAGTACTTGCCCTGCTGCCACCTCCAGTTTTGGGAAAAGAACCCAAACAAGCTTGAGTAACATCGCTGAGGTGGACGAAGACCTGTCGCATTTTCTGGGCACTCCCATGCCCCAGGCACTTTTCCCAGGCTTCTGTCCTGGTGACTTGTACAGGAACAAGTGCTCACAATTTCCCTGTTACAAAAGAGGAAACAGAAGCACGGAAAAGTTAAGGAATTTGACCAGAGTTTCCCATGAGTAAGTGGAAGAGGCAAGATCCCAACTCAGGGAGTCAAATGTGTTTTCACTGCTCGGGTAAGACAATCTCGGGGAGATGTGTGCCCACTTGCCTGTCTGCTATGAGTGGGCCAGCTGGCCTAGACTTTGAGGATGGAGAAATGATCTGATGAGAAACTGAGGCTGGTGGAAACTTCCTGAAAGCAAAGGGCTGTGGTCTCCGCTGATGATGACCAGCATTTCCCGTTCCCTGCAGAACTCCGGGGGGGTGTAAAGGCAGCCCCACATCAAGCTTGGTTCCATCCGGACAACTGATGCTGACTGTGGAATTAGTCAAAATTCCATCTGGAGGTGAAAAACCAAAACCAAGACCCCGCAGGGGCTTTCCAAAAATGATGCCTTCTAGGAAGAGGGGTTTGGTTCACCTATTCACTGAGCACTCACTCTGGAAAAGGTGCTGGGCTAGTGGTGGGAAGTTCTAGGAGAGGCTGTGGCCATGGAGAGAGAGAAGGTCCGAGCTTTTGTCAGAAGTCAGGGAGGGGTCAGCAAGAATACAAATGGGGGCCAAGATGGCGGCTTAGCAATGTGTGCGTTTTAGTTTGTCCTCCAGAACAACTACTAAATAACCAGAAACAGTACAGAACAGCTCCCGGAGCCACGTCAGTGGCTGGACACACAGCATACCCCAGTCTGGACCAGCTGGACCAGCTGCGAGCCTCCCCAAAACCATGAGTTCCCCAAACCATGGCAGCCGGAGCCCGGCGCCCCTCCCCGACAGGCAGCTTCCCAGAGGGAAAGAAAAAAAGACTCTAAACCTGGTCAAGGCAGAGTTCCCTCACTGGGCTCACAGAAAAAGAGGAAAGTGGAGGAAACGGCGGTTTCAGTGGCTGTGTTTCTATGGAGACTTGGCAGCCTCTGGATTCAGCGGTGGGACTTCTCGGGCTGCAACTGCCCCAGGCATAGGCAGAAATGGACTGCTTTCCAGGGCTGTCTCCCACCTATGCTTTCCCCAGGGGAGTGGTGAAGCCCAACTCAGGTGGAGTCCCTCTCTCAAGGAATTCAGACACCAGGGCCTGGCAATTTGAAGCCATTAAAACCAGCCTACAACCTCTCCTCCATCTCCACCACGCCCCCAGCAGGGAGAGTCTTCCAAAGTTAAAAGTGCCGCAACATCTTTTGCTGGTGAGACCTACAGGCAGACGTGCCACATACTGGGCAGGATAAGAAAAACAGAGTCCAGAGACTTCACAGGAAAGTCTTTTAACCTGCTGGGACTCACCCTCAGGGAAAACTGACACAGGTTACTCCTCCCCCCGATAGGAGGCCAGTTTAGTCCGGGAAAACCTGGCTGGAGTCTATAATACCTACATAGACTCTCCTAAGGGTGGGGAGGGAAAAGGCACCATACAAGCAGGGCAAGAAACAAGAAAACAAGAACTGAAAAATTATCCTCTGTTAAACAAAACCTAAGCTAGAGGTCTGGAAAAAGCTGAACAGAAGGTCAAAGAACAGATAGACAACAAATTCATCTAGCAAGAAAACCCTAGGTAAGAGAAGTGAAAGCAATCTCCAGAATAAACTAATGAAGGTAATTAAATGTCTAGATGCCAGCAAAAAATAACTAATCACATCAGGAAAATTGAAGATATGGCCCAGTCAAAGGAACAAACCAATAGTTCAAATGAGATAGAAGAGCTGAAACAACTAATTCAGAATGTATGAACACACATGGAAAACCTCATCAAAAACCAAATCAATAAATTGAGGGAGGATATGAAGAAGGCAAGGAATGCACAAAAAGAAGAAATGGAAAGTCTGAAAAAACAAATCACGGAACTTATGGGGATGAAAGGTACAGTAGAAGAGATGAAAAAAACAATGGAAACCTACAATGGTAGATTTCAAAGAACAGAGGTTAGAATTAGTGAACTGGAGGGCAGAACATCTGAAATCCGACCAGATAGAGAAACTGTAGGGAAAAAAATGGAAAAATATGAGCAGGGACTCAGGGAACTGAATGATAATATGAAGCGCACAAATATATGTGTTGTGGGTGTCCTGGAAGGAGAAGAGAAGGGAAAAGAAGGGGAAAAACTAATGGAATAAATCATCACTAAAAATTTCCCAACTCTTATGAAAGATCTAAAATTACAGATCCAAGAAGTACAGCATACCCCGAAGAGAATAGATCCAAATAGACGTTCTCTAAGACACTTACTAGTCAGAATGTCAGAGGTCAAAGAGAAAGAGAGGATCTTGAAAGCAGCAAGAGAAAAGCAATCCATCACATACAAGGGAAACCCAATAAGACTATGTGTAGATTTCTCAGCAGAAACCATGGAGACGAGAAGACAGTGGGATGATATATTTAAATTACTAAAAGGAAAAACTGCCAACCAAGAATTCTATACCCAGCAAAATTGTCCTTCAAAACTGAGGGAGAAATTAAAACATTTTCAGACAAAAAATCACTGAGAGAATTTGTGACCAAGAGACCAGCTCAGCAAGAAATACTAAAGGGAGCACTAGAGACAGATATGAAAAGACGGAAGAGGGAGGTGTGGAGAAGAGTGTAGAAAGAAGGAAAATTAGATATGACATATAAAATACAAAAGGCAAAATGGTACAGGAAAGTACTACCCAAACAGTAATAACACTAAATGTTAATGGATTGAATTCCCCAATCAAAAGACATAGACTGGCAGAATGCATTAAAAAACAGGATCCTTCTATATGCTGTCTACAGGAAACACATCTTAGACCCAAAGATAAACATAGGTTGAAAGTGAAAGGTTGGGAAAAGATATTTCATGCAAATAACCACCAGAAAAGAGCAGGAGTAACTATACAATATCCAACAAATTAGACTTCAAATGTAAAACAGTTAAAAAAAACAAAGAAGGATACTATGTACTAATAAAAGGAACAATTCAACATAAAGACATAGCAATCATAAATATTTATGCACCGAACCAGAATGCCCCAAAATACATGAGGCAAACACTGCAAACACTGAAAAGGGAAATAGACACATCTACCATAATAGTTGGAGACTTCAATTCCCCACTCTCATCAGTGGACAGAAGATCTAGACAGAGGATCAATAAAGAAACAGAGAATTTGAATATTACAATAAATGAGCTAGACTTAACAGACATTTATAGGACATTACACCCCACAACAGTAGGATACACCTTTTTCTCAAGTGCTCATGGATCTTTCTCAAAGAGACCATATGCTGGGTCACAAAGCAAGTCTAAACAAATTTAAAAAGATTGAAATCATGCAAAAACACTTTCTCAGATCATAAGGGAATGAAGTTGGAAATCAGCAATAGGCAAAGCACCAGAAAATTCACAAAATGTGGAGGCTCAACAACACACTCTTAAACAACCAGTGAGTCAAGGAAAAAATTACAAGAGAAATCAGTAAATATCTCGAGGTAAATGAAAATGAAAACACAACACATCAAAACTTATGGGATGCAGCAAAGGCAGTGCTAAGAGGGAAATTTATTGACCTAAATGCCTATATCAAAAAAGAAGAAAGGGCAAAAATACAGGAATTAACTGTCCACTTGGAAGAACTGGAGAAAGAACAGCAAACTAACCCCAAAGCAAGCAAAAGGAAAGAAATGACAAAGATTAGAGCAGAAATAAATGAAATTGAGAACATGAAAACAATTGAGAAAATCAATAAAACCAGAAGTTGGTTCTATGAGAAAATCAATAAGATTGATGGGCCCTTAGCAAGATTGACAAAAAGATGAAGAGAGAGGATGCAAATAAATAAGATCAGAAATGGAAGAGGAAATATAACCACTGACACCACAGAAATAAAGGAGGTAATAACAGGATACTATGAACAACTTAATGCTAGTAAATACAACAATGTCGATGAAATGGACAACTTCCTAGAAAGGCATGAACAACCAACTTTGACTCAAGATGAAATAGATGACCTCAACAAACCAATCACAAATAAAGAAATTGAATCAGTCATTAAAAAGCTTCCCAAAAAGAAAAGTCCAGGACCAGACAGCTTCACATGTGAATTCTACCAAACATTCCAGAAAGAATTAGTACCAATCCTGCTCAAACTCGTCAAAAAAATTGAAGTGGAGGGAAAGCTACCTAATTCATTCTATGAAGCCAACATCACCCTCATACCAAAACCAGGCAAAGATATTACAAAAAAAGAAAACTACAGATCAATCTCTCTAATGAATATAGATGCAAAAATCCTCAACAAAATTCTAGCAAATCGAATCCAGCAACACATTAAAAGAATCATGTATCATGACCAAGTAGAATTCATCCCAGGTATGCAAGGATGGTTCAACATAAGAAAATCAATTAATGTAATACACCATATCAACAAATCAAAGCAGAAAAATCACATGATCATCTCAATGGATGCAGAGAAGGCTTTTGACAAGATTCAACATCCTTTCCTGTTGAAAACACTTCAAAGGATAGGAATACAAGGGAATTTCCTTAAAGTGATAAAGGGAATATATGAAAAACCCATAGCTAATATCATCCTCAATGGGGAAAAACTGAAAAATTTCCCCCTAAGATCAGGAACAAGACAAGGATGTCCACTATCACCACTGTTATTTAACATTGTGTTGGAAGTTCTAGCCAGAGCAATTAGACAAGAAAAAGAAATACAAGGCATCAAAATTGGAAAGGAAGAAGTAAAACTATCACTGTTTGCAGATGATATGACACTATATGTCAAAAACCCTGAAAAATCCACAGCAAAACTACTAGAGCTAATAAACGAGTACAGCAAAGTGGGCAGGTTACAAGATCAACATTCAAAAATCTGTAGTGTTTCTGTACACCAGTAATGAACAATCTGAGGGGGAACTCAAGAAACAAATTAAATTTACAATTGCAACTAAAAGAATAAAATACTTAGGAATAAATTTAACTAAACAGACAAAAGACCTATACAAAGAAAACTACAAGAAACTGTTAAAAGAAATCACAAAAGACCTAAATAGATGGAAGGGCATACCGTGTTCATGGTTTGCAAGACTAAATATAGTTAAGATGTCAATTCTACCTAAATTGATTTACAGATTCAATGCAATACCAATCAAAATCCCAACAACTTACTTTTCAGAAATAGAAAAACCAATAAGCAAATTTATCTGGAAGGGCAGGGTGCCCTGAATTGCTAAAAGTATCTTAAGGAAAAAAAACAAAGCTGGAGGTCTCACGCTGCCTGACTTTAAGGCATATTATGAAGCCACAGTGGTCAAAACAGCATGGTACTGGCATAAAGATAGATATATTGACCAATGGAATCGAATAGAGTGTTCAGATATAGACCCTCTCATCTATGGACAATTGATCTTTGATAAGGCAGTCAAGCCAACTCACCTGGGACAGAACAGTCTCTTCAATAAATGGTGCCCAGAGAACTGGATAGCCATATGCAAAAGAATGAAAGAGGACCCGTATCTCACACCCTATACAAAAGTTAACTCAAAATGGATCAAAGATCTAAACATCAGGTCTAAGACCATAAAACAGTTAGAGGAAAATGTAGGGAAATATCTTATAAATCTTATAATTGGAGGCGGTTTTATAGACCTTACACCTAAAGCAAGAGCACTGAAGAAAGAAATAAATGGGAACTCCTCAAAATTAAACACTTCTGTGCATCAAAGAACTTCATCAAGAAAGTAGAAAGACAGCCTACACAATGGGAGACAATATTTGGAAACGACATATCAGATAAAGGTCTAGTATCCAGAATTTATAAAGAGATTGTTCAACTCAACAACAAAAAGACAGCCAATCCAATTACAAAATGGGAAAAAGACTTGAACAGACACCTCTCAGAAGAGGAAATACAAATGGCCAAAAGGCACATGAAGAGATGTTCAACATCCCTGACCATTAGAGAAATGCAAATCAAAACCACAATGAGATATTATCTCACACCCACCAGAATGGCCATTATCAACAAAACAGAAAATGACAAGTGCTGGAGAGGATGTGGAGAAAGAGGCACACTTACTCACTGTTGGTGGGAATGTCAAATGGTGCAACTGCTGTGGAAGGCAGTTTGGCGGTTCCTCAAAAAGCTGAATATAGAATTGCCATATGACCCAGCAATACTATTGCTTGGTATCTACTCAGAGGACATAAGGGCAAAACACAAATGGACATTTGTACACCAATGTTTATAGCAGCATTATTTACAATTGCAAGGAGATGGAAACAGCCAAAATGTCCATCAACAGACGAGTGGCTAAACAAACTATGGTGTATACAGACGATGGAATATTATGCAGCTTTAAGACAGAATAAACTTATGAAGTATGTAACAACATGGATGGACCTCGAGAACATTATGCTGAGTGAGACTAGCCAAAAACTAAAGGACAAATACTGTATGGTCTCATTGATATGAACTGACATTAGTGAATAAACTTGGAATATTTTGTTTGTAACAGAGACCATCAGGAGATAGAAATAGGGTAAGATATAGGGTAATTGGAGATGAAGGGATACAGACTGTGCAACAGGACTGGATACAAAAACTCAGAAATGGACAGCACAATACTACCTAACTGTAATATAATTATGTTAAAACACTGAGTGAGGCTGCATGTGAGAATGATGGAGGGAGGAGAGTTGGGGACATAGATGAAATCAGAAAGAAGGATGGATGTTAAAGATTGAGATGGTATAATTTAGGAATGCCTAGAGTGTATAATAATAGTGAAATGTACAAGGTACAATTTCAAAAATGTTTTTGCATGAAGAAGAACAAAGAAATGTCATTATTGCAGGGTACTGAAAATAGATGGTAATTAATATTTATAATGTCACCTTCTGTGTGAGACTAAAGCAAAAAATGTTTATTAGTTACAAAATTTATATTTTAACTGGTGCATTTCCTAATATAACTTATGTAGATAGTTTGATTGAATGCCATAAGTACTTGGAATCTCAGGTAGGACATGAGATTTTGCTGGTTTGTCCAGAGTGATACCCCGATGAATCCCAGAGTGATTCGATCAGTGAGTGGAAGAGTATCTGCAGAGCCCCCTTTGGGGAGTGGTGGGAACCGGGAGAAGTTCAACTTCCCCAAGTTGAATTCTTGATGTTCTTGCGGGCAGTGTGGACGGCCAGGGCTATAGGCAGAGTCCCCAGTCTTGGGGTTTGTTCATATGAAACTTGGCCCCGCAAAGGATAGTTCAAGTCTACTTAAAATTTGGGCCTAAGAGTCACCCCCAAGAGAGCCTCTTTTGTTGCTCGGATATGGCCCCTCTCTCCAGCCAACACAATGAGCAGTCTCACCACCCTCCCCCTCTCTACGTGGGACATGACTCCCAGGGGTGTGGACCTTCCTGGCAACGTGGGACAGAGATCTTGGAATGAATGGAGACTCAGCATCAAGGGATTGAGAAAAACCCTAGAATGAGCTGAGACTTAGCATCAAGGGATTGAGAAAACCTTTTCGACCAAAAGGGAGAAGAGGGAAATGAGACAAAGTGTCAATGGCTGAGAGATTCCAAACAGAGTCGAGAGGTTATCCTGGAGGTTGTTCTTGTGCATCGGGTAGGTGTCATCTTGTTGTTCGGGGTGTGGTGGAGAGGCTGGAGGGAGCTGCCTGAGGGTGTGGAGCTGTGTTCCAGTGGCCATGTTTCTTGAGGATGATTGAATGGTGATGCAGCTGTCGCGGTGTGGCTGTGTGATTGTGAGAGCCTTGCGAATGATGCTCCTTTTGTCTGCCTTGTCAGTGGAGGAGTAGAACATATGGAATGAAAATAAAAAATAGGGGGAACAAATGCTAAAATAAATTTAGTTTAAATGCTGGTGATCAGTGGGGGCAGGGGGTAGGGGGTATGGTAGGTATAATCTTTTTTTTTTTCTTTCCTGTGTTCATTTTATTTCTTTTTCTATTGTCTTTTTGTTTCTTTTTCTGGGTTAGTGCAGGTGTTCTAAGAAATGATGAGTGTGCTGCTAGGTGATGATGTTGTGAATTGCTGATTATGTATGTTGTTTTATTTTGTTTATTTTTTTAATTAATAAATAAATTTTTAAAAAAAGTAAAAAAGAAAAAAAAAGAATACAAATGGACACAGCTGGGGCATTTGAAGAGGGGGCAAATGGTGAAGGGAATCCAGTTTGCAACAGAGAAAGTTCCCTGGGAAGGAGCCTAGTGAATATGGCAGTGAATATGTGCCCACGTGGCTAGCCCTAGGCATCAACCTCTCTGCAGGGTTAGCCACCTTTCCAAAACTATACTCACTGAGCACACCATGTGTGGCCAGACTCCAGGTGCAATTCAAGGAGAGGGCTTGGTGGCCACTGGTCACCCTGGCCTGGTACCCAGAAGCACGGTGGCTGTCAGACCAAACTATGGGTAGATGATGGGCCACTCAAATTATATAGGCCCAAAGGCCCACTCCCATTTTTCTACCTTACTAGGGCACTCTTCTAATACAGGGCATTTCTAGAGAGAGTATCTTAGTCCAAAGGAGTGACTCAAATGATAGTTGTCTTAGACATCATTATTCATTCATTCATTCACTCACTTAGGAAGGTCTTTCTATGTCAGGTATTGTGGGAGATACAGGGTGAGTAAATAAGCCTGTTTACCCAGTTGGAGCTTCTATTCCATTGGCAGGCTATTCATGGAAATATTTGAGGGGCTTCATATTAAATGGCCCTCCGACTTCAACAGTTCAGGTATAACCCCACCCTCATAGTTTTATTAGCCTGGAGAGTAAAGGGTTATATCTAGACTCAAGAGGAAGTCTACCAGCACTTTAAAAAGGGCGTGAGGGGGTCAGGAAGTTTTAGGGGCATAAAGTATCAAATCCTATCTTTTACTACACATGACCTCACTGTAAGATAGAAGGAATCTCACCTGGAATTTTGCCTAAAATAGCGGAGACAAGCAGTGCAGAAAATCTAGGCACATGGCCCTCTGCCCTCCAAGCCAGTCAGCCTCCAGGTGGCAGCACGGGGGTCCCAGGACAGTCAGGCGCTCACCTGGCTAACTGTGGTTCCATCCCTACAGCTCTCATTTTTCCATGACTTCCCATTTCTGGAAACTTTGCCCCATGGCCCGGCTTTCAAAAGACTTTGCAGAAACTGGGGCAGGTGATGTTTTTTAGCCACCCCTTCAGGATCCCAAAGAGTGGGGTTCCTTTCCCAGGAACAAACTTTCAGATCATTTGGTCTCCTAGAAAATCTTTCTGGAAAGCCCAGAGACCCAGACCACTCCTAAGCCTTTCCGAAGTGGGCAATTGTTCTTTTGGGAGTGTCATCTTCTGGCCTTTAAAAAACCATTACCCCGCATGATTGGGCCCATGGGACCCTGCGATCATCAGGCCCAGATGACTCCTGACACGCTTTCTGTCCCTGCCCCCCGCACTGTCGCCCTCCAGAACCTCTGCATGTGCCCCCAAGAAGCTCATCTGACCTCTGAGCTAGGAAATCTCTGCTCCCTCCCTGCCTCCTGATTTGGCAGGAGGAATGGAAACTTTCGTGGAAAGCACTTGAGCTGACGAATGTTCCCAAGTCAGGACTTTGACTCCAGCCCTAACAGGGCTGCTGGCTCAGGGTCTGGGGGCCTCTTCTTCCCGGGGTCAGGACCTTCTGCCTCGGGGGCTCCCCTCGCTCCTCTGCCGATCAACACCCCTGGGCTCTGACCCCAGGGATTGCTGCACCGCATCAGTAGCAATTGTCTTTCACACTTTCCCTTTATCATTTTGCTCCCCCCGCCTCATTCCTCCTCCCCTTTATTATATTTTTTCAGTTCCCCTTTCCAGGGCCCAACAGTGAATGTGGTTACACCTGCATGGGGCTCGGGAGTGTTGAGAGTCCTGAGCTTTTGGATGTTTTGCTTAAGACCTGGTTATAGTTGTGGGATTTTTTTTTTTTTTGTCAGCTGCCTGTTATATCAATCACAGAGTCGCGATCTATTTATAGGTTGGGAGTACTGTGTCCTTAGTCACAAAGAGAGACACAGACAGGGGACTGTCAGCTGGTGCCGTAGGAGCTAAGCAACAAATCACCTGAGGGGGAGAACATTCCTGCCAGCCCTGTCCTCTCCTGGCCCCAGGCATGTAAGTAACGCAGCTTCTCCCCTCCTTCTTCCCAACGCTGTCCTGAAACCTTTCTGTCCTTTTCCCTCTACCCCCCTTCTCTCTTTCTCTCTCTCTTTTTGTAATGGATAAAAATATCTTTCCATGCCTCTTCTTTCATCCTGGTTTTCGGCACTTCTAAAGCATCTCTGTGTGGCCGAGAGGAAAACATTGCCTTTCTCAGACTGTCACGGGAAGGTCAGAGGGACCAGGAACGGCTGGGTGGCAGGGTCACACACACACTCATTTGGGAGTCAGTAGGCTTCCTTTTATTTTTATTTGTTTTCGTTGAGAAAAAGTAAGTAAATCAAAAGGGCAAGGGGAAGTTTACATGCAGCTCAGCAGGGTGGTTCCGTCTCCCAGCGTGAAAACTTTCACTAGCTGGCGGCTCCGGGAAGGTTGCGGAGGGAAGACCCGTTCACATGGGACAGGTAACGATGCAGGGGTCCCCGCAGGCTTGGCCTCAACCTGGGTGCTTCCCTCCCGGAGAACCAGCTGGACAGTCCCAATTACCACGCTTTCCTCTAGAGCCCCAAAAGAAAATGACTTTTTTTTTTTTTTTTTTTGCTCCGTTGAGTGAGTTTGCTTTTAGAAGTTGAAATGAGAGCTGATGATATGTCTCGCCTTAAAGCCTTTCGTGGGCTCACCTTTTGGATGTATTTTCTTAACCCTGGAAGGGGAATGTGAGTGGGGGGTGGGGGTGGAAGAGCCTCTGAGAGGACGAAGTCAGGTGTATGAGCCGTGGAGTACCTCTCTGCATCCTTCACGGAGGAAGAAACTTATATCATGGCTGTCATCAAAGCCAGGCTTGTATCAGATAACCCAAGAGTGTGCAGACTCCGTGTGCAAAGCACGTGACTCCCAGAAGTGGCACAGGCATGGTCTGGCGGTCCACGCCGCTCACAGCTGCAGGCTTTCCGTGGGACCTCTGGGAATGCAGTTTCTAGGTAATGGTTAGAATAAACTATACATCCTGTGCTTGGGGGGATTTGTTTTATATATTTTACAAAGGAAGAGTAGCCCTGAGTTTTGAAAAGAAGTGTGATGATGCTTAATGCATATCATGCACAACTTTAAAAAATTGATATCGTTCTTTTTACAAGTCTTAAAACACATGGGTTTCTATTTACTAATATAATGTTTACCATATCCTTTATATTGTTAAGGAATACTTCTTGATTTGCTTGGGAAAATGATGTCCTAACAAAGAAATGTTTCTTCAATAATTTAAAAAGCATTAAACAAAGCAAAGAAATCTGGACTGTTTAGAAGTAAAACCAAAATAGTTTTATTTGCATTGAGCTTGATGAAAGTTAAATACTATGGACATATATATGTGTGTGTGTATATATAGATATATAGATATATGTATGTTTAAAGAGGCAATTGGTCTCCTTTTTATTTTGAACTTTATGAAACTGGAACTTTCCTTCTGTTGGTTCTATATTTTCATCTGTATTTTATTTAGGATTATTTATATCCTTAATCCATTCACTTATTATTTTGGAGGGGAGAATCGGGATTGGGAGGAAATAAGAAATTAGAAGGTAAAATGCATGTATTCAGGCCGTAACACATTCATAGGTGGAAAATTTCAGGATAAGGAATTTGATTTTAAATGGAGGAAATGCCACTGTTTTAAATCTATTGTGGAAAGTAAAGCCCAAGAAATCGAGAAAGCAATCCCTAGGAGTTAAACATTTTATATACGTAACATTTTTATTTTTCTCCTTTTCCATGGCCTCTATTTTGATAAACATTATCGTACTACGGGTTTCCTACAATAATGCTGGAGGGGGAGTTGGTGGGTTATTGTTAATTAAAGCTCAAGTGAATCAAATGATTGAGACGTTGCATTCAGAAATCGGAGCAGTCAGCTGTTTGCAAAGCTGAACTTCTATGACTCTCACATCTCAATGGCTTTTGAGAGAAAGGGTGACATTTTTTAACCTTTTAATACAAGAGCAAACAATCCCTATTCCTCCCCAACGTGCACACTGGAGCCTGACCGCCCTTACCCATGATTAAATGCAGTGGGAGAGTCCTGCATTCCTGAACAAGTCCTGTGTTCTCATTAGCGTTAACGGTCAGGAGAGGAGAATATTTGTTAGAACGTTTAGGTGAGAACTGCTCCTTCCTTTGGATACCTGTGGATGCTTTTAGGTGGGATGGGGGTGTGTGTGGCAGTGTGATGGAGGACCTGGCTTTCATCAAGTTCAAGTTCAGGACATGTTTTTTTCCCCTTTGGGTTCAGTTATACAGACACAGTTGGGGGGAAACTTTGATGCATTTGCATAAGGCAGCCTTTGATTACTTAGTTTCTGCTTCAGTAACGATTGATTTTATGTGGACCAAGCTCCCAGCAAGCTCTTTTTATTTTTTATTTTTTTCCCAAACTGATTTCTTAAATGCAATTGGTCACGGGAATGTCTGTGACTTCATGTCTGCAAAATCTAGCCCATTCCATCCTTAGCCTTATTTATTTCTCTCGATGTTAAGTGAGCTGTCTCCCGTGTGCATGCACTGTGCTTTTATGTGTCCCCCCCCCCCTCAAGCTCATGGAAACCCAGCCCCAACCTCCTCCCAAATTGGGGATAGTGGGTCCAATGAGCAGGTGCTTTGGAATCCAGCAGGTTCAGGTGCAGGACCATCAATCTCGAGGAAGAAAGAATCACAAATACCTGGAAAGTGCTCCCCTAATTCAAACACTTACATAGCTGGAGTCTCTCCAAATATCCCATAAATAAAGAATGGCAGCTGGCAGGATTTTTAAACCAAAGACAAGGCACAACTCTTCCTCTCTCACTTCACTTCTACAGTCTATCTGTCCATCTTTTTCTTATCTCTACTTTTACATTTCATTATCGTCCTGCTCTTTCTCTCCCTCCTCCTTCCCTCCCCCTTCTCGCCTTTCCTGAAAAACACATTTCTATCTGGCACAGAAAATAAACTCAGACTGTGGGTAGTTATGTTAATCTAATTCAATCCTCAGCGGGTTAAGAGTGAAATTCTAATAGTGGAGCTGTTGAGGGCTCTTTTGTTAATGGCTTGGGGATTACATTGAGTTAAAGCCTCATTTCCTAATCAAACAGAGAGGGAGAGAGTGACTCCGAATATTTATGAGTCTCCCAGTGAGAGTTTAAACATTCAACTCCAAAAGCAGGGTTTCTGCAGGAGGAAAGAGTTAAAACCCCTCAGGGCTGCGGTGGAAAAAAAATTAAACCAGTGAAGCCATCAGTGCGTTCAAGCCGCTGTAGAACTTCAGTGCTGGGCAAAGTGGAAAGCAGGGCGGAACTGAGGAGAGGGGGATCAGTTCACAAAGCAAAAATGGAAACTGTTGGTAGAATCTCTGAAGCCAGAGTCAGTCGGTGTGTTCAGAAAAAAAAAAAAAAAAAGCCCCTGCAGCAGACACGGACCCTCAGCTCACCAAGGGCCTGGCAGGGCTTGTGGGTCTTCAACTCCCCAAGTTAATTCTCCTCCAATCTGGAGGTGAGAATATAGAGACAGGAGTACGGCTCAATTTACCAGCAGCTGGAGAGGTCCCTTGCTGCCTGGTGGAGCTGGGGGAATGGGTTTTATACTTGTCTGACTCTGAAATGCAGAGGGTTCTGTCTTCCCTTCAAGTTCTTCACATCTCACAAGCCCCTTTCTCCTCCTTTGATGTGTAATTGGGTCCAGATCCTTGGGTCCTCCCACCACACCCTCTTTGCACACGGGGACCTCAAAGCCCACCTGCGTACCGTGCCCAGGTGAATGTCAGTAGAGAACTCTCTGATCCCCAGCCAGAGAAAGCAAGGAGCAACTTGGCCAAGGTTGAGCAATGTCAAGGCAAAGCTGATGTCAGGAATTCAAGTTTCAGGCAAGTATCTGACCTCTCTCTCCCCCCCATTCTCTGGAGTATAGTAAAGGATTGGGGAATGTCGGTGCCATATGGCTGCCCAAACAGGCTGCCCCGGTTCTCCTGGAGCGAGATCTCCTTCTGCGCTCTCAAAGGAAGGGCAGGACCCCTGATTCTGAAGGGGAATCTTATGCTTTCTTTCTGCCACCACCCAAGTGTGTAATTTCTATTCCTTTCACTTGGTCCATTCTTTCCTGCTTCATGAAGTCAACAGAGGGGGCAGCTTTCTAGCTATAGGATCCTTCATCTTTTTGTTTCTTAGTGCTCCCTGCTCAGTGGCCTGTGAGTCTTCTTGCATTTGCCTTTTTGTGTCAAGTTGGCAATTATCACATACCTACATAAGCTTCTCTGTGCAGCCTTCCTGCACTGGTCAGCATCTCTCTCTTCTTTGGGGTTCTCCCAACTGTTCTTTCTCCATTTATGCCTTCATCTCCGATGGTGTAAGTGTTTGCTTCTGTGGGTCCTGTCATTAGCCCAGGAGCTCCACTAGAGCCGAGATGATGTTTCATTCCCCCATTGTAAGCCTAGCACCCTTTTGGTCACTCCCACCCTCTCATCCTAAAGTGCATCTCTTGTGGGCAGCACAGAATGTGTTAAGAGTGTGGACTCTCATTGATTATAGAGCAAGAATGGAATGTTCATACGTTAAGAATGTTCATGTTTGTATGTTATGTTTTCCCAATGAAAAAAAAAAAGGAGTGTGGGCTCTGAGTCAGCCAGCCTGGCTTCAAATCCTGGCACCACCGATTCTCAGTGGCAAGATTTGAACTAACTTAACCCCTCAAGGTCTCAATTTCCCCATCTGTTAAGTGGGTATGATTGTAGCACCCACCCCAGAGGGTGGTTGGGAAGGTGAGACGTGCGTGGAGAACTTAGTCCTGTATCTGGCATGGAGTAAGTACCCTAAGAGTCAGCAGGGAGCTGTCACCTCTGCACACATCATGTCACATCACTGAAGACGGTCTGCGCCCTCCCCAAAGGGCTGCTCTCCTGGGATACGGCAGAGCAGCAACTTGTGGCAGCAAGACTTTCAGCGTCATCATCCAATGAACTACTCCACTAGGAAACCAGAGATCAAAGCAAATAATTTTTCCAACAATTGGGCAGCATTAAATGAAGCAAATAAGCCTGGATTATTTTCGATTAAAAGCAAAATAGTTTTATCAGCAAATCTCTCTTTATCAAGATAGATTGGACACACACATATACATGTTCAGCTGGGTAATCTGATCTGTTTTTTTTATTTTGATCTTTAGGAAACTTGAACTTTCCTTTTCTTGGTTCTTTACTTTCACCTGCATTTTATTTAGGATTATCAATAGCTTTAATCTATTCATTTATTCTTTTGAAGGAGGTGTAGGGAATTGGGAAGGAATAAAAAATTAGAAGGTGAACCTCATATGTTCAGGTAGTAAGGCCACAATTGTTCATGAAGAAATTCACAAAAGGACTTGGGCTTATGAGGTTGCAGGGGATGTCACTATTTAAAACAGACTGTGGAAAGTAAAGTCCAAGAAATCAAGGGGGGAACAAAAAAAGACAGGAGTTAAGCATATGATATATGTATTTATGTACCGTTATTATTTTTCCTATCCTGTGGATTTTATTTTGATTAACATATCCCGCAAAGGTTTTCCCACAATAATGCTGTGAAGAGTTTAGGGCTTTTAAGCACCTGTAGGAGAGCAGAGGATGTGACCTGGGCTCTGGACAGCATTCCTAGGCTCAGGGGAAGGCCTGCCTCTGTTCCTCTCTGTGGAAAGAGAGTTTTGTCGATTAGGTGTGGCCCCAGTCCACATGTAATGAGCAGTTTCGTTCTCCTGGGAGTCCCTCCTGCTGCCCTATCTGCCCCACCTCCTCAGGGAGCGGTTTGAGCTCTGCCTGTGGAGCAGGCCGGTTCTGTCCAGGCTATAAAAACCAGCAGGGCTGCGTGTCCAGGGCAGCAGGTACCTGCTGTGTCCTCCAGGGCAGCAGGTACCTGCTGTGTCCTCCTGTCCCTTAAGGTGATGGCACATCAGGTGAATCCAGAGCACCCTCCACGTCCCGGCAAGAGCATCCTTGCAAGGGATGCCCCAATCCCGAGATCCTCGCCACCCTCCTGTGTGTCCCTGCGTAGAGTCTGCACGCTGCGAGCCGTGACCTCTCCTCCTTTCTGCCCCGATAAGCCACCTGTCTCCTTACTGAGGCAGGGGATCCAGAATGGGAATCTTGGTGCCACCCGAACTTGCTAAGTGCCGCTCTCTGCGCCCCCGACCCCAGTAGGTGGAAGGCGCCAGTAGGAAACACCTTGAGTCGCCACTGTCTGCCTTTTGGTCTCCTTGCTGTTTGTCTTTGAATTCCCCAGTGCCTAGCTCAGTGCTGGCTCCTAGCCGACCGTTCAGTATATGCGAGCTCATTGAACTGTACCGAGTCTTTACTCTCCAGGGGGCACTTCCAATCTCTGAAGGTTAGAAGGTGTGATTTGGAGTTATGAACGTCCAGTGGCCTTAACTGCATCAGCTTGTGACCCCATTGATTGTGATTCTGGCCCCAGCTTTTCTCCACTCCTTGTGTTCCTCTGTCCAGAAGTAAAAAAAAAAAAAAAAAAAAAAAAAAAAGAGGTGGGTCTTTTATCCACATGTACACTAAACTTCCCAGGAATTTTATTCTGTTCAGTAAAGAACTATTGTCTAAGTTGCTATCAAATTTAATTGCTAAACTGGTCTCTCTCCTGTGAATACTCCCTGCATTTTTCATGCTCTCTCCTTTCCTGTTCTGAGCCCTATCTGCTTCCTCTGGCTGTTCAAACCCTAGAGCCCTCACTCTCCTCCTCTTGCTTTAACCACACTGGTCCCCGGTGATGCACATAAGAGGGAGACCTTCCTTCTGAAGTTTTCCAAAGTGTCTGCTTCCATTAGCACAGACAACTCTTTTGAAAGATGTCAAGTTACGAACATCATTTTAGGTACTGCTTTTCCCCAGAACAGCATATCAGCTCTCTTTGGGAAGACAGGAGATAAAATCTTGGGCTGTTGAGGGTTAAACGATAGCAATGAAAAGTGTAGGCATCTCTTGGGGACTAGTGGCTGGCTGAGACAATTGATTCGCTTGGCTTAGTGATCTTTCTAGCCACATCCAGGAGTTAAATTATTGCTGATGAGGCTGTGTGTGTGTTAGGGTTTGTGGCAGTGAAGGGGTGGGATAAGATGTAAGGAAGAAATGTCATGGATTGTCTGCTTTTAAATCGCTCTCAGGGAGGGACCTATCACCCCCTTATAGATCTGAGGTTATATTAAAATTGTGAGCTCTGTGTGTGCAAAAAATCAGCTGGGGTGAGGCAGGCTGAGAGGTGCACAGGGCCTTCCTGTACATTTTCTTTGCAATTCCTTATGAATCTATAATTTTATTTTGAAATAAAATTTCAAACCCAACATTGGGGGCTGCTCTATCTGTGGTCAGGGAGGTGTCCTGGTGCCGTGGAAGGAGGCCAGTCTGAGGGGGCCCAGGCAGCTGAGGTTGACCCCTAAAATCAGTGGTAATTAAAAGGCACATGCTCTGGGGGCCTCGGTTCCTTAAATCATAAAATGAGAGGATTGGGGGAGATTTCTTAGGCCTGTCCAGCTTTACAAGTTTGCGTTTCTAGAGCTGTCGGTCACAGTGGACCCAGTACTTTGCTCCTAGCATAACCAGTAACAACAGATCAGCCCACATCAGCCTTGGGCCCAGATGTGACTTTGCCTGGGCTTTCAATCTTTGCCATCTTCTGTGGGTCTCTGTTGTCTATCAACTTTGCTTGGTTGGTTCTCTCTCTATAAACGTATCCTGAAAGTCAGTGGAAAACTGGTCAGAACTACTTGTCAACAAGCAATTATCCAAACTCAGCATTTTGTATTTTGTATTTTTGTTTTTAATTTGTAGAGACTCTATTTTTGTATCTCTGTGGTCTTAATACTCTCTCCCTCGCAACCCTTCACCCCAGAAGTTGCATCTAGGCTCCTATGTATCTGGAGAAGTCCCAAGTCAGGGCACATAGTCCTCACGGTTTGCTGAAGGTTCTCGGGCACATCAAAATAAAGTGCAGTTGGGGTGTGGGAGAGGAGTTGCCCTTGGGAGCCATGTTGGAAGTCCTTAACCTCTCTGTACCCTAAATTCTTCCCCTGCTGAATGCAGCTGATACCTGCTCTGAGTATCTCCCAAGATGGATGTGAAGCTAAAATCAAATCAGATGATAAGCATTCTTGGAAAAGTTGAAGTTCTCTACCAGTTTTCAAGTAAATTATCCCCAGGCAGGATGATCCCCATGATGCAGTGGCCAAACAGGCTTTAGAGCAAGCTGCTGGGTCTATATCACTCCCCACCCCCTATACTAGTTGTAACCTGGGGCAAGTTTCATAGCCTTGTCCCTTCACACCCAGTTTCCTCATCTCTAAACTGGGGACAGTAAGAACACCTTCCTCTTAGGGTTGCCGTGAGGTTTAAAAAAAGATCCATGTAAAGTTCTTAGATCAGTGCCTGCTAAATAATAACCTCAGAGCCATTGCTGTTGATGATGACGTTTTAGCTGTTGTAATCATTTTCCAGGGCCGCATGCCATAAAGGTCAAAAGGGAGGAAACTGGCAAAGTCCCCAAAGTCCTCCCAAAGTACCTCTGGACAGTCTGCAAAGATAGCAGAAGACGCTCCTCCAGAGATGGTTCAAAGACACACTGGGTCCTCCACGATTCCCTGCAGAGGGCAGCTACATAAACAATTCTTCATTAAGGATGGAAAGGCTTCATTTGCATATCCAGTAACCAAGTGCATGTCTTCCCATTGCCTGTCTGGGATTAGAGGTGACCTGGCCAAACCTTTTACCTGTCATGGAAATCTGCCCACCATAACCCTAGCTTATTTGGCTACTGACTTGAAGTCCAGGTGTGAAAGTTAGAATGGTTTAAATGGTTTGTCTTTTGTGCCCATAAGTGTTTTGGAGTCACTGGAGTGCATTTTTCACAGAGGGCCAATTCTTCTCTGTACAGTGTAACTAAGGGGAGATTGCTTGTTTTCCATTTGTTTTATGGCGCGAGGAAGGAAGAATGGGTATGGATACAGGGCCATTTTTGATGCCTCCACGGCGGCCTGGTTCATATATTTCAAAGGACTTGTAGAACTGCCATCGCTTTCTTAGGGGGAAATTCTGAATCCAGACTTGTGACCAGCCTGTGTGCACATGTGCAAAGTAAGGGTTTGTGCATATGTGTTCATTAAGGATTTTGTGGTCAGTCATACACGAGACTCCTCTTTTCTTGTCTCAGACTAAGGTTATCTTGAAGGAACATATAAGGACTATTTACTCTAGGGCACTCCATTGAGAACACACTCATATAATAATTCGGGTTGGTTCTGCCTTCCGATGCCCGGCTGCTGTTATTCCTTGGGAAACCTGCGGGAACCAAGCACCACTTTTAGCCCAGGTGAAAAGATCACAAAGTGGGTAATCGTCCCTGCAAGTGCAGGTTTTATTCTTGGGCATCAGGAATATGGTAATGGCATCTTTTTTGTGCAGAGTCCTTGCCCATACCTCTGCCCTTGGTGAGGGCAGCTTCAAAGCACAGCCAACCTGTAATCTAATGAGCAGCCTTGGTGGATTTGGACAGTCAGCGTCATTGGTAGAGGAAAGGAGTTTAGAAAAATTCTAGAGACGGGAGGATACCATTTATATAACATTTGAAAACATGCAAAAGATTCCCACCTGTGGCCTAGGGATTAGAAAGAATTTGCCTGGGCATGAGAAACACCATCTGCAGGAGAGGAGGGGGCCATGCAATTAGGGCACACTATACCCACCTGCTTTGGCCGGCTTCCTTCCGCTCCTCCCTTCTTCCTTTCCTCTCTTCTTTGCACCCTCCTCTTCCTCTGCCCGCTCTTCCTTCTATTATGTAATTGTAGGTTTACAGGAAAATCATGCAGAAAGCACAGAGTTTCCATGTATCTCCCCACTCAGTTTTCCCTATTAACATTTTGCATTAGTGTGGCTACTTTGTTACAAATTGATGAAACATTATTTTTGTAATGATATTAGTAACTGCAGTCCATAGTTTACACTAGGGTTCACTCTTTGTGTTGTATGGTTGTATCCTGGTAGCCTACATACAGCTTAAAATTAATCATTTTAGGTGGTAATACTAGCCCAACATTGGGAATGTAATTAAGAGAACTGAATTATGTATGCGAATGTGATTAAAAAGGAAAATTGGGGATTGTATATGTCACTAGAATAAAAATTAAAAGATAAGGTTTAGGACTGGACAATATTGAATGCTATTGTGAACAATTAACTTATAGTTACTAGTACAATTATAAAAATGTTCTTTCATAAATTATAACAAATTTACCACACTAAATGCAAGGTATTGTAATAGGGTGTTATATTAGAAAAAATACACCCTAATGTAAACTATAGACTATAGTTACTAGTAAAATTATAATATTCTTCCACTAGTTATACCACACACTAATGTAAAGTGTTAATAATGGTAGATGGTAACACTGTATTTTTTACATGATTTTTCTGTAAACCTGTAACTTCTCTAATTAAAAAAAGTTTTTAAAGGCTTGCTAAACTAAAAAAAAATAATCATTTTAGCCACTTTAAAGAATGCAACTCTGTGATGTTAAATCCATTCACAATGTTGTGCTAACATCACCACCATCCAACACCAAAATTTTTCCATCATCCCCAAACAGAAACTCTGTACAGAGTAAGCCTTAACTCCCCGTTATCAACCCTGTCCTTGGTAACCTGTATTCCAATTTCTGACACTATGAATTTACTTGTCCTAATCATTTCATATCAGTAAGATCATCCAGTATTTGTTCTTTTGTATCTGGTTTATTTCACTCAACATGATGTCTTCAAGGTTCATCCATGCTGTAGCATGTGTCAGAGATTCATTCCTTTTTATGAACAAAAAATGTGATTTTGATTTGCGTTTCCCTACCATAGAACAATAGAACAATATTCTATTGTCTGGATATGCTACATTTTGTTTATCTGTTCTTCTGTTGATGGGCATTTGGTTTGCTTCCACCTTTTAGCTATTATGAATAATGCCGCTAAGAACACTGGTGTTCAAATATCTGTTTGAGTTCCAGCTTTTAATTCTTTTGAGTATATACTTTGAAGTGGGACTGTTGCGACATATGGTAATTCTACACTTAACTTTCTGAGGCACTGCCAAACTGTTTTCCACAGTGGCTGCAGCATTTTGCATTCCCACCGACAATGTATGAAGGTTCCTATTTCTCCACACCATTACCAGTACTTATTTCCATGTTTTTAATAGTAGCATTCTAGTAAGTTGTATTAGTTAGGATTCTCTAGAGAAACAGAATCAACAGGAAATATCCATAAATATAAAATTTATAAAAGTGTCTCATGTAACCTTGGAAACGTAGAGTTCAAAATCCATAGAGCAGACTATGAAGCTGACAAATCTGCTGGAGGGTCTGGACGAACTCCCCAGAAGAGGCTCGCCAGCTGAAGTAGGAAGAGAGCCTATTTCTTCTGAATCCCCCTTAAAAGACTTCCAGTGATTAGATTAAGCATCACTCATTGCAGAAGACACACCCCTTGGCTGATTACAAATGAAACCAGCTGTGGATGCAGCCAACATGATCATGATTTAATTCTATGAAATGTCCTCATAGCAACAGACAGGCCAGCACTTGCCCAACCAGACAAACGGGCACCACTACCTGGCCAAGTTGACACATGAACCTCCCCATGACATAGGTATAAAATGGTTCTCATTGTGATTTTGATTTGCATTTCCCTGATGGCTAATACTGTTGAGCATCTTTTCATGTGCTTATTGGCCATTTGTAGATCTTTTTTGTCAAATGTGTATTCAGGTCCTTTACACATTCTTAAATCGGGTTATCTGTCTTCTTGTTGAGTTATAATTGAGTTATATATTCTGGGTATTCAACCCTAATCAGACATATGGTTTCCAAATATTTTCCCCCATGAAGCAGATTTCTTTTCACTTTCTTGATACCCACTTTTTTGGGGGGATGAATTTGCCTAATCATTTAAGGTGAGCAGTAGGGACAGAGGAAAGGCAAATGGATGTATTATAATGAAACTCATGGAAGCTATTTGTTAAAATAAAAATATTACCTTGAAATGTGAACTCTACTGATGTACTTGCACACTGTTGTGGTGTCTGCCAAACAGTTTACAGAAATAAAACAGATTTTTATAACAGTATATTGAGCAAGCCTTCAGATTTCTACCAGAGGCTCCCAGTTTAGTCCTAGCTTTGCCACTGGTTGGTGACTTTGTAAGATCCGCTTCATTTCCCTCTGTCTCTGTTTCTGAATTCATCAGAGGGATGGGTGGACTTGAGGACCTCCAAGAGCTCCCCCGGCTCCAGCCTTGATTTTCCCTGTGCCCCATCTGGGAAGTGATCCTATTGTGTCACAGTGGTTAGCATTTTGTGAACAAGGATTGGAGAATGCATCGCCCAGCACAGTGCAAGCACACCATAGGCACCCAACATGCATTGAATGTATAAACGAAAGAAATGACACACGTGGATGGCAACCTCACCCCCCGTCATCTCGTACCGATGTGCTGTTTCCAGAAAATGCTTTAGTCCTGGTTGATTTGCTTAATGGCTTTGGTTTCTACCTTCAAGACCCTCCCTCACTAATTAGGGGCTGGTGGTTCACGCTGTCATGATGTGAACTGGAAAATCTTTTAGCAGCAATATGTAAATTGAGCTCCCTAAAATGGACCCACTGAAAGCACCTTTTAAAATGACGAATGATGTTATTCCCAAACCGCTATTTCTTCTTTTCTTTATGACCAGTCTATGTCTCTGTCTTCTTTTTTTCTTCTCTTTCTCTCTATCATACTCTATTAATTTTAAAACACTGCATTTGAAGACCAGCTAAATAAAGGGACTTCAGAACACAAAGTATCCCTTATCCATTTTTGGGGCCCCTATGTGTGTCCTTGTAAAGATTTTTCTCCTTCTTCTTCTTTTACTAAATGGCCTTGATTTATCATTAATAATGTTAGGACAATTCTTTTTCCTGTGTCTGACGTATCCCTAAGATATTGTCCCGTAAGTCCTTAGCTCTATTCTTTTGATCCCCTGTGGCCCCTTTCACGCCTGACTTTGCCGTTTTATAAAACTTAAAAAGCGATCCCTTTGTATGTTAGACCCTTGATCTCTGGCCTTCCCTAGTTTTCCACCAAAATTTCCCAAAAGGTTCTTACCATTGGGCTTTCACAGGTCAGGTGGTTTGGGGGCTCTGCCATTTCCATCCTGGGCCTGGGGACATGCTTTGTTCTCTGCCTCCTAAAATTTCATATTTTCTTCATCTAGCAGTTTTCATATTGGGGATGAAACACATTATAAATTTAAAGCCTTAACAATTCTTCGGTATTATTCCTTTGCTCCACATTGGGAAAGTTTCCACTTTTTCTCCCTGGCAATAATCTCTCCTTGTGTTGACTGGATCACCTGCTGGTACTTAATCATCCTATTTTGTCAAGGCATTTCTTTACTGTTTTCTTACATTGTTGTTTAGCACACACCTGCTTTCTTGACTTCTTCAACTACCTTACCCCTGAAGATCCTTTTCTGAATGTTAAGAAAAGGAAAGAGGCATTTGTCGGTGGCCTGTTCTATGCTGGGAACTTTGCATAGTTTGTCTTACTTTAGCCTGTCATGCCAGGACTACACGGGTATTGTTACTACATGGGTATTGTTATTGTTCCATTCTACACAAGAGGAGGTTGAGGCTCTGAGATGAACCATCCTGCTTACTGTCATCCAGGTCAGTAAGTGTACAGGTCCAGTGCCAGGCACGTGTGAGCACAGGGTACTACAGGACTGAGCACAAGTGAGCTGTCCGTCAAAACCACATGGATACCCATTGTGTGGTTTACATGCACACTGAGTGTGGTCCAACATTTTCAAACTTTTAGCCTTTTTATTTAGTTTCCTGGGAAAGTGTTGAGTGTCCCTCATTGAAGACCCATGTGAAAGACAGATACGGAAACTCTAGCTTTTAATCCCCAAGTCCTTACATCCTTGTAAATACTGCAACACAGATGCTTCCATCAAATAAGTCCTCTGTTAATCACCCTTAGCTCTCCTTTGCAACTGCTAGTCAACTTGCTTCTCCATAAATCAATTAAAAAAAAATTCTCTACAGAGCTGCTGGTAACCATGTTGGTAAAATGCAGACTGCATATGTGGATAAAATGGGCAGACTTTAAAAGCCCCAGTGGTATGGGGCCCTTTTTTGGAAGCTTCATTCCTGTTTTCTCTGGCTTTGTTGTCTGCACCCTCCCTTCTATCTCCTTTCCATGCTAACTTTATATCCTCCCTTCGGTTAAACGGTAGATGATGTTTTCATTCCCTTTTTGTTTCATTTTGTCTTTTTCCTCATGCGACTCTATGCACATCGGTGTCTTCTGAGAGCTCGGTGTGCCTGATAGATGTGAGACCAGGGCTTCCCTACCTCTCTTGTCACCAATATTGTCCTAAATCCTTGCCAGACGTGTGTGTGTCCTTCCCTCTTGTGTGGACTGTGCTGACCTTAGCTCTGTTGCTTGGTTTCCTGACTGAGGGGGAGAGGGGAGGGAGGAGTGGTCCCTTGCCAGTCCCACAGCCTCGAGTGGGCGGCTGGATTCCTTGCCCACCCTCCTGTGACCTTTATTTCCTCTTGATCCACCCACCTGGGCTCTTGGGATGCTAATCACATTCCCGAGGAGAGTTATAGCATCTCCCCACCTTGGATGGAGTCCAACATGCGCTCACTGTTTGGGACAAAGTGTTCATCCTCTCCCTGTCCATGACCTTCCATGGAGCCAGGTTCACCAGGTTTCTGCCTTTTTTTCTGCCTTCCCTTTCTCTTAAGGGACCCTCCTAATCTGCGGACTGCCCCCTGAATGCAGTGCATGGGGACAGCTTGGGGGAGGAAGTCACCCGCCTGGTCTGTTTGCAATGAATCCTAGTGATGTTTAATAGTCACTGATGCAATTCCCAATGTGTAGCCCTTCCCCCTTTCCGGAAACCCAAGCATCACATTGAAAACCTCTGCCAGATCGCTGAGGTGATCCAATTCAATGGGGAGATTTTCTACCTCCGGAGTACTCGCTTTCCTTGGGGAATTTCTTTCCTGCCTTGTCTGAGGTTATCACAGTTTCCAGTGCTTGGTCTCCCTCTTTCCATGGGGAGAATACCAAAGTTCTAAGGGAGCCGGGGGTGGGGGGAGGGAGTGGAGACTTGTTTGATGGGGCCACAGCTGCACTTGGCAGAGGCTCCTGGAGGCCACTGGATCCTCTGCTGCAATGGTGACAGGATATTAGGGTGAACTGCAGGACCTATTGGCTTCCTGAGTTGGGACCTCCACCCAGACTGTAAGTCTCCTGATTGCAGTGACCTAGAGGAGTGTTCTCTCCTGCCCTTGGGGCCTTTGCAGATTTAAAAGCTGGGATTCCCTCTGGATTGGGTGAGCCTGCTACTTAATTGTTGCCTCTTCATCTGAGGGAGGCACGTGATCATCTCTGCTAGGTGCTTTTTGGCATTTACATCTTACGGGTGTTGCATTGTCCCAGTGTCTGTTTGGGGAAGACTCCTGAGAGGTGAAGAGGTTAGTGTCTTAGGTCAGTTTCCTTAGAAGCAGAGCCCAAGAGAGGGGTTCGGCTGTATTGAGGGAGAGCTCTCCAGAGTGAGAAAGGGGAGTGAGGAAAGTAGATAGGATGAAAGAGGAATCTAAGCAAAGACATAAGTTCATCTGAAGTCAAGCCTCAACCTCATCCTATGAGGAACTCTTATGATACCACTGTGTCCTACCTTGTGTGTAAATGACACTACCTTGTCCCACCTTGAGACAAGGTTGTTTTGTTGTACGCCTGTATCAATCAGTCTTTGGCTGAGAGTTGCCCTTGGGAGAAGGAGTAACTTCCAAGGACTTTCCGGACCAAAGGGCCTGCCATTGGCCAAGGATGATGCTCAGGAGAAGGGAGCAGCCATGAGCTGTTGACTGCCAACACACTCAGCAGTTGGGAATGTGGGCAACAGCCAGTAAAGGGAGGTAAGCAGAGCACCAACGGCCTCTACAACAGAGATGTGTATGAGAAAGGGGACTCACCCACGTCTCATTCTTTCTATCTCCATATGGGTCTCTCTAGAATTTGACTATGAGTTTCCAATGCTCTGAAAACTGAGCTCAGGGTAGAGTTCATTATGAAGCACTAGAAGCCACGTGTTAAAGACTCCAGGTGACAAAGACAAGACTTCTGAAGAATCCAGAGCATAGGTTACACCTCCCTCTCTGCTGGTTAGGCTCATCAAAGGGGTGGAAGAGAGAATCACTCCTTATCTCACTTTCACTCTGTGGGGAACTGAAGACAGAGTAAAAATGGCCTCTTTTTTTTCTAGAGAGGATGGCTTCCCTTTAAAGGTCCTTTGACGGAATTAAGAGCCCATTATGATCACCTCCCTGTGGGGAAGGCTTTTGGCCTTTGATTCGCCTTGAGCAAAAGGCTGGGATAGGGTACATAAGCAATACCTGCTACCAAGCGGCATTTACTATAAATGGCTGTGTGACTGACTGTGCCTGGAGAAAATACAGGAAGATCAGTTCTTGTCCTTTTGGAGTTTGAATCCTGAAGTGAGTTGGAGGAAAAGGAAGGGAGGGGTTCCCTGCTTGCTAGTACTTGGTTGTAGCCTGTCTGGCCTCATCCAGGGAAAGGGCAAGCAGTGTATTAAGGAAGACAAGTAGGAAGAGAAACATGTATGGCTGAAGGACCATGTTTAGTATACTTGGCCAGGCTCTTTGTGTAGTCGTTCATCTGATCTTCACCCTGGAAGTAGGTGGTAGCTCCAGTTTGAAGTTAAAGGAATGGAGGCTCCCAGCTTAGGGTATCAAATGGGGTTTGCAGACCTGAGAAGTGGTAAAGACGAGTTTCAACCCAGGCCTGGTTGCCTCCATAACCCAGGTTGTCTCTTCACTAAACCACTAGGGCTTGGGTATCTAGCCTGGGGACACTGGGAGGAGGTCCCTGAGGGCCTGCTGGCCCGGGGACTCTAGGCTGTTCCACTTGTCCTGGTCTGGGAGAGCTTGAAGATTTTCCCTGCATGACCAACCGCCACCCGACTCGATCCTCTCCTCTCATCCATCCACTTTAACACACTCTGCCCTGGCATTTCCACAGGCCAGAGCCCCTACCTCCATCCCCAAGCAGAGTCACATCTTCTCTGTGTTCACAGTAAGATAGAGTTTCCCTGAAGTTTCCTTAGTGACATAAAGCCTGAGAGTAAAGTGCCTCCATTCTGCATGTCCAGCCTCTCTCACTGACCCTCCCAAGGGATCCACACACCAATATACAGTTTCTTAGAGACCTCCTCAGAATCCTACTCACATGTGCTGATTTAACCCCCACTCTTACCTATGCTGTTGAAATTAAAAAGGGAATTCAAGATGCAATGGCATCCCTATGCCAAAAACACCTACGTATGCAAACCAGAACCTGATGGTTTGATGACATCATACGGGGTGGACTGGGTTCAAATTCTGGCTCTGCTGCTGATTATGTCTCAGATAAGTGACTCTGCCCCATTGTGCTATCATTTTTCTCATGGGTGCAAAGAGGATCAAAAATCCTGTCTCGTGGAGTTATTCTGAGGATTAAGTGACATGAGGCCTGAGGAAGCACTAGCTTGGAGCTGGCCTCAGGAGCTCTGCTCTCTTCTTGATCATATGCTGAAGTTCATGGACTGTGAGTGCCATGGGATTTTTGTGATCATGAGAAATCAGACTTATCTGGAGCAGGAGGTACTGGGGGAGTTCTGACAGCAATGATAGTAGTCTAATCTAAAACTTTGCTGATCCAAGAATATCTGCTTGATTATAGAGGTGCTTTGGAAGACATTTGGTGCCACATAGTTCCCCATCTACTCTCTACCTTCAGGAGCCCATTACACGTTTGAAGGCCACAAAGTATGCCATACACAGGGCAGGGAAGAAAGCACCTTCCTGCCAGCAGCTCTTCCCAGTGCCTGGCACTTTCTTCTCCCTTGCCTGGAGAGGGCTCCTTGATGCATAACCACCAGCTGCTGGAAACACCTTGCCTGGGCCCAGCACCAGCCCAGTTTCCAGGACACCATTCCCAGCATTTGGAAGTTGCCCAGGGTTGGGAGAGCCAGGACCGGGCTGGGTGACTTCACAGTGTGCCTTCTGCCTTTGGGGGCTTGTGTTTCTCTCTCTTCCAGAGGTCTGTCCTGGCTGCTGGGCCAATGGCCCACTGTCCTTCTCTGCCATCAGCATACCTTGCCCCAGCCTGAGCCAGGGGCTCACAATGTTGGCAAAGGGTTCTCAGCCAAGAGGCCCTGTCTTGAACCCATGACTGTTTGCAGGTCCCACTGGGGTCATACTCACAAGAGCAGGCAGGGTGAGCTGTCAGCCTCTGCTTTGTGGGGTTCTGCCAGCCTTTCCACTTCTCTGTGATAGGTAGGTAAGCTCCTCAGGAAGTACCTACCTCATGCCAGTCAAAGGGGGAAATCTTACTGACGGCTCTGAAAATAGAGGCACTTGGTAAGTCGTACTGAAAAAAACATTGAAACTAAGCAAGGTGGTGGGTTTTCTAACCAGATGCCATGAAAGATTATACAGCTTGGGATGAAGGAAAAGGATAAGGAGGAGGAGGGGGGGGAGGTAGTGATGGTAGTGGAGGAGGAGGAGGAGAGGAGAGGAGAAAGACAGTCAACATTATTGAGGACATATTATGAACCAGCTTCTTGGTGCTTTACTTCTGTGGTCCCTTCTCATCCTCAGCAACCTCAGCAAGTAGGTGTTGTCATTCCCAGGTCAACAGCGTGCAGTTCTTTGTGGAATTATAGAAAACCAGGGGTGCAGGAGTTCTACCCCCAAAAAGGAATATTCCCCCATTTTATAGGTGTAAAAACTGAGGTCTTTGGTCAGAGCACTGTCTGTCTGAGCTCATACCAAAACAGAACCTCTAAGGGCATCCTCACCCCCTGGGGTGAGCTGAGGGATAGCCAGGATAATTTTTGTGCATTTCAGCAAATGCTCGTTCTTTGGGGTGGGGAGTGGAAATGCACTCATTTATTTTAGAAATCTAAATTGTAGAAAGGTGGAAGAGAGAGAAGAAGCATCTAGAGTTGGCTGAGGAATGGGATATGTTGGATGGGAGGCCACTTAAACCCGCTGAGTCAGGACCCAGGACTGCTATCCCTTGGTGACACCTCATGATACCCCCAGTCCATGTGCAAGTGCAGCAGGGAGACTTACAAGGAGGAATGTATGTGCACTGGTGTAAGTGGCAACATTCCTCCATGGCCAGGGCCCTGCTGAGCTCTCCAGCCACGTCTCCCAGGTTGCCAAACCCATCTCCACCTCCCTCTGCCCTTCCACTCCCTCGAGGCCCATGCTTCAGCCATGCTGAATGGCCAGCATTTTCCTGGATAAGAGCCAGGCTGTGCTATCCCCCATGTCACATCACACAGGGATTCCTTTACGACTCTGCTGGGCTTTCCCCCTTGCAGACAAGCCTTCCCTGATACTTTCTCTTGTGGGAGTCATCACTCCTGCCCCGGACCTCAGATGAACACTGTGCCCCTTCTGCAACTGCTCCCAAGCCAATGGTGGGTGTTTCTGTGCCTGCCTTCTCTCCAGGACTGGGATCTCTTGAGGCAGGAACTGGTGATCATGTGCGTGTGTGTGTTTGTATTTAATCCTCAGTGCACAGAATAGCTCCTCAACATATTTCTTCAGAATCCAATTCAGAGAGGGAGCAAGAACAATGAACACGGGTTGTGAGTGGCTCTCAGCATGGCGTAGGGGTGAGACGGATGAGAGAGGGGGCCATTCAGCCGTTATTGTATTGATATTTAGGGAAAAGCAACTGGGTACCTGTTTGGCCACCAGGTCCTGCTAACTCCAATGTCAAATTGGATTTTCATTCTGGGAAAGGGGCCACCAATGAAATTGTTCTCCCAGGGCCCAGGAAGAAGTACGGTGGAGGAGGTGGTTCTCAGACAAAGACTAAATAATCAAGCAATCTCAGGTTTAATTCTGCTTTGACCTTATGTCCCCGACCGTCACTGCTGTCAGGTGGTCTCACCGCCAGCAGGTCACCTCTATGCACCCAATCCCCATTCTGTCCCTCCGTGCACCCCAACATGGGCTGGCCCAGCTGTAAACAGCTGTGCACTGCCCAGCACTGCACACCACATGCCAGGCACTGACCTGTACAAATACAAGCAGAATTATGGTCACCCATAAACAAATTAGCATCCTTTAAAAGGTGAAAAGCTCCATAAAATGTCTGGGTTTTGTTTACGGCTTGGAGGTGGGGGTGGCGGGGAGTGGGGCTAAATCACAGAGGAGCCTGTGTGGCGCCTGTTCTTTCCTCCCTCTCACTGCCCACCCCACGCCACCCCTCATGGGCACACACGTCCCCAGGCACCCCATGCACACGCACACGCATGCACGCACACAAACAGCCCTGCCTTAGATGGTCGCTCAGTCTGTCCTGCTCAGTCTGTCCTGCCCGTTGTTCCTGCCAGCCTGGGTCCCAGCAGGTGTTCCCTAATTAGCAATCTCTTCATTTCCAATCAAAGCACAAAGCGGCCCCAAAAGCCTATCTTTATGAGGGAGCCGAGCAGCAGCTAGGGATGTGCAGGGGGATAATTGTCTTCGCCAGTGGCGGCAGTAAGCGGGCTGGCTAATTCATTATTGTAATAACTTTGCTTGTCCTTGGGGAGGTGGGGGTGGGGGGAGGAGGAAGGAAAGGGGGGAGGGGACTGAGTGTGGCTGAGGACCTGCTGGGCTAAGGTGGGGTGAGGTGGGGTGAGGGTCTGGGGCAAAGGGGTGTGGAATAGAAAAGCAAACGGATGAGGCCCATGCTTGCCCCCCCACCCCAACCCCTACCCTCTGAATGACAGGGAACGCTTCATCTCTTGCCCTGCACCCACTTTCCACTGTGGGTGAGCGACACGGCTTCTAGCCCTCTGCCATGTGGCAATGAGTCCAGACTACCTGCTGTGGGGAGGATCCCTGGGTTCTGAAGGAGGCTCTGGGCTCTAGAAAGAAAGGCAGAGTTATCCTCTGGCGCCTGAGGGGCTGAGGTCCAGAAGAAGCCTTGGGGTCAGTGGTTGGGTGGGGCGCCCCGAGCCACGCCTCTGTCTTCTCAAGGGCTCAAGGCCATGAAATCCTGCCCTTTGATTTCCACCCAGCCTGAGCACAGTGGCAGAGTATTGCCAGTTAGAATGCCCCAAGAACTGCCTTACCCTTCTGTAGACAGAATGGTGTGCTGGCGACTCGAAGACCGTCCAACCCAAAGCAAGGATTATAGAAGTGACAGTTTGGGTCCCTAAAAAGAGGAAGAGGTGGCCACTGGCCCAGGTTGTCCCCTGGCTCTGTCTTGTTGTGCAGTGAACCGGGCCTCGGGAATAAGAGGTTGGAGAATTCATCTCCAGCTGCAGGGTACAAGTAGACTAGGAATCTGATGATGGAGGTCCTCTGGGCAGGGTTGTCAGCATGGCTTGAGGACTCCAGCTGAGCCTTTACCTGAAATGAAATACAAATATAGGGGAAGGAATGCAGGGGGGAAAGAGCATGGGCAACGGCAGGGGATGAATCCTTGGGCTGGGGGCAAAAGGAGGCAGATATTATGGGGTGGGGATGGGCAGGGGCTGTCTTAGTTGCCCGGACTGCTATTTCAATTACCGAACAGTGGGTTGGCTTAAACAACAGGAAGTTAGCAGCTCATGGTTTCAGAGGCCACAAGTCCAAATCAAGGCCTTGGCTAGAAACCTTGCTTCTTTCCGGGGTTGGTAGCGCTCTAGCTGGCTGGCCATCCTTGGGCTCCTTGGCTTTCTAGTCACATGGTAATGTTCTCTACCTCTGGTTTCTGGCTCGTCCCCATGGCTTCTCTCTCTCTATCTGAGTTTCCTCTACCTAGAAATGACTCAGTTTTATCCCAACTGAAAATAACATCTTCAAAAGGTCGTATTTGCAGTGGGGTCACACCCACGGGAACAGGATTAAGATTAAGGACATGTTTTTTTTCTGGGTCACATAACTCAGTCTACCATAGGTGTGCTGAGGACTCATGGGAGAATCTGGGAATGTGGGGTGAGGTTGACCTTTGGAGGGCCTGACTGGCAGGCCGAGGGCTCAGTCTTCAGGTCTTGGGCCCTCAAAAACAAGTAACAATAGCAGCCCCTGCAGGAGAGCCTGTCATGCAGCCGTGCCTTGGAGAAAATGCTTTAGGGTGGGCCCTTCACCTCAGGTGCCAGTCCTGTCCTTGCCCAGAACGAAGCATGAGGAAATGGCTTGGACCAGAACAGAGAACTCCGAGGGTGTCCAAGGGGCGGCGATAGCTTCTGCAGATCCCTCCCTCTCTCCTGCAGCTACAATCCCAAACCTCCATGGGGGACTTGCCTTGGGGCATTAGAAATGGGCTCCTGGGCAGCCCCTGCCTCAGTCTCTCTCTGAGTTGTGAACATTGCCCCTAGCCTTGGTGCACAGTGGTGACCACACCCAGTAGGTCAATCAGAAGGCTTGGAGTCAAACTCGGCTCCATCAGTTAATCCACTTCCCTGTACCTCAGTTTCCCCATCTGTAAAATGAGGCTCACAGAAGTTAAGACATGCACAGCACTGTGCTGGCTTTTCTTGAGCCTTCTATGTGTTGGTTCCTTCTCTTTCTCCTATGGAGGTCACCTGAGGGTTGGGGTGATCTGGAGGCTGCTGTCTGGATACTGCCGCGGGGGCAATCAGAGTATCAGAGCCTCACTGCTCCTTCTTTTACTTGTCTTTTTTTCCCACCTCATCTGTGAGATGGGGCTGCTGGGGAACAGGGGAGGCGGAACTTAGAATCTCTTAAGTTTCTCTGGTTGAAGGATGCTGAACCTGGGAAGGGGGTTGGGAGGAGCACAGCAGCCTGCCCTTGACCAAGGAGCTGCCCCAGAGAGTTCTCCATCAGTGGCCCTGGCAGCAGCCACCCGGAGGCTGAGGCCAGCCTGTTCCGTCTCAGCCCTGCCTCTCTCTGTTTGGTTTGGGTGGGGAGGCTGGTTCCAGGTCCCCACTGCCTGTGTAGGACGGGAGGCCACGGATGCATCACCTTTGGCTGTGCCAACAGGGAGTGTCCGGCCTTGAAGGGCTGGACTAAGTATGACCCATGAAACAGATTTTGAGAGGTGCAGGGTCCAGGCCCAGTCGTCCCACTGGTCACTTCCTGAGGACAACGTGTCTTTGGTCCCTGGTGCTCGTCCTAGCTTAAGAATCAGGAAAACCAAAAAAAAGCTGTGGTTTTTCTTTTTGTTTGTTTTTTTTGATTAATTTACAGATCACTCTGCAACAGCCTTTCAGCAAATATTTCTGAAGCACCTATCATATGCCTAGTGGGAGGAACAGATGCTAGACTAGTAAATGAGAGAGGATTAGTGGCCTCGGTACGAGGATGGAGAAGGCCTCTCCAAGGACGTGACGTTCAAGACTCAACCTGAGTGACAAGGGGAGGACGAAGTTAGGATCTGTATGGCGTAGACAGCGCTGTCCAGTGGAAAGAAAATGCAAGCCAAAAATGCAAGCCGCATATGAAATTTAAATTTTGTAGTAGTCACATTTCAAAATGTCAAAATAAGCAGGTGAAATCAATTGTATTAATATATTAATATATTTTAGTTAACCCCATATGTCAACATAGTCAATACAAAAAATTATTACCAAAATATTTTGCATTTTTTTTCATATTAAG
The DNA here is from genome assembly GCF_023851605.1 of Tamandua tetradactyla. Lineage (NCBI taxonomy): Eukaryota > Metazoa > Chordata > Mammalia > Pilosa > Myrmecophagidae > Tamandua > Tamandua tetradactyla. The sequence continues at coordinate 35,633,188 of NC_135338.1, forward strand.
TCTATAAATCTGGTGTCTATTTTATACTTATAGCACTTCTCAATTTAGAATAACCCCATTTCCAATGCTCAGTAGCCACATATGGCTGGTGGCAAGCATATTCATTAGCACAGGTCTGAGGTTAGGAGCACAAACTCTGGAGCCAGTTTTAACTGGCTGTGTGACCTTGGGCAAGTTGCTGAACCTCTCTGTGCCCATTTCTTTATCTGCAACATGGGGTAGTAATAGAACCCTACCTCTTGGAGTTGTTGTGAGAATTAAATAAGCTCATAAACGGAAAGTACTCTCTAAATGTTAACTATTGATAAAAAACAAACTTAGAAAAATAAGAATACTAAATCTCTGAAGGAGGATTGGTTAAAACAGAGCAGAAGGAAGGCCAGGGTGGCTGGAGCAAGGGTGGTGAGGGGAACAGGGGAGGCTGGAGGTGTGTGGGCTAGCCACGTCCAGCCTCGAACCACTCGGTTTCTTTTTCAACTTCGCTAACAGAGCCCAAGAGCCCCGAAAGAAAATTCTGGAGGCTAAAACTGCCTAAGTCCTTGTTCCCCACTGAAGGAATGGGGGCCAATCCTGGGCTCGGGGGCCTAGTGTACCCCTTGGCCTTCCCCATTTTGCTCCAACTTTAAAACTGTTGCATGCCTCCCGCTCACAGTCGCTTGGGAAGTGCCGAGGCATCAGCTGGAAGGGGGAATATTAATGATTCAATTTTCAGCTGGGTTCCACTCCAGGGCTTCGCCTGCGACATGCATTTTTAATCATAACAAAACAGAATGACAAAGGGAGTCATTTGCAGCAAGGCAGCTCCTGCTGGCTGCCCCCTGCTAAAGGGTCTGCTTGGGGTGGAGGTTGGCTTCCCAGCCCACAAGATGTTCCCCATCCTGGTGCCAAGATGACTCCCCAACTTCAGAGAGGGTCTGCTGTGAGCCTGGCCTCTGACCATGCCAGGCTATGCAAGCCTGTGCTCCCCCACCCCAGAAGGGGGCTTCTGCCCCAGAGGCTGGCAGAATCACAAACACGTGGGTATCCGTCAGCTAGCTGGGAGGACTGGAAATCTGACCCTCTCCCTCAAGATTCTGACTGGTCCACAACCAGGGCGACCATGTGGGTGAGGAGGGGCCATGTGTGTCTGGAGATTCTAGAGGATTCTACCTGCTTCTCTTAGGAGGGCTGGAATCCTTCATTCTTCCAGGCTGCCCCAGGCTTGGGGGTGGGCAACCTCCTGGTTTGGCCAGGTGCCTCCTGGACTGGCCTAACCTGGCAGTGCTGGTGATGGGCTGGCCTCTCTTTGATGGGAGTGATGTCTTAGTTCCATATTGGTTCTCCTTCTGCCCACACCTGGGTCCTGGCCTGTCCTGTTTGATGACAAGTTTTGGACTGAGTCAGTCTGGGATGTTCTCCTTCACTCCTCCTGATTCTGGAGGTCCCAGAATCCCACCTCCTCCACAAGCCTTCCACCACAATCATCTCTACCAACTGACCTCCCTGTCTCCTTTCTAACGCTTTCCCCCCACCTCCTTGACACATATTACTCATTGTCGGTACCCACTCCCATGGTATTTGTGCTTCCCTATGTCCATCTCTCTGTCCACCTGCCGAGTCTCTGAGCACCCATTATGTTTCAGGCTGTCTTGCTCAGCGTAGCAGGGACCATTTCACTATCCAGAAAGAGCTGCAGTAGGTGTCACAAAAGAAACTATAGGGGCATAGGGGTCAGGGTACTTGAATGCATACATGTTATTTATTCAACAAACATTGATTAATAACCTACTATGCACCATGCAGTGTTAGGTGCAGTGGCCATAGTGGCAAAGGAGACAGATACCATCTCTGCTTTCATGGAGTATATAGTTTAGTGGGGAGGATTAAACAAATCAACAGGCGTCCCATGCCTTTTATATACTTCCTTGTGCTTTGCATACAGAAGGTGCTCAGTAAATGCTTGCTGGTTGATTGGCTCTCAGTTGCCTTGTTCTTTGACTGTGCTACTCACCTCCCCTTTGCCTTCTGTTTGTGAGGCTGGTTTCTAAGCTGGACATTTACCACCTGCCAGGAAGTTCCCTATCCTGATTCTGCTAGCTCTGATCTCATGTGTAATAAATTAATAACAATCAACGTTTTTAAAATGCTCTTTATGTTAGAAAATACAATTCCATTTAATCTTCAAAACAACTCCGTGAAATAGGTTCTATTATTCAATTCATTTTACCAAGGAGGAAAATAAGGCACAGAGAACTTAAGTTACTTGTCTAAGGTTGCACAGCAAATAATAGGCAGAACTGGGATATAAACTCAGGCAGTTTGGCCCTGAGTCTGTGCTCCTCATTACACTGTGTCATCCTGCAGCTGCCCCCAATCACATAAAAATGAATCAGAAAGACCCATTTTCACCTGTGGCAGAAACTTGCTTCTAGGTACATCCAGACTGTGCCCCACACCCTCCAGGAATCACGGAATGGAGTGCTGAGGGGGCCTCTAGAGGTCTCTCCTGCAGCCCTCTCATGCTCAGCCCAGGGGACCCGAGGCCCAGAGGTGGAAAGAGACCAGCCCAGTCTTTCCACAACCCTATACTGGCTTCTTGAGCAGTTGTTTTTGTGGTTTAAAAGAGACCTGAGTGGCAAATGGGATGGTCTTAGATGGAGGCAGGCAGAAAGGCCTCTGAGTAGCCCCTGACCACCTGGCCCTCAGTAGTCCTTGAAACCCCGTTGACACTGATTCCTGGCCTCTTGGGCCCGCTGCTCGCTGCCCTTCCAGCCCCTTAGGCCATCCTTTTCCTAGCTCTCTACATCCTTTATCTCTCATTCCTCTGCCCTCCTATACGTTGTCTTCTGCCTTGAGGTACCAGAAACCAGCACAGCCACCCAGAGCAGGGCTGGGAGTGTGAAGGGGGACGCAGCAGCTGCTGACAGCCGACCGTGACTGCTGGTTCCCCAGCTCAGCTTGCTGCAGGGTGAGACTCCCCGAGGTCACTCTCTGTTTTTTTTTTAAACCTCATTTATTCCACACAAATGTGCTAGCATGTCCCGGGTGCTGGGGGTGCAGGAATGAACATATAATTCAAAAGTCCCTGCCCACGTATGTCTTGTGTTCTCTTCGAGAGGAGAGCAGACAAAACAACAACAACAACAAGATAAGTGCATTTAGTGTATTAAACAGGCAAATACCATGGAAAAAAGATAAAACAAGGGAGCCAGGGAGACCCCACTACAGTTGAGTAGAGACTGAAGGAGGTGAGAAGGCCCTGCAACATTCAGAAGAGCATTTCAGGCAGAGGGACCCACAGCAAGTGCAAAGGCCCTGAGGTAGGAACAGTCCTAGATGCAAGGAAGCCTGTAGCTGGCATGGAAGAGGGGAAGCATAGAAAGACATGCAGTGAGAGAATGAACTTCTAAGGAAGACTGCCCTCTGATGCCACTGACCAGAGGGATCAGTGTAAGACAAAAATCACTCACAGTGGCCCAGAGATGGGTACTTGACTGAGTAGAGACAGAGGACTTTTGCTAAGGAGTCTGCTTCCTCTAGCTACCTAGGTTGGCTGAGGATGCACAAGAGGGCATGTGGAAAGTACTGGAAGGTAGGAAGGGCTCACAGAGGCTGATGCTCCTGATTTTTTAACCTCTGCCTTTGGTCAAGGGTGTTCCAGGAAAAGACAGATCCTCTCCCACCCTGTGACCCCCTCCCACCCACTGTGGTGCTGGGTGTGGAAGCCATAGGGCTTTCTGGGGGATATGGTGGGGGGAGTGTGTATGGGGGGATGCAGGTGCTTGAGTGCTCATCCGACCGAAGCTCTGTCACCTGGAATTCCTGACCGTGGAAATGATCTTCCTTTTTGCTCCAGAAAAGGACTTTTCAAAACTCTTGTTCCCACAGCTGCCCCAGGCAGGAGGCTCAGTCAATCCCTGCTTTTTCTGAGAATCGTGAGATCCTGCTCATTATTCTAATGGGGGTTCTACCTAGTGGATACCCTCAAGGAAGCCCACCTTGGGCACCCCAACAGACACTGGGTTTTGTGGCACCCAAGGCCTTGGGCCAAGGCCGATTTGCCCGTGGGGCCCGAGGCGTCTGCTTTCTGTGTGAGCTTGTGTTGTTTCCACCACACTTCCTCCAGCCAGCTCTCTGATTTAAGGGCAGGCTTTATTCCCGAGCTGCCTCAGGGCTCCTCTTTCTGATTGCATTAAAGTGTCCGTAATTCTCCCCTCATTAATGATTGGCATATTTTTACCTCTCACTAAAGAAGCTTCGAGGCGACTCCCGGGGGGCCCTACTCTCCGAATGAAACAATTTCATCCTGCTCCAGAAACGCATTAAAAAGGGTTTGTCAGGATCTTACTGCCAGTTAGAGACAGCTAATCAAATTACCTCTATTTATTAGCTGGTACAGCAGTGTGTCATTCTGTGAAGCCCTGGGTCTGGCTGGTTCTGGCCCGGGGTGGACACCAATGGGCACCTGGCAGCCTGGCAGCTGGGGGAGGGCAGTGCGGGGACAGGCGGCCGCGGCCCAGCCTCTCTGCACCCCGCCGGCACCTGCACGTCAGCTGGGGCCTCTGGAAGAGCCGGGAGGAGCCCTGGCTCTGTGTAAACCACATCACTGTTACTCCTCAACGATGGTGCCGGGCACCTGCGGACATTTTGAGTGTGTCAACAGCAAGAGCGTGGGTCTCGTCCCTGGGCTGCTGTCCCTGGCAGAGCAGCCACGAAACAACAGCATACCTTTAAGAACACACATAGTCTCCCCTACTTTGGGAGAGAGGGATGTAGCCCGTTTTTCTTTCTTGAGAATAGTCTTTTTTGCATGGGCAGGCACCAGGAATCGAACCCAGGTCTCTGGCATAGCAGGTGAGAACGCTGCCATTGATCCACCATGGCCCGCCCAAGTTGTTTTTTTTTTAGGACAGAATGTAGTATGCACCTACCACCCCCAGTGGACAATTGATAATGGGTTGTTGTATATGTTTCATGCTCTAATAACAGGATTTAACATTTCTGGTAAGTTAGAGATCTCTTTATGCCCCATCTCCCAGCTGCATTTCTTCTCTCTCCCTCCCCAGTGACAGGTGTCATGAATTGATTCCATACCTTTGCAGGCCTTAAAAAAATACTTTTAAATAACATAAGCATGTCCAAAAATGGTTCAGTCTGTTGGGTATCGTTGCTCATCTCTGCTTCGTAAAGTGTAGCGTCCGGTAACTGCTTGGACTCTGGCACCAAATTACCTGGTCCGCCACCCTTGCAGCTCTGCGACCTCGGGCAGGCAATCTAACCTCCCTATGTCTCAGGTTCCCCATTTCTAAAATGGGGATTAAAAACAGCACCTGCCAAAGTTTGTCGCGTGGCTGAAATGAGATCATTAAAGCACCCAGCAAAGTGCCAGGCACCCAGTGAGGGCTCAGGAATGCTGATTGTCCTCATTACCAACCACCCCTCCACCTGTACCCCACGGGGCACCCACATGGCTTCCAGGCTCCACGTCCAGTGGAAATACTCATGCCCAGGCAGCTTTTTTCAGGGGGCAGTTTATGGTGTACACAGTGTCTGGTGTGCCAGGACGGGAGCCTGCTGTGTAGATGCGTGTGTGTACTGGAATTCTACGATTCACTCTAGGGAGAAAGCAGTCTGGGGGAGGGGACAGAAACTGAGCCCGTCTTGCTCCTTGGCCCAGCATCCCCTGAGCAGGCCCAGGCGGGTGCAGAGAAGAGCCTGGGGCAAGGGCCTTTCCCAGCTGCGCAGCTGCCTCCATGGCCCCAGGAGCGGTTCAGAAAGCTGGGCGGAGTGCCCCTTCACGTCGCACAAAAGGACATATTGATTGGTTTGTAGGAGCATTTCCTGGGGTCCTTTATATCGCTCTCCCTCGTCACCCCTAATGAAGAAGCCGCGTGCACAGAGGAGGGAAGAGGCCGGCAGACATCCATCCGGGTGGGATTTCTCCGTCTTATCAATCAGAACTTTAATTAGACACGTCTGAGAGGGCAGTTCCATCTCGGGGCAGGCAGCAATCTTTATCAAGCATGCCACATCTCTAATTACTGTGTACTGACAGATAACAATTGGGGGGCAGGGTGGGGAGCCCAGAAGGCAGGGAAAGGACAGCGGGTCCAGGAGAGAGGCCATTCACCCAGTCAGAGTGTCCTTCCCAGACGACCTGGGAGGAGTCGCTCTCACTCTGATACCCAGGAGCAGGGGATGCAGCCTCAGATAACACCCCTCCCAGTGGCTGTGAGAATGAGGTACTGGAGGGGGTGGGAAAGAGAACTGCTGGTGCTGGACGGATGTAAGGATCCCCGGCCTCTAGCCCATGCACCCAACATACCTTCTTTCTTTCCTTTAGATCTCAATTCCATTTTGCTCAGTTTTTAAATTTTATTTTTAATGGTATAGTAGAAAGTGTCAGGAAAACCCAGGTTTGACCCCTGGCTCCATGTCAGGGAGTTTAGGTGGCCTTAGACTGGTGGCTTAACCTCTCTGGGCTGTTGCCTTCATGTCTAAATGGGGGCAGTCACATTTACCTCTAAGGACTGTTGTGGCCACAGTTTGAAATGAGGTCTGTACAGGCATGCATGTCCTCTGCCTTCCCTGCCTTTCCTTTCTTACTTGTTTATCAGGTGAGCAGCTTTATTTAGAGAGTGGGGAACAGGCTGAGAGGTGATCAAAGGCTAAAGACAAAGGCTCTGACCTGTGCGGGGTGCATACTCTGCTCAGATCTGTTGGCAAAATATTGGAAAGACATATTCAGGGTGGTAAATGAGGTGCAGGGCAGCAGGCTGTCAGATTTTGTCTTGTGAGGTCCCCTGGTTTGGGAGGTGAGGGTTAAAACCTGTGCTTCTGCGTTTGACCTGAATTGGAAGTCTGCTTTCTTTGCTATGAATGGGGTGATTGTTTCCCTACGCCTCAGTTTCCTCACCAGCAGAGTAGGTATAATTGTATAGCCATCAAAGGGTAGGAGAGGGGACTGTGACATACCCAGATGTGGCTCCCACCACACTCTGGCCCAGCCTGGCATCCAGGTAGCTGTCCAGCAGGTTCATCAAGAAAGGGCTGCCCCACAAAATGGGGCACCTGCTATGGAAAACAGACAGCTCCTCAAAAAAGTTAAACACAGAATTACCTTATGACCTGGCAATTCTATTCCTAGGTTGTTTTGATTTGCTGAAGCTGCCTTCATGCAAGATACCAGGATTGGGTTGACTTTTTCAATGGGTGGCTATCAGGTTACACATTTCCAGTTCTAAGACCATGAACATGTCCACATTAAGGCACTGACCTCTAAGAGGATACCTTCTCTGAGGAAAGGCTGATGGCACCCGGGGCTCCTCTGTCACATGGGAAGGCACATGGTGATGTCTGCTGGTCCTTGTCTCCTGGATGGGTTTCAATCGCTCTCTCTCTCTCCTCGGGAGCTTTTCTATGGATTTCATCTCTTAGCTTCTCTGAGATCTCTGAATCTTTCATCCTCTCATAAAGGATTCCAGCAAGGGGATTAAGACCCACCTTGAATGGGCTGGGTCACATCTCCCTGGAAACAATGTAATCAAGAGGTCCCACCCAACAGTAGGTCTTCTGCTGCAGGGAAGGATGAAGAGAACGTGGCCTTTGATGGGTAGTAACAGCTTCAAACCAACATATAGGTATATGCCCGAGAGAATTACAAACACATGTGCAAACAATCCTTGTCATAAATGTTTATAGAAACCCTATTCACGGTAGCCAAAAGGGGAAATGCCCATCAAAGGCTGAATGGATAAATGGAATGTGGTATATCCATACTGGTGAGTATTATTTGGCTATAAAAAGGAATAAAATACTGACCCATGCTACAAAGACGGATGAACCTCTAAAACATTAGGCTAAGTGAAAGAAGCCAGACATGAAAGGACAAATATTGTATGATTCCACTTATATGTAATTTCCAGAATAGGCAAATTCATAGCGACAGAACACAGACTGGTGGTTTCTGGGGCCGGGGGGTGGGACGTGTGGGGAGAAAACTCTTAACAGATAAGGAACTTTACTTTGGAGCGATGGAAATGTTTCGTATAGAGGTGGTGGTTGTGCGACATTGTGGATGTGCTAAATGTCACTGCTTTGTTCACTTTAAAATAGTTATTCTTATGCTATATGAATTTCACCTCAGTAAACAGAAAGAAAGACAAAAAGAAAGGAAGGAAGGAAGGAAGGAGGGTAGGAGGGAAGGGAAAGAAGAGGAGAGGGGAGGGGAGGGGAAGCAAAGGGAAGGGAAGGAAGAAGGGGCACCCCCGGCCCTGCTTTAATCCTGGTGCTCCAGCCCCTGGTATGTGGGATTTCCCCTTCTCCCTTTCTGTGTCTCCTGCCTCTCTGTTCTGCCCTTCTCAGTGCTGAGACCAGGTTTCCTGCAGAAGAGGAGCCGGCATGGCCCTGGGCTGGGTTCTGGCCACCTGTGTAGACCCAACCTCTGCTCTTCATCAGCTGATTTTCAGTCTGGGGGAGCTTGTGTCCCGCCTGGCCCCATCCCTCCCCAACCATCATATTCTAACCTCTTTCATACCCTTTAAGCCAGGCCTCCAACTACCTGTTCCCAGGCCACCCCTTGCCATACCACCCCACTCTCATCTGAGCTCTCTGGCCACCTTCAAACCCTGTTCCGATGTTCTAGAGGCCAAGATTTCTCTCTAGATTGCTTGAAAACCTTATGTACTTCTTGCCTAGAGGGTCTCTGGCCAAATCCCCAGGAGGAATGGGCCCTGAAGTTCCCAGAGGGTAACTGTGGAGGACAACTAAGTGCTGGTTCTTTATCTCGTCTAATTATCAAAGCAGTTTTACTAGACAGATACCTTAATCTCTGCTCAAAGAGGTTAATGAACCCACCCACTGTCTCTCAGAGCTAGAATTTGAACTTAGATCCCATCGTCGTTAGTTTTCTTTAAACTACCCAAACAGAAAAGTGGGAAGGTTCTAAGCCCCAAGTTCAGAAGGCTCTGCATACACCCTTGGATGAGAATTCTCGTGAGAAGTGTCAACCTTGACTAACCTGGACCCACCTTTTCCCTGGACTGACAACAAAAGATATTGTGATGGGGAATGCTGTGGAGTTGGGGATTGGGAGGCGGGAGTCCCTGAAATGGCCTGATGAGGAGTTGGCTGGTTCACGCTCGGGAGGAGTTTCAGAGCCCCAGGTTGGGGTGTGGGGAGGGCTGGCGGGGTAGGAAGTGATGAGGGTGCACAGAGAAGGGTAAGGAGCAGTCTTACCTTGGAGACCTTGTATGAGGGAGATTGAGTTGACACACAAGACCCCATTAGAGGATAATGAAGGGCTCAGCTTGGGGACATGCCAAGAGTTCACGGAGAGGAGGTCTTCTTGGGCTGAGAGCTACCTTCTACCCTCAGCCTCTCTAAATCGGGCACACCTCCCAAAAGAGATGGAGTTATGGCAAGGAAGAAGGAACAGCTTGAGCAAAGCTGTGGGTGTGGCAGGAACCTTGGTCAGAGCTCTAGAGCAAGCCTGTAGGCACAACCTGCAGGCAAAGCCTGGACCTTTCCAAAGGGTTCTCCTTCACGGTGACCCTTATGTCCCCAAGGATTCTGCCGGCATTCTTCTCCAATCGCCTGGCACCTGAGAGGCAGATGATATTATCCCCAGCAACCCAGATGAGAAACCGAAGCTCAGAAAAGTAAAGTGACTCACCTGATGGGGTTAAGGCTAGGTGGTTAAGAAAGAGGTCTTTGGAGGCAAAGAGTTCTGGTTCAGATTCAGTCTGCCTGAGCTTGGGTTTTCTCCTCTGTAAAATGGGGACAGTCAAGTTCATGCTGCAAGGTTGTTAGATGCGGGTCACACAGCATATATCCTGGTCCAGGGTAAGGACTTGATAACTAGTAACTACCTTGATCATTATTACTATTTATTACTTTATTTATTCAGGGAGAAAATACTTGTCGGACACCTATTCTGTGCCAGACATTGTGCCAGGTCCTAGGATCACAGGAGTGAATTTTTTTCTCCACATTAATATCGAATTTATTCTAGGCTTGCAATAGTTGCATAGACAGGAGTGAATTAATAGATAAGTTCCTGCTCTCAAGGCACTTATTCTTCTGGGGAGATGGGCAGTGAATGCATCCACAGAGGATGAGATCATTACAAAATGGAGTATGCTGTGAGGAAGGGAAGAAACAGGGTGACCGAGAGGGAGGGGGTCTTCCAGACGGGGTGGGTGGCAGAGGCTTCTCCAAATGTTTGCTGTGAGGCCTGAGAGGTGAGAATGAGGCCGTCCCACCAAGAGCAGTCCATGGGAAGGGACTGTTATGTACAGGGTCAAGGCCAGCCAGCATGTTGGCGGACAGAAATGGGACTAGGCCAGTGATGGGGAGGGTGATCCAAACAGAAGATAGAGAGACAGAGCAGGCAGGCATTGGTAAGTCATGACAAGGACCTGGTTTTCTATTCTGAGTTCAGTGTGGAGTCACTGGATGATTATAAATCAGGGAGTAATGGCCACATACAGGGGTTGAGATGTGGACTCTGAAGTCAGGCTGCCTGAATTTGAAACCTGTGAAACCAGCCTCCCCCAGAATTCCCGTCTTAAAATATCAGCACTCCTTTACTTTGCTCACCAACTGAAAACACAGGCAGGGCTCAGTGGGGATGGTTTGTGGCTGCTCCCTGTAGTGTCTAGTTGAGGTGATAACTGGAGCTGGAGAGTCCACGTCTGAGATGGCTCACTCATGTCTGGTGGGTTGGTGCTGGCTGTGCTTGGGAGCTCAGTCATGGGAACCTCTGTTCCTTCTTCACATGGGCACCTCCACTGGGCTGCTTGGGCTTCCTCACGGCATGGTGGTTGGCGTTTAGGAGCTAATGTTCCAAAGCATCTTCTGACCTAGACTTGGAAATCCCACAGCATCACTCCCACCTCATTCTATGAGTTAAGCCAGCCCAGGTTAGAGGGGACAGGAACTAGACTCCATTGTTTCATGGGAGGAGGAACAAAGAACTCGTAGCCATCTACTGCAGGAATTTGAACACATAGGTTAGATCAGAGACAGACTGGGTGAAACCTAGTAAGTCATGGTAAGGCATTTTAATTTTACTCCAAGTGCCATGTGAAGTCAATGGATGGTTTTAAGTAGGGTAGTGATGACAAATGTAGTGATTGATAGCTGGATTTTGGAACTAGGTGCCTGGATTCGAGTCTTGCCTGTACCCCTTATTAGTTGTATGACTCTGGACGTGTTTCATAACTTCTCTGTGCTCAGTTTCCTCATCTGTAAAGTGGGATGTTGTTGTAGGGGTTGTTGTGAGAATTAAATTCTTTTAAAGGCTTTAGAACAGTGCTTGGCACATACTGTGTACCTACGATGTTAGGTGTCATTAGATTTGTGCTTTTAAACACTTGCTCTAGCTGCAGTGGAGGGAAGGTGTTGCAGGATGACTCGAATGGGAACTGAGAGGTCCAGTCAAGGGGTGGAGCCAAAACGCCAATTTAAGTATACCAGGTTGATTTTATTACACATTGATTTTATTAGATATTCACTGCTGTGGCTGTTACAAGGCTAAAAAAGATAGGATCGTTTTAGATCCTGCTCTTACAGCAGAAGAACGCTGCTACCCAGATCGCTGGCAGGGAATCGCTGTGCCCCTAGCAGGGAACTGCTGACACCCCTGAGCGGCTGGCCCAGCAGCCTAGAATGGACTGCTCTAAAAACCTCAAAGGCCAGACCCTGAAGGGGTGCCCTTCCCGGGGTCATCCAGGACATCACACATCGTTTCTGGGTTCTCGGCCAGGAGGCAGGGAGGATGGGGGTTGGCTGGTTGCTGTTGTCTGCCAGAGGCCCTCAAGATGCCCGGGGGGGGTGGGGTGCTGGGGTGGGCTGACAGCCTGGCAGAGCTGGCCGGGAGTGAGAGCCAACAGGCTACCCCTTCCCTTTCCCAGGCAGCCCAGAGCTCTGTCCAGGCACCTCAGCTGGGCTGCTGCCTCCGGAGCCTACTCTGCACGTGGCCAGGCCATGGGGACGTCCGTCCCTGCTGCCCCGACAGGCCGAATGGAGCCGGGGCCTTGCCCAGGATCACTCAGGATTCCGTAATTGGACTGTTGTTCTTTCATTTTGCCACGTCGTAGCGTGCGGATTATAGACACCACATGCTATAGATTTCCTGTCAGACCTCATGAATCAAATCCCACCGTCTTATTTACTGTCGGCCCGTGGCTGTGAATAATCACCCGCGACAAACACAGCCAACACTGGCCCGAGGAGCCAGGCCTGACCGGGGGCCGCCAGACGCCACTGCTGGAGCAGCAGTAGGAGTGGGGAGTGGGGCCTCCCCTCCTCCTGCTCCCCCTGCCCTGGCTTCTTTGGAACATTCAAGGGGTCTGTCTGGTCACCTCGGTTGCACCCTCTCCGTGCAGGGATATTGCTCCATTCAGGCCTTGCGTTTCTCCATCCAGTTTGGGGTTACGTTCTGGGATTACTTAAGGTGAAGCGTGGGCCTGAAGCTGAACCGCTGTTCCTTCAGGCCTTATCCTTGTGTGCATGGGCTCTGCAGCCCGACAGATGTGCTTTGAATCCCAGCTAGGCCCCTTATTAGCTCTGTGACCCTCGGCAGGTCACATGCCACTCGGGTCTTGGTTTCCTTTTGTGCAAAATGGGTTCATGGGGCATTCACATGAATGTGTATGTGTGAAAGAAAGAGAGACAGAAGAGAGAAATAATACAACATGAGAACTCATGTAAAACACTTAGCGCAGTGGCTGGCATGTGGGAGGGCTCCTCCTGCTATGGCTGCTAAATGCCACCACCTGCTACTTCTTTTGCCAAACAGCTCTTTCAGGTAGACATTGCTCCATTTTTACATATTAAGAATCCAAGACTCAGAGGGGTTAAGTAAATTTTCCAGAGTCACACAACTGCTAAGTGATGGAACCAGGACTCAAATCCAGCTCTGCCAGGTGCTGAAGTCCAGGGTATCTCCCTTAAGTTCACTCGGGGTCAAAGACTCAAAGGAAACAGTTCAGAAGGAACCTCCTCAGTCCGCTGAGCCACTAGCCAGTCCAATTTCTAAGGCAGCAGCCCCTTCCTTCTTCTCCTCTGCCCATACATGGACAGCTCTGATGGATTTTTAACCTCATCATGGAACTTAACCCTCAGTCTTAGAGCTCAGGGCTGGGGGTAGGGACCTTACTGGATTTTTGCCCTTATGTATAGAGTAACGTTATCACATATTACACTTGTTAGACTATGAGCTTCTTGAGGCTACAGACTGTGCTGCCTATTTCATTTTAATCCCTGCGCCGAATATCTTGCCAGGAAGTATTGGGATAGATGAGTAGATGGATGAGTGGATGGATGAATATGTACATGCAAGAATGGTGTCTGGGTGCTTTTTAAACTATGTGCCACATTTCTCAAGTTTCTCTCTTTCATAGCATCCTTTAATAACGACCACTTCAAAGTGGTACAAACCTAGGAAATTCATCATTGAAATGTGAATACCTCTTTTAGAGTTAAACAAAGATGCTGGGTCCTAGCAAAGGAAACATCAGCAATCTTTCCTGCGGTGCAGGGCTGGACCAAGGCCCACTGTGGGTTTCTGGGGCTTAACACCGTTGGACCCTAGAGGTCTGCAAGTGGCTGCACCTAGGAGACCACAGGACTTATTCCAACTTGAATACCATTTCCATCATAGGCACAATAGGCCAATCTCTTACTCTTCTTTCCTTGTTTCTTTAAAACGCAGATCAGGGGTGGTGCAATGGTGGCTCAGCAGGTAGACTTCTCGCCTGCCATGCCGGAGGCCTGGGTTCGATTCCTGGTGCCTGTCCATGCGAAAACAAAACAAACCATAGGTCAGGAAAGGTGAGAAGGCCTTCCATTTTTTTTTTTTGGGGGGGGGGGGAAGGGGGCTATTCTCCCAGTCACCTGTGTTAGGTCTCCGAATCATCTTTGGCCAATTCCATCCTTAAAGGCAGTGTAGTTCCTGAGAAAGCTGGTCACATAATCTCTCTGAGCTTCGACTTCCTGATCCTAAAGTGGGGCTAAAGTATTCCTGTCTCGTAGGGATGTCATGGAGTAGGAACAGGGTGGAATAAAGGCTCATATGCTCTATTTCTGCGGTGTCTTATCAGGCAGGTAGACTGTGTTAAGTAAATATGGGTGATTGATGGAGGAGCTCTTGGTTCCACCTGGGGCTTCAGGGATTCTTTTAAAAAAAATTTTATTGAGAAATATCCACACACATGCAGTCCAACCATATTATACAATCAGTGGCTAAATCACCACATAACTGTGTATTCTTCACCATAATCACTTTTAGAACATTTGCATCATTCCAGAAAAAGAAAAAAAGGAACGCATACATCCCATACCCCTTACCCCTCCCTCTCATTGACCCACAATATTGCAATCTACCCAATTTTTACCCTTTATCTCCCCCTATTATTTTTTAAAATTTTTTATCCTTATTTATTTATTTTTTTTAAATCATCTGTCCATACCCTGGATAAAAGGGTTTGTGAAGACACAAGGTTTTCACAATCACACAGTCACACTGTAAAAGATATATAGTTATAGATTCTTCAGGAATCAAGGCTACTGGAACACAGTTCAACAGTTTCAGATACTTTCCTCCAGCCATTCCAATATGCCAGAAACTAAAAAGGGATATCTGTAGAATGTATAAGAATAATCTCCAGGATGACCTCTCGACTCTGTTTGAAATCTCTCTATCACTGAGAGTTTATTTTGTCTCATTCCTCTCTTCCCCTTTTTGGTCAAGATATCTTTCTCATTCCCGTGATGCTGGGTCCAGGTTCATCCTTGGGGAGTTGGGTCCCCTGTTGACAGGGAGATTTACACCCCTGGGAGTCATGTCCCACGTAGGGGGGAAGGCAGTGAGTTCACCTGCCAAGTTGGCTTAGAGAGAGAAGCCACATATGAGCAACAAAAGAGGCTCTCCAGGGCTAAGTCTTAGGTGTAATTATCAGTAGGCTTAGCCTCTCCTTTGCAGGAGTAAGCCCCTAAGACTGAGGGCTCAGCTTATTGAATTGGTTGTCCCCATTGCTTGCGAGAATATCAGGAATTCCCCAGATGAGGAAGTTTAATATTTCCTCCTTTCTCCCCACTCCCCCAAGGGGACTTTGTAAATACTTTTTTATTCTCTGGGATATAACGGGACATCACACTATCCTGTACAAACCAACAAAATCTCGCTCCCTATTCAAGATTCCATGTAATTATGATGTTCAAGTTAACTGACAATACAAGTTAAATTGGATAATGTGCTACCCAAAATATAAGTAAGTTTTGCACCAAATAAACATCTCTTCCTTTGATCTCACACAAGAGGTTAAAGTTTAAAAATATGGGCCATATCACCCTTTACCCCGTATTCTGATTTACCTTAGTCCCATCCAGATCAGCTTCATTCATATCTCTAGACAAAGTCTGATCACTTTTTCAGAGCATCAGGTGTCCTGAGGCAGAGGTGCAGCTACTTTTGCCAGGGCATGATAGACCCCAGGCTGTTGTCCTTTTTGCCTAGGAAGGTGGACACATTTCTTCTCTCCTGGGAGGGGAGAAACTTCCACGGTGTGATAAAGGCTGCAGGGCACATAACATTTGAATGAGAAGCACCTGCCCTTTGGGAAACCATTAACCTCGAGCCCCCGCTCTGTGAGTCATCTCCAAACTGGCCCCCCTTCCACTCCCCGACAAAAGCTTTCCCTGGCTTGTTCTGTGCCCAAAGGAAATGCTTCATCCTCAAATGTAATTGTGTCTGAGGAGGTGTCCTCTGCGACCAGGCGGGTCACAGAGCCAACGAGTGAGTCAGCGCATCCGGGCAGGCTTAATTAAAACGGCAAGGGCTGGCGGGGGCAGTGGGAGCCAGGAGCGGCGGGCTGCTGCCGTGGGGGGGGGGGGGACTCCATCAGCAGGCCCAGCACGTGCGGGGGCTTCTGTCTGCGGTCTGCTGGGCTCCAAAGGGTGCAAAGGGGCCCACGGCTCACGAAAGGTGTGGTCTGGGCCTGTGGGTGGGCAGCGAGGAGGGAGGGTGAGGACTCTGTGGCTCTTTAAATGTGCCCAATGCTAGGCCTTATTGTTGGCTGTTTCGGCTTTCCTTCGGATTCTAATCACAGCATCCATTTCAATGAATAATCAAGAGTGTCCTGCGGCCTCTCTGTGCACAGAGGGGATGGGTTGGTCTGGGGTAATTCTCTTAGGCTGCCCTTAAGCAAAGAAGGTGTGATCTAATGATAAATGCCCACGGTGTCCAAGGCCTACAATGATGCTGGCACATAGTAGGCTCTCAACTGACAGCCCTTGAATGAATGAATGAATGAATGAATGAGATTTAGACTTTCCAGTTAGGGTTTATCTGAACTGCCAATTGCTGGGTGGATGGTAAGGGAAGATGGAAAGAAATGAGATGTTGAAAGGGAAAAAGAAAGATGCATCCACTAGAATGTGAAGTCCATGAGGGCAGGACTTTTTGTTTGTTTTCTCACTGCTGGGTCCTCAACATCTAAAACAGTACCTGGCTCAGAGTAGGTGCTCATTAAAAGGTTAGCTTAATGATGAATTATTAGAGAAGGAAGGAAGGGAGGGAGGAAGAGAGGAAGGAAGGAAGGAGGGAAGGGAGAGAAAAGAGGTGGGTACAAGGAAATGAAACTTGGCAGTTAGGAGAAATGCTGCTATACGTTGGGGCAAGTATGGGCCATGTGACTGGGGCAGGTGTAATGAAAGTCAGACAAACTTGATAAGAACAATAATACCCTCTATACCACCTCTGTTTTATTTTCCTTGCTGCTAAAGCTGTTACAATGCAATAGGTTGGCTTCAACAATGGGAATTGATTGGGCTTATGGTTTTTGAGGGTATGAGAATTCCAAAATCAAGGTGTCATCAAGGCGACGCTTTTTCCCAGAAGATGGTGTTTTCTGTTTCTGCAGATGATTCCCTGGTCCTTGACTTCTCTGTCACATGGTAATGTGCATGGGCGGCCTCTCCTGGCTTCTCCTTTCTCTTCTGGGTTCTGCTGACTTCCAGTTTTTGGTTGCTCCCTTTGACTTTCTCTCTGTCTGAATTTCATCCTTTTATAAAGGACTCCAGTAACAGGATTAAGACCCATTCGGAATGGGTTGGGTCACACCTTCACTGAAGTCACCTCATCAGAAGCTCCTCCTTGCAGTGGGTTCACACCCACAGGAATGGATTGAGTTTACGAACATGATTTTCTGGGATACGTAGTTCCAAATCAGCACATTAACCTTCCCTCCTCACTCCATTTCTGGGGCACTTGTTACCAGGGGAAACAAATATTCTCTTAGCCAATGATGTTGGGGCTTCTTTTCTTCTTCCACATCCTTACTGCCATCCACCACCCTACTCTAATTTCTGAAATATCCACCCAGGGGAGGTTCCAGCGAAGTTTTCTCTCCATTCCTAGATAGGACATCTGTCCCAACTCTCTGCTCCTTTCCTACCCTCATAAGCTGGACTGAACAATCCAGAAGGACCCTCTATTCCTTTAAAGCCCGTCCTTCCTCAAGCTGTGGGTCGGGCCAGCCAACGCGCCCAGCTTCCTTTGACTGTGGATGGACTGTGCTAGATACAAGGGGATTCAGAAAGCCCCGCTCTCTCAAAGTTTATGGTCTTCCCAAAGAGACAAGGCACTTTATATGAAAGTCTGTGGGCTCAGAATAACTTTGGTGAGCTGAACATGTTTTAGAAGGATTTACAAGGCCAACCAGGAGGTCCCAAAGTGCCTGTTGCAGGGGCCTCAATCTCCTAGAATGGCAGGAGCCAACAGGTCCATATGTATTTGTAACTTCACAGTGAGGGACTGGATCACTCCACAGTTTTTGGCTTTGGCACTCTGTTCACTTCCAAACCAGGATATCCTAAGCCAAGTGAATCAATGTTCTCCCTCCCAGAACCTGGAGCCCACAGATGAGCCAGGTACACTGGCAGCTGCATCGAGGCCCTTAGTGGGATGACTGTTGAGTGAGAGGGACCAGGCCACGTGTGACTCCCGACCAGGCTGACGACCTCTGCCTGCCACTGTCATGGGCCACCTGGACACGGCTGGATGGAAGCATGACACTGCTTCTCCCTTTACCCTGGCCCCTCTCCAGAAATCAGAGGGCAGTACATCAGTGACTGAGGGCTTTGGCAGTATTCAATGATGCTGGCAGAGCTGGGGCTGGCAGGTGAGGAGTGGAGGCCACGGGCACACCTGCCTGCTTGCTGCCCGGCCTCTGCCAACCAAAGACACCTTTGTCATCCTGACTAGTACCCACAGATAAGTTCACTAAGGTAGAGGATGAGGATGCTGAGAACACAGTCGTGGGACTGTGACTGGTGAACTTTGCCCTAGTGCATGGCCATGGTATTACTTAGGCCTGACCCCTGTGGGGGTTGAGTGTAAAAAAAGTGTGATGGATGAGCCCATTTGTGGGAAAAAGTTAAAGTGAATGCCATCACCACCCTATCATCTGGATGAAGATTTGGAATATTGGAATATCATCTCATATATGTCACCCTGTACAAAAAGTTTGTTTTCCTTTCTGTTCAGTGCACATGGCGTCTTCTCATAAACAATCAAGACTCAAGGACTGGGTTCTTGAGTGTCACTGGGGATTCCCTACAGCTGATGAGGCATGTAAGCACCAGGAAGGTGGGGGCTTTGGTCTGTTCTGCCCACTGCTGTGGGCCCAGCACCAAGAATGGTACCTGGCACAGACCAGGTGCTCCATGAATGTTTGCTGAGTGAGTGAATGAATGAATGAATAGGGGATTGGTAGATGAGTCAGGTTTTAACTGCATGACCCAAGGAAAATCACTCACCCCCGACTTTGTTTCCTCATCTGTGAAGTGGGAATAAGAATAAGCACATCATTTACACATCATTTGGAGTCCTGAATGAGAACCTATTGAGTTCTCATTGCATTAGCTCAGTTCCTGGCAGAGCAAGTGTTCAGTAAACGTTAATTAAGTCCGAATCTGTTGGCGACTCTTGTCTCTTAAGTTTTGAACAGCTGGAGTGATGCCAGTCTGCTAAGTGGGAATGCAGCTACACAACTTCTTTTCTACAGAGAAAAATTTAGGGGACTTACCCGGTCGGTGGTCTGCTAGCGAGAAAGTGATTTACCCTCAGGTGAAAGTAGGAAAATGGATTATTAGTGTGGTGTTATCAAAGGACATCAGTTAAGGGCACAGGCTCTAGAGCCAGACGCTGGGCGTTCAAACCCCAGGCTCTGCCCCTTGCCAGCTGTGTGACCTGTGGCACACACCAAGGCTCAGTTTCTCCATCTGTAAAATGGGGACAATCATGGCATCTATCTCTTGGGGTCGTGGTGAGGACTGAGTGACAACGTCTGGTACATGGTAAGTAGTATGTTAGCTTCCTTTATTAGGAATATCACTTTTCTAAGTTCTCTGCTCTAATTGCTTGGATAGAAATGGTTGGAAAACCCTGCGCCCTCGAGCCCTGTGCTGGCTGTGGGGAATGCAGCTCTCTTCTTTCCCTCCTCCCCTCGCGTGCACACGAGTGCCCAGAGGTATGCACCGTCTCGCCCACGCACACCCACCCCCGCCCCCGCGCGTCCACGGGCGGCCCCGGCGCCGCGCGCTCCGCGCTCTCTGAGATCCAGCGCGCCCTCTGGTGGCGCACGGCCGGGAACCAGCGGCGCCGAGTCCGCGCCAGCCTCCAACCCGGCCGCGCTCAGGAACACCGATGGGCACGCCCCGAACCTTGGCGACGCGTCCTTGACCATGGCTTTCCTTCCCCCTGCCTACCTGTGAGAAAAGCTGTCTCCCTCTGCGGCCCGCCTCGCTGGAGTTGCGCTAGCCGGAGAACCCCGGAGCCGAGTGCGCACGGGAGAGCCCGGGCAAGGAAGGGCAGAGGGCGGTCCCCACCTCGAGCGTGTCGGGGCCTCCCCTCCCGCTCTGGCCTCACAGAAGGAAGCGTAGCCGAGGAAGGGCTCGTTTACAGCCCCTCACCCTAACACTTCTTTCTCTGGCAAATTGTTGAAACCTAACGGTGCAGCTTAAAAGAGCCTGATTCCTGAATATGTGCTTAAGGTTTGTCCCATTTGCCTTGGTCTCACAGACCTCTTCTATCCCCCAGGATTAAGTGATTAGAGTTCTCCGACTGCATTGCTCTAATTTGGTATCCCAGCTCCTTCCATGTCATCATCATCTCTACCATTTATTAAACACTAAGTATGTTCCAAGCACTGTTTTAGGTGCTTTATGCATATAACTCATTTTATCTTGACAACAGCAGGACCTATAGTACAGTAATACCTATGAGGAAACTGAAGCACAGAGAAGTCATTGATTTGCAGAAAGTCACACAGCCAATCCTGGCAGTCTGGCTCTAAGGTGAAGCCTTACCACCAAGCTGAGGTCCCTACCTCCTACTGAATTCTGTGCAGTTGATCTTGCTCCCCAGCCCTGATATACTCTGACATCTCCATCTAGAATGCCTTTCCTCACCCCAAGGGCAAGTGCTTGGCAAACTCCTCTGAGAGCTTTTCCCTGCCCCTCAGAGATCCCCAGGAATCCTACTCCCAGCCCCCATGTCTGCAAGTGACAGTATGAGTTCTGTCACTGGTGTTACCCCTTTGCCTCTGCTTCTAGGCTGTGGAGGCACTGACAGCTGGGACTCTTTGCTATTTGTCTCTCTCCCCACCCCACGTCCCTGCCTAGCACAGCACCAGGCACACAGTAAGCATTCATGGTATAAAGCCCAGCTCAAAGAGCAGCAGCCCTTCCCCAGGCACATATCTCACTGTTGCCCTCTGAAGTGGGGAGGAAAAGTAAATAAGTCCCATTTTACAGATGGAAATGTGGAGGTCACAGGGAAGTAAGAGATTCTAGATAGCTCCTCACAGTAAACCAAACAGGAGATGCCCTTACTACCAGTTTCTTGTTCTGTGTTCAGCTTCTCCAGCCAGAGACTCGTGAGAGACAAGGCCAAGCAAGGGGCAGACATACAAGAAAGACCCTGTGGCGTGATGTAGAGGGATGGAAGAGGATGGGTGGTTCATGTAGGGAGAGTCCAGGCTCCATCTGCAGGGGCCACGGTGGAGAGAATTTGAAAGTGGAATTTGTTTTGTTCTCCAGGGTCTCCCCTTTAAAAATCTTATCCCTCAGGGACATCTTTCTCCCTCAGGATATCTCCTTTCCAGGTGTGACAGTGGCCTTTGCAGTCCAAAGCAGGGCCCTGTGGCCAGAGGCCACAGTGCTCAGAGGTTCAGAGGCCCTCTCCTCTGCAGTCTCTTCTGCTCCGACTGCGAAGCTGGAGGGGAAGGGCAGGGGCTCGCAGTGCT
This sequence comes from Tamandua tetradactyla, assembly GCF_023851605.1. Taxonomy (NCBI): domain Eukaryota; kingdom Metazoa; phylum Chordata; class Mammalia; order Pilosa; family Myrmecophagidae; genus Tamandua; species Tamandua tetradactyla. The sequence continues at coordinate 35,654,478 of NC_135338.1, forward strand.
CCAGCAAAGTAGAGGCTGGGTCTTGGTTGCTCCCTAATGCCTGGCAGTGGCATGAAAGTAGGTCCCTCATACCCTTTCTCCACCTGGACAAGTGTCTTCAAACCAAAGCGTTGGCACTCAAAGCATCGACAAGGTTAGATTTAAGTGTGCTCATCCAAAGATCTTCTGTGTATTAACTCATTTAATCCTCATCATGACATAGGGACTGTATTTCCCACATTTTACAGAGAAAGAAACTGAGGCACGGAAGAGCTTAAGCAACTTGTCCCAGATTTCACAACCTCCTCAGGGAATCTGGCTCCAAAGTCTGTTCTCTCTATCACTGTGTTGCACTGTCTCCAGGATTTCATTTAAACCCCACAGCTTGATTTCTTATGCTCCCAGCCTGACTTTCTGGCTTGTGGGGTGCAGGCCTGCCAACCTCAAATGGCTCTCCGCGGCGCTCTTTCTCCTGGGAATCACTGAGGTCCCTACATGAGCCAGTCCCAGCTCTGTGCTCACCCCAGACCACCCTACCTACCCTCTTGGTGCTTCCCACCTTTCAAGGGGAAGAAGAAAGTCCCCTGGGGAGTGGAGCACATCAGCACATGAATAAATAATCAGGCCTGTCCAGCCCCATCAGCGCCTGTCCCTGTGATTGCTCTGGGCAGCTGGATGCCTGTGAGTTTTAACTCAGTCTCTTCCTCTGGGCCTCCCCTGTGTTCTCTCCCCATGCCCCTCCACCAGGTTTCCCAGCTCTTCTAAGGAGTGGAAAGGGCTTTGCCGGCCCTTTGCTGACCACTAAGAGCTTCCTGTATCAGGGAAGGTTTACTGTCTCCTGACCCCCCAGCCCCACCCATCCCGCTATGGGCACCACCCCCAGCTCGAGTCCCTGCTGGGGTGTAGCCACCTAACGAAGGGGGGTGTGTAATTTATACCACTCCTACCCAACGTTACCAAAAATATTTTTCGGAGTTCATGTGTAGATAGGGAGGGAAGAATTCTAAGGAGCTGGGAGGAGCTCAAAAAATGCTTGCAAAGTATTCCCCCAAATGAAATGGGATTGACATTTTTCATAAACAGCACAAATACTTAAAAAGTCCTCATAAAATGCACAGGGCCTTTGACTCGGTACATAACATTGTTTCTAGGCGCTGATTGTAAGGAAATAATTCCGGAGAAGAAATAGGTGCAAGATGCTCATTGCAGAAGTGAAAAATTTGAAAGAGCCTAAATGTGGAGGAATGGCAAAATAATTAACATTTTGATGTACCGGAATAATGTGGGATCATTTTAAATGATGCTTATGAAGAGTATGGAACGATGGGGAGTATTTGGAAGTTATTTCTAAGTAAACTACGTAACTACATAAAATAGATGCACCAAAAGAAATGGGCGAAACTGAAATGATGTCAGCGTGAGTGAGGTGATCTCTCTTTCGAGATAATCTTTCTTACTTGAAATATTCCTCCCATTTAAAAAAGGAAATGAATGGGGGCATGGATAGTGATTAGAGAGGGACACAAGGGGCCTCCTGGAGTGCTGCTGATGTTTGATTTCTTGATCTGGGGATCGAGGACATGAATGTGTTCATTTTGTGAAAATTCAGTCAACTCTACACTTACGATGTATGGATATTTCTGCGTGCAGGCGGTGCTTCAATAAAAAGTTGAAAAATGACATAAAAAAAGAAAAGGCAATCGACTCATGCTTAGGGAGATGCACTGTGAACTGCCACCTGCAAAGTATCGAGCCGGTAGTTTTGATTTTTTGTGTTTTCCCCTTAAAATGTCCACTAATTAGAAATTAGTAATGGCTGCTTTGAACAGCCCCTTACTTGGGAAGCAGAAGACATGGGCTTCAAGACACCGCACTTAAGAACTTACCTAATATTTGTAAACCCCCAAAATGAGCGGTTTCCAAACTTAAGTGCACCCCTGAACCTTCTGGATGACTTGAGAGTTGTGGGAACACAGCTTGCGGGACCTACCCAGCAGGTGGGGGGTGGGGCCTGAGAGTTTACATTTTTAACAAGTTTCCAGGCAACGCCCGATGCTGCTGGTCTGAGGCCCCCTGAGAACCGCTGCCCTGTGTCAGGACAGCCCTCTAGAGTCGCAAGCACGGTGGTAGGAGAGGGCCATTGCTGCCATATGCTTCTCTCTGGGAAACCGAAGCTGATGTCAGGCCTTGCTGATAGTAAGTCTGCCTTTCAAGGGAACGGGGCATGATGTTCTGTGTAGAATAAGTTGATTCCCACTGACCTTCCCCAAATTCTCTCCCGAACTGGTGTTGGTGTGGCCAGTCCTGAAAGGCACGTAGAGGCGAAATCATTCAAGGCTGGGGAAAGAAAGCACTGGCATTGATAACTTTCAACACTGGTGAGTGACTTTCTAAGGGTGAAAAAATAATAAACAGCGCTGCTTGAGGGGTTAGTCTCTGCCAGGCACCCTGCGCTTTCTCTGTGTTAGCTCACTGCACCCTCAGGACCCGAGGGGCCAGTCTGGTCGCTGTTCCCATTGCCCAGAGAGCAGAGTGACTCCTGCCTGAAGCCACACTTACGTGGAGGAGTCAGGCTTGAAGCCACACTCCAGACTGGCAGGGCCTGATGGGCACAAGATCACCAAATCCTAGAGCCACCTGTGGAAGTGTCCAGGGAGGAGGGAGCCAGGGCTGCCTGAATAGGCAACCCGGAAAAAGGATGGGGTTTGTGGGGAGGGCGGGTATAGGAAATAGTTTTTGGGGAAAAGAGAAGAGAAGAGGGGAGGAAGAAATGATGTGCAGGCAAAGATCTAGGAAACAAGGAACCATGGGCTGTATTTCCCCGGACTCTTGGGAGTGAAAGAAATGCAAGTCACAAAAGCAGAAGCCCCAGAGGCTCATTTGTCCTGCATGTCTGGGGTAGATGCTAGCTTCAGGTGTGGCTGGATCCAGGGCCAGCAGAACTCTGTTTCTCTTTATTTTCTGACCCATATAATAAAAAATTGAAGAAATAAAGGGAAATAAGGCTAAAGTCATGTTGCTAGTTTTTAGTGGCCTGAGATTACTCTTGTGCTTTGAGGCCTCCAGGTAGGAAGGGCTGTGTCAGGGCATCCTCGCTTCTCCCTGGGGAATGTGACAGCTCCAGGATGCCCTGGCCACAGCCTGCCTTCTTGTTGAAATGCCATGGTCACGTGAGCTCCTGTCTGTATCTAGCCAGTGTGCAACACGTCGCGATCCTGTCCTGTGTAGCCCATGCTGATGGCCGTGGACCTCTTATAGGGTTCCTTTTGGCAGCATAGGATTTCCTCCATATCCCAGTTTGCCAGGGCTGCTATGAAAATACCAAAGGATGGTTTGGCTTGAACAATGGGAATTTATTGTCTCTCATCAAGGTATTCGCAGGCCGTGTTTTCTCCAAAATCTGTTGTGTTCTGGTTCTGGCTCAGTTTCCTGCCTCTGTCATGTAGCCATCTGTCTGTCTCTGTCTCCTCCTCTGGTTTTTCCACTCCTTCTGTGCAGCCCTCCCCTTATAAGGACTCCATTCAGGTAGGATTAAGACCCACCCTCATTCAGTTTGGCTTTGCTTTAACTAATAACTTCTTCAATGATTCTGTTTATAAATGGATTCACACCCTTGGGGCCAGGGGTTAGGGCTTGAACATGTCTTCCTCCTTTAAGTACATTTGCTTGGTTTTTCTATTCCTGCTCTGTACTGTCTCCCCACTGAATCCAAGTTACCTGGGTCTTTGGAGTGGACTCTGGCGTGCTCAGTTGCAGTCACAGAAACTGGAAGAAGGGAGTGGGAACAGCTGACTTTGCCTCTGGAGGGAGGAAGCCCTGAAAATCAAGAGGGCAAGAGAGAGCACTGAGCAAGTGTGCTGAGATCTAACATGCAGTGGTTCTGCCACTCGTAGACCGTGGCTCACAAATGTTCTGGGCACTGATCAACCAGACCATCACCTCCTCTTTCTTTCTCCTTTACAGAAGGGAGGAGCTTCCTCTCTCCTCTGGGCAGAGGTGGCCATGTGGGTAGAAGGGGCTGAAAGTCACCCTTTCGCCTTAAAATACATAGTTATATTTGTTGGTGGGCACCACCAAGTATACGGTTCTGCAGACTGCTTTCTCGTGGAGCTCTATGGTGTTAGGAGCATTGAATATAAAGATATGCTGTTGCTCGGCCCTGCTGGTCCCATATCTGTGAGCATCTATCTACTTTTCCAGATTGTTCCATTCTGAACATCCAGAGATGCACTCTTGATTTTCATTATCTTCATTCCTACCCATTACCTACCCACCCCCAAGAGAGGACCCAAGAGTGCCAAATAGAGGATGACTTCATTCATTCCTCCTTATCAGATGGAGGGAAGGCACAGTTCTGCTCTGATCAGGAGCTAGCAAGATCCATGAGACAATATCCAGGAAGGGGCTTTGAAATGGCAGGTCTGCTTATACATGTCTGACTTCCATGCCACTTGGAGATGTTTCCACTCGGCCCCTCCTGCAGATACTGGACAGGTTGCTCTCTCACATTGTTGGTCATGAGATTGTGAAAAGACACAGTTGAGAAGTGGTTTCTGTGCTCGTTATCTCGAGACTATCCTACACTGGAGATGGTCCCAACACATCATCCCACATGGCTCAGCTGCCCGAAGCCAGGCAGGTGGAGTCAGGGGCTCACACTCCTCTCTGCCTTGGCTGTTATCTGTTGTCATCCAGTGTGGCTGCTTTGTGAGGCTCCCTGCGCAGCAGAGGACTTGTGCTGAAATGGAGAATTGGGATGCGAGGACCTCAGAGTAGCCAGCTTCTTCTCTGCCAGAGCAAGGAGACGAGGTGAGTTCATCTGTGGTAGATTAAAGAGCCCTTGTCTTTCATTACCTCCAAAGGTCCTTTGGAGTGGAAATGATTAGTGTTTGAAGTTTCAAATATTGATGATTATTCTCCCAAGGTTAAGACACAAGGTGGGTATGTGTGTGGGGGGCAATATACACACTTCTGAGGATTATCTGGGCATCATCTAAGTTAAGTTTGTAGGAGGAGGGGGGGTTTCCAAGGATGGAGTAAGTCTTGGAGGCTGCAAGAATGGCAGTTCTTTTTACATCTGTTGGAGGTTACAGCTAACAGTGAGGTTTTAAGTTGGCACAAAATTCCATGTCCAAATCACAGTGAAGACTCAAAACAGACCCACAGACATCTCTCATGAATAGTCCCAACTAAGCAGTCTTGGACCTGACATTGCCCAAAACTACAGCACACAATAGGCCAGGCTTTTGTCACCTGGATTATGGGGTAGGGAGCTCACAGTGAGGTGGGTAGAGGTGCTGGGCTCTCAGGTCCTGGACTCTGGGCACAGCTGGGAAGATGCTGCTTGGCCCTCTGGGCACTGGGGCAGTGAGGGAAGCATATGAATGGGATTTGCACTGGCATTCACGGTGGAAGTTCAGCCACTGGCTAATGATGCCTTAAGCAAACCTTGCTCTGGCAGGCTGAGTCTCACCAACTTTGAGTGTAAGTGGAAAATGGATGTGTGCAAAGGGGAGAAGATTGCAGTGAGAGGCAGGCTCTCCTCCCCAGAGTTAATGTTGGGACTTCTATCTAGAAAAGGAGAGGGTGGGACCAGTGTCTGTTGACCATCTACTCTGATAGTGCCAGACACTGTGCAAGGTGCTTTATAAACCTTACCCTGTAGCAAACTATTCTAAAGATGGGGAACCCTGGACAGAGAGGTTATATATTGCCCCTGGGTCATATGGCTAATGGAGTACATGAGCATTTGAGATCAGGTCTGACCAATTCCAAAGCCAGTACTCTCGTTTGCCCTGCCGGTGCATCTCAACTACTTCCTCTAAGAGACATTCTCCCATCAGCATATAGGGTGCTTCTTGCATTCACTAAGCATTAGCTGTATCTTGATTCACCCCTTTTACTCCCATTCAAGAAAGCATGTCCCATGCAGGTGAATGAGAGTGGCATTATTAAGTATTATTTAATACAATTGAGTACTAAATGAGAAAGAGTACTTCGTTCACAGATATTGGTACTTTACCAATATTAATATTCCTAGTAACCAATTTCATACCTGGTTTGAAATCCACCCATGCACCATGATGCTGGTTGAGAACCACTAAACCACACTACCCATGATGATGAGCTTGGTTCTCACTTAAAACAAGGACGCTGCAAGGTCAGCCACCTAGATGGGGTTGGTCTGAATGGCAAGGGACATGATACAAGCAGCAGGCATATTTGGGCAGGTGGCTTCCCCTAATATGGCCCTACGACCTTTGGGAAAACTGGTATCCTAGGCATTGGACTGGCTTGCAGTAGTGATGTTTTTTATTTGCATGCATTTATTTCTTGATGCTGTTTAGAAAACACTGATTTAGAGATACCATTTGAATTTTCAAAGCATGCTCCAGCAGGCTTCAGGATTCCATAAAGATGGTCCATGTGCTTCTTGGGGTGGGGGTGGGGATGGTGAGAGACTCTGGGAAGGAGGGGGATGTTCCTCTTGTCCCACTTTCCTAAATGGGAACAGTTACTTTTTTACTGGTTTATATATCAGGTTTCTGTGAACAGATTCATTTGAAGAAAGAGTTTTTGGACTCTTTTTAAATTTTAAGTTTGAAAACCATTGGCTTAAAGTGATGCTTTTGTGACCCAATAGGCAAAAGCAATTCTGCTTGCAGGTGAGCCTCACTCCTGAGGGCAGCCAGCTGGTTGATCACCGAAGAGTTGTTCAAGAATCCCCTCTCTGTAAAGACCTTTCTTTTAACCCATACTTTGGTACTGAATAAGAAACGAATCACCTTGGTTGAACAACTAGGTTGGCTAGGATCCAAGGAATAAAGGAAAATGTGCATTGGTTGATACTGGAAGAAACAGTAAAATAAAACCCCCTATGTGGTCTTATTGTGGACTTTCAAGCTGCCAGGAGGAATATTAGGTAAGGAGGCCTCCTTACTAGGGAAGTTATTCTATCTATAGAGGGGACCACCTTATTTCTTGGGTGTGTTTGCAGAAACTATTCAAGTGCATCCAGCTGGCTTCAGAATTGCTGCCCATTTGAACCTGCTCCAACCAAGCAAATTGGCCTTAATGGGGAAATTTTGCTTGGCAGTGGATCATCTTCCTTTTGTCACCCCCTCCTTCTTCCGGCTGCCTTTCACCTTCTCCAAGACACATAAGGTTAAAATTTACCCTTAAGCATCATTTCATAAAATCAGTTGGTTTCCTCTCCAACATTACCTTCCTTCTCTTGTTTTCTCCCTTCAGAACTGAGAGCACACCCCATTCTGATGTGAAAGAACTTCTCTATTATAACTGGACGTGTCTTACTAAATGCATGTGTAGTGGGGATATGTCCTGCCTACACTGGCTTACCAAAAGATTGTGTTCCTAAAGTTCTCTTATCAGTTGGCTGGTTGGACATAAGCCCATATTTTCCCAGTTATTCATTGTGCTTGTTTTCCCAGGCTATCCCACAAGCGCCTCTTCCTTGGGTGTTTGTTGCAGTGTTGTCATGGGCCCTGTTGAGATGACATGGTGGAGTGGACAGGCAGCACAGGTTTGGGGGTGAGCTAGACTTGGGTTCGGATCCCAGATTGTCTTCTAGCCTTGAATCTCTTACCCTCAGAGCTTCCATTTTCTCCTCGATAAGTAAAGTGAGAGTGGTGATACCCATCTCAAGTGTGAGGTGGGTTTGATTGCCCTGCTTTAGATTTAAATGGCAGAGCAGAGGAGGCGTTTAGTAAATATTAGCTTCCACACCAACCCGTCCACTCCTGGGCCATTGACTGTGGGTCACTGAGTACTATATAGGTACAATGAAAAAAAGGGCAAAAAGTGAAAATGCTACAATGTTAGTGGTTGACCAAAACAGAGAAAACAACCATATAATTGAATAAGAAATAGTATTTCTGTCTTCATTGTTAGTATTTGATTAAATGCAGAAATTATTCAATTAGAGGAAGATGGAGAAGATGGAGTAATGGAGATTCTGAGGGGATTTCTGGACATTTTCAGGGGCTCAGGGATGGTTACCAACCATCCATTTGGGAGTGATAAAAATGTCCAAGGGAAATGTGGGGAGCTGCCTTTTTCTGTTTTTCAGGACCACCAACGGAGCTGGGGGTAGCAAAGGACAAAAGTGACGAGGTGAAAGGAAGGCGGTAGGGCGTGGCCAGTGGCTGACAGATCTCATATATCTGACACCTAGATTAGATCATTTTTTTAACAACCCCCTTCTCTATATCACAAAATCATTTTAGTAATAATCGTGTAATAATAATTATCATTTTCCTGGTTTGTTAATTGATTTCAAAGCATAGAATAGACAACTCAAACATAGAACAAATGTCTATGTTAAAGGTATTATTCAAATTCAGTAAATTTTTTCATGTTTGAACTACTATTTAAGCTTACCAAACATCACACCTTGCAGTTCTTAACTGTTTCAATGTTTTAAATTTTAACTGTGAATAAGAATTCCAAGTGATCGCATATAATGACAAAAGTGAAGCAACTCATGTTCTCTGGTTTGGTCTTTGCAATCACAGTGCTGTCATCGTTTATTTTAAATCCACCGTTTAAACGCAGGGAGTTATAGGGGCTGAAGACTGCTCCTGAAGCTGGTTTGGATGATTCTGAGCCATTATCAGCTTACTCTTAAAATACCTGTGTAGCTAAGAGTATGGGGGTGGGTGGGTGAGGGGGTTTGGAAGGGAGCTGGGGGCTGACTGTATAACTTTCATGTCGAATGCAATTTGTATTAAAGGACAAATAATAAAAGCACATTAATTTGAAGCTTACTTATATTGTTAAACCTCAACCCCAACAATTGTTTTGAATTTAGATCATCAAAAGATCTTCTGGGGGAGGAGTATTTTATCACTGACATTGTTTAGACTTAGTGGAACAAGGTGATACTAAAAAGCAGCTGGACATTTAGTCCGTGTATTACTGTCTTTACAGTTTCTTCAGGCAGTGCCGCTTATACTGCTCGCACCCCTAGTGGTCAGTCCTCCCCGCCCTGCCCAGGGCACTCCACTGGGTGTCGCAGACACTGTTGGTTGCCAACCCAACAGCCATTTCCTATTCTTCTAACAGAACTGGATTTTTCGTTATCAAGCATCAATGTCTTCAGAAAAAGTGAGCCTCCTTCCTAACATCAGGGAGTAAAGTATATTTTAAACCAATCATGGGGATCCGTTTCTCCTTTGCCAATGATTGGTCTGGGGTAAGCATATGACTCTGGTTAATATTATGTGAGGATAAGTTTGCTGGGATGGGGGGCTCCTGGGAAAGATTTCCCTCCCAGACCAAAATCAAAACAAAACAAAGACAGTGACACGAGTGATCTTTCTGGTACAGACACACATATACACACCCCCTTCCTGAGTTTGGACACAGCTGGGTGAGGAAGCAATGCCTGTGGGCTCGCAAGAGTCATGAGGGAAAAGCAGAAAGTGAAAGTCAGTATGTTAAATATAGCAAAGCAAAAAAGGATGAAATGACCTACCTCTAGAATGTTCGTTGTGTGAGATAATAGATGGCTACTGTTGAATCTCCTGTTGCTTGAAACCAAAAGAACTTACAATTATCATTGGTTATATGTGCATGTGGGGAAAAGGTGGGCCACCCAAGGAAGTAGCTCAGCTCAGTCTGGAGAAAACCAGGGAAAGAGGAGAGCTCAATGAGTGTTTGCCTGCTATGTATGGAAGGAGAAGAAATAGAGGACAGCGTGGAGAAGGGACATTGGTCCAGATGGCCCTATTGGTTGGCTTCAGTTGACACCATTGACCTGAGCATCTTAGCAGGGGAACCAGAACTGAGTGGGTGGGTGGGCAGGACAGCGTCCATCTGGGCCTTTGTAAAATGGTATGTTCAAGAGTCTATCGAATATAAAGAGATTGTTCAACTCAACAACAAAAAGAGAAACAACCCAATTGCAAAATGGGCAAAAGACATGAACAGACACTTCTCAGAAGAGGAAATAGAAATAGCTAAAAGGCACATGAAAAGATGCTCAACTTCCCTGACTTTTAGGGAAATGCAAGTCAAAACCACAATGCGATATCATCTCACACCCACCAGAATGGCCATTATCAATAAAACAGAAAATGACAAGTGCAGGAGAGGATGTGGAGAAAAAGGTACACTTATCCACTATTGCTGAGAATGTAAAATGGTATAACTGCTGTGGAAGGCAGTTTGGTGGTTCTTCAGGAAGCTAAGTATAGAATTGCCATGTGATGCAGCAATACCATTGCTAGGTATCTACTCAGAGAACATGAAGGCAAGGATACAAATGGACATTTGCACATCAGTGTTTATAGCAGCATTATTTACAATTGCCACAAGATGGAAACAGCCCAAATGTCCGTCAACAGATAAGTGGCTAAACAAGCTGTGGTATATACATACTATAGAACATTATGCAGCTGGAAGACAGAATAGAGTTATGAAGTATGTAACAACATGGATGGACCTTGAGGACATTATGCTGAGTGAGATTAGCCAGAAACAAAAGGACAAATACTGTATGGTCTCACTGATATGAACTAACATTAATGAATGAACTTGGAGAATTTCAGTTAAGAACAGAGGCCATCAGGAGATATAAATAAGGTAGATTTTGGGTAATTGGAGATGAAGGGATGCAGATTGTGCAACAGGACTGATTGTAAAAATTCAGAAATGGATAGCACAATACTACCTAACTGTAACACAATAATGTTAGTAGACTTAATGAAGCCGAATGTGAGAATGATAGAGGGAGGAGGGCTTGGGGCACATATGAAACCAGAAGGAGAGATAGATGATTGATTTGAACAGTGAATAAAAAAATATTTGCAAAGTCCTCTTGGGGGAATGGCGAGAGAGGGGGAAAATTCAACTTTCCCATTTGGAGAATTCCTGATATTCTCGTAAGCAGTGGGGATAACCAAATCAATAGGCTGAGCTCTCAATCTTCGGATTTGTTTATATGAAACATATCCCTGCAAAGGAAAGACTAAGCCTACTTAAAATTAGGCCTAAGAGTCACCCCCATAGAACTTCTTTTGTTGCTCAGATATGGCCTATCTCTCTCTCAGCCAACACAGTAGGTAAACTCACTGCCCTGCCCCCTCTCTATGTGGGACATGACTCCCAGGAGTGTGAACCTCCCTGGCAGTGTGGGACAGAATTCCTAGAGTGAGCTGGGACTCAGCATCAAGGGATTGAGACAACCTTCTCGATTGAAAGGGGGAAGAGAGAAATTAGACAAAATAGAGTGTCACTGGCTGAGAGATTTCAAACAAAGTTGAGAGGTTATCCTGGAGGTTATTCTTATGCATTATATAGATATCCCCTTTTTAGTTTAAGGTGTATTAGAGAGGCTAGAGGGAAGTGCCTGAAACTGTAGAGCTGTGTTCCAGTGGCCATGTTTCTTGAAGATGAATGCATAATGATACAGCTTTTGTAATGTGACTGTGATTGTAAAAACCTTGTGTCTGATGCTCCTTTTATCTACGGTATGGGCAGATGAGTAAAAAATATGGATTAAAAATAAATAAATAATAGGGGGAACAAATGTTAAAATAAATCGAGTAGCTTGAAATACTAGTGAACAAAGAAAGGGAGTGGTAAAGAGTATTAAAAAATAGAGGGAACAAAGTTGAAAATATATTGAGTAGATGGAAATATTAGTGGTCAATGAGAAGGAGGGGTAAGAGGTATGGGATGTATGAGTTTTTTCTTTTTATTTCTTTTTCTGGAGTGATGCAAATGTTCTAGAAAATGATCATGGTGATGAACATACTACTATGTGATGATATTTTGAGCCATTGATGGTACACCATGCACGGAATGTTTGTATGTTAAGAATGTTCATGTTATATGTTGTTTTGGTTTGATAATAAAAAGCAAACAGAAAAAAAAAAGAGTCTATGGAGTTACCATAGATAGTAATCTATCAATCATGCCACTTGTTATGCTCCCTTTTTCCTGATGAAGAGGGGGATGGTAAATAATAAAATATTTAAAATTGAGAGTCAGTGGCGCTAAGCCATGTGCTGATTCAGTCTTTGTCTTAGTGCCCAGGGTCCCCTTGAAAAGAGCACCTGAGGCAAGCATTAAAATGTTGATTTTAATGTTCATTTGGGAGATGCAGGCCCAGATAACTAAGGGTGATGAAAGTGGGGAAGTGAGGCAAGGAAAGACGCCTGGCGATGTGACATGATGTCTCAGAGAGACTTAGTGGGTTGCTCGGCATGCATGTCTTTACTGGAAAATTATCAAAAGAAATCACACCAAGAAGCAGTGCACAGAGTGAAGAGAAAGGGAGGAGTTTGAGTAGCTGCCCCCTTGAACTTCTGAGTTGCATCATCAAGGCTCTCAGGAAGTCATATCTCAACACGGGAAGTGGAAGGTGAGGTAGCCTGGGTAGGGTGCTGCCCTCGAGAGAGAAAGAAGCAGGTAGTGGAGGATGATGAGACTGTAGCTGAGGTCTGTGTCCAGTGAAAATATTTGTCCTTCAGTGGGCAGGGATGACCCATCCCTGCTTGTCCCTTGTTTGTTCCTCCCCTTGTGGGGGCTCAGACACCCTCCCCAAGGCCTTTGACACCTTCTCCACCTTTTTTCAAGGCCTTTCCTGATCACCCTTCCAGTTTGCTTTCACAGCAAGTCCCTTAGGGCTGACTGTAAAACTCCATCTGTGCCTTCAGTAAAGCAGAGTAAAGAGGAATTATTGCTGCTCCCTGCTCTGCTGGGCCTTGTAGAATTACCCCAAAGCAGTGTTTATCATGCCATTGAGCTGGATGCCCATGTTTAATGTGCTATCTGCTCTGACCCAGGTGTCTCTCTGCATCGCTGCTCTCCAGCCAACCCTCCTCCATTCTGTGGCTCAGCCTAGGTCACTGCTGACAAGTGTATTACTGGTGTTTATCCATATTAAATCTTGCATCCTTGACTGCCTTTTACCCATCCTTCCAAACTCTTTTTGGTTCTTCTGCAGTTTCCCTTCCTGCCCTGTGTCGTCTTTCTTGTCCATCCTAAGTCAGAAACTCTATTGAAGCTTCATGTTCCCAATAGTTTATGAAGAATCAAGGTGTTCATTCTTGGATGAATGGCCCTGCTATGGAATTTGAGTTTTCATCTAGAATTGGTACTGACCCATTCATAATTACCTTCTTCAGAACAATGTGATGTTCAGCAATGGGTTGAGTTTAAATTACACCATACATCTATGAAGCCAGTGGTTGGCAAGTACTTCTCTTCCGTAAGTACATGGTTAAAAGCTGTCCTCTTACTCATGCTTTATATAGGTATAACACTTTCAGTTTATAAAACACATTTAATTTTTCCTAAAACCTAAAGGCATTCACTGTTTTATTTCTCTCCACACATTTTATTATAGCAAAAAAATGCATTTTATCCTGAAAAATGAATTAAATATGAAGTTCTACCTTAATTGAGCCATTAGGAAGTAAAAACATGTTGAATGCCCCTAGGTTTCAATTTTCTGTTAATAATGCTAGGGAGCCAGGCTCAGCCAACACGTTTCTTTGTTCCCTCTTAAAAACAACACTTTGCATGTTGTAAGAATTAATTTACAAATAAGTTTCATGCATTGTGTGGTTTCCCTAAGATAACTATACCGGAGAACGGAAATGTAAATGGAGGCAAAACTCATGAGTTTGCAAAGCAAACTGTTCCTTCTTTCTGTGGCCAAGAACTGACCGTGACATTTTTGCAGTTAAAACTATCATCCAGCAAAATGAAGCTTTTCTTTTACCAGTAATGAGACCGTAGAAACCTACTTTGCTGGTACCCTTGTTTGAGCCAACTGCATTTTATGTTTAAATTGATGAGAAAGTCACAAGAAATTGGATGATAAATTAACATATGACATTAAAGAGTAAGGTCAAGTTTCTTTGGTATGAGAAATAAACCACAACCCATTCTAATGGAAAATATTTAATTAAACAGATCATTCAATCATTTATTCAATAGATAGTTATTCAATGCCTCTTGGGTACCACATACTATCAGCGTACATTCTTCTTTTCTCCCCCTCCTTCTTTATCCTCTCCTCTTCGTTCTCCACCTCCTGGCATTTTTATCTCCCCCCAAATTGGGAAAGGGACAAAATCATGGTGTGCTCCTATTCTCCTCATGGTTAGGGGGGAAAAGATCTTGTTATCTGTAGAGAAACGCGTCTCACCCTTTTGATGCCCCAACCGGCCTATCGACTGCAGCCACCATCTTGCATAGGCCTTCAGAAAGAAAGACTCCTTTTGGTAAATAGAGAACTTTAATATGCTCTTCAGCTGTGTTGGTGAGAATGGGGTCTTGAGGATTGGGGTGGGGGGTGGGAAATGGAGCTTTGAAATACCTGGTAGTTATTCCAAGATCTCTGGTAGGGATTTGGGGATGGCGAAAGGGATGGGAGGGTGGGAAGGAACCCAAGCATTTCTCCACTCAAGATGTTACCTTCATGTTTTATCTTTGGTGTCACATCAGCAGTGCTAACAGGACGTAAGCCTTCTTGCCCCAGTAATGGCCCATTACAGCTTCAGGAAAAGCCATCAAGTCTCTGCAGCATTTATCTGTCAGCAGGAGATTATTATGGGAGCACAAACTCATATTGTATTAACGTTATCAGTTAATTATGATTCTTGGGATGCGTGCCAGCCAATAGTCTGAGTCGGCTGACCACCACTCGGGGATATAACTCCACACCCCAAATTCAAGCATGTGAGGAGACAGCAGGCCCACAGAGGTGTGTACTCGGTGACATTTCCCCCAGCTTGGAGTCTACGGGGCGCTGGCCTGGTCAGCAGTGTTCCTAGAGATACACAGGGGAGGATCCTTGCTGTGCAGGCCAAGCCCACCGTAGATGTCCTTGACTGTCAATGGAGGCACTTCCTGGAGTAGCCTCCCCCGGCCCTCACCCTGGGGTGGAAGAGAAACAAGCTTGGACTGCAATTTAGACAAGTCCACAGAGGCGTCCTCTCCTTCCAGGGCTGGTGGTAAGAAATGGCTATGTATCTTGTGCATTTCCCAAGGCATCATTCTTATCTGGAAACTTGGGTTCAGGGAAAGTTGGTAAGGGCAAGGGTCAGGGATGGTGTAACCCAACAGCTAATGTTCCTACATTCACTGGAATTAGGTAGCATATGGTAGACTCTCCAAAAATTCCTGGTGGGGCTTATCTTTTAGTGAAGATGCCTTTAGTGAAGTCCTCTGCTCTCCTGGGCCCTAAGCTGAATCCATCAGCTCTTGCTAAGTTCCCTGGCTTGAAACATGAAAAAAGCCTCCTCTTATTGTAGACCCTAAACCCATACATCATGAGGAGAGGACTTCAAGAACCCAAGGAGCATTCATTGCTGCTGTCTATTTTGTGCAAAATGACTGGTATAAATGGAGGCAGCCTTAAAAGTCTGCCAAGACTAGGCTGTTAAAAGTAGAGATTTTCACCAGACTGCTGGCTGGAGGTGCCGTGGGGTCGGCTGCATAGACCATGATTAGGCTGCTTGAGTGACCCTCGAGTTCCCGGTGCAGGCATTAGGATAGCCCTTTGTAAAGACTCAGCTAGTGCCGAGATGGGGGGAATTGGGCAGTTGGGTGTGGACCTGTGTCCCACCCTGACATGTTCAGTACTGTTCGAACCTAGGGAAATACAAGTTTGGGGAACTAGGTGGACCGGGATGGGTTTGGGTTTGGGGTATTGCTCATGACAAGACATCAGTGTCCTGGGATTGGTAACTGCCAATCAGGTCTTATCTCCACGCCCCACCTCACCCACCCAGCCCAGAAAACCAGTTGGGTAAGGCTGTGGACTCAGAAACCCATGTCCCCACTACCTACCAGGTGAAGTGTGTGCAGTGCTGCTGTTGTGACTGTTCTTGGTTGGTTCCGTATCCCTTAGGGAGAAGCTGGAACTGAGGGGAGAGCGGAGGGAAAGGAAGAGATTTGTCTATCAAGACTTAAGAGTTGAAAAAGTAGAAATTTAGAGAGCATGAATGTCATGCTGTGTCAGTGACTGTCTGTGTGACCTTGGGTAGGTCACCATTCTGGAACTTCATTTCCTTATCTGCAAAATCTGATTATGGTTCTAAAAATGATTCCCTGGGTCCCTCCTAGCTTTACAGTTCTGTAAAATAATAAATAGCTATTTAAAAGACTTGTCACACACAAAAAAACAAAGTAAGCTGCTTTCACCTTATACTTTCCACACTTACCACTTATTCTCTTTGATAACTTTTACCCCCTTCCCTTTTGGCTGACTCGCCCATCTTGGGGTGCCAGTATTGGGGGTGTAGGGTAGTGAAGGGCGGTTAGAGCTTCTGCTAGAGATGGATTACAAATAGCACCTGTACTAGGTGAGCAGCACAGGTATGAAATTCCTTCCTGATTGGCTGAATGAGTTTCAAGCTTGAAGGAAGCCAAGAGCTCTGCCCACCCCATCCAACTCCCCTCCACCTGCCTTTGTTTTTGGGAGAAGAGATGACTTTGGCAAGGTCACACAGTGTAGGGAGTACCAGAGCAGCGTCCTTTGCACTATCCCATACCGCTGTCATTTCAGCCACAGTCATGGAAACTGAGCCTGGTTTTGGGAAGAATCACATCCTCTGAGAGCTGGCTAAAGACAGCGGGGGGAAAGGCTGGCCCCATGAACAGTGTGTGATCTGGTCAGGTTTGCCTGGAGAGCCATAGGAGAAGCCTGGGCCTGCCAGGTTGGATCATTCCATCAGCATATCCCGGCTGGCTGCCCATCATCTCTCCCTATAGCAGAATCTGGAGCCTCGCACTGGCCTGGCCTGGAAAGGAAAAGGAGCCTCTGTGTCCCAGGGCTGTGTGGAAGGAGGCTGGACAGGCAGAGACTGAGGAGGGGTGTCTGAGGACACAGTCCTGTCCTCAAGGAGTTCTTTCCTGCTCTCGTGGACAATCAGCCAGTGCCCAAAGGCAAGACCTTCAGTTATGTTCATCTCTGGGCTTTAGATGCAAGGAATATTTGTGCGAGAGCGTTAGTCTAGCTTTCTATCCAATACAGACCTCTTATTTTCCCTTGTTTGTCTACGTGACTTTCTCTGAATCCACTGCTTGGCGCCATGGTGGAGTTAGCTTTTCTTTCCTTTACATGCTGTGGAGAGCCCTCGATCTCTCAGCGTTTACAATGATCCACCACACAAAACAAGGAATCAACTGATCCTTATGCAACGTCTCAGGACCTAATTGCTTTCCTGAGCAGTTGGCCTGTCCCTCAGCAGGGTCAGGAACCTGGCTCCAAGCTGCTATGCTTTAGCAAGTCATTCAACATCTTTTATTGAGCAATTGCTATATGCCAGGTGCTGTCAGGCACTGGGGATTTGCCAGTGAACAAAAACAAGACATGGCCCTGGTCCTCACAGAGCTCTCAGTCTAGTAAGGTGGGTAGGGGAAAGGTCTTTCTTACACCAGTACATGTATAATGGCATGTGGTGATAAATGACCTGAAATAAAGTGAAGAGTAGAAGGCTCTGGTGCAGTCTGAAAGGTGGGAAGGTCTAGCTGGCAGGTGCAAAGATTGGGGCCTGAGGAGAGAAAGGCACGGGGTGGGGAAAGGTGCGGTAGGGCACCCAGGAACGAGTCATGTGAGGCTTTATGGCCTCTGGGAAGGATGTAGCCCTCTTTCCTAAGAGCAACAAGGGGACATCGATGTGCATTTTACAAAATGCTCTGTGGCTGCTGTGCACTTGCAGAATGGATTTTAGAGGGCCAGAAAGGATGTAGAGAAAACAGTCCCTGAGGTTTGGCAGGAGATGATGTCGTTATGAGTTGGGCTTAACGAAAGTGTCCCTACCCCCTCTTTTTGTCTCTGTTATAACCAATTGCCCATGTGGCTAAAAAAAAAAAAAAAAAAAAAAAAAAATCTGGGGTTGCTAGGGGTTCTGCCCACTAAGCAGACATCTTCATCCATCTTTTTCTGAAATGCCTTCCTGAGCCTTGCACCCCGGAGAATCCCATGCGTTCCCCCACGTTAGTACATAGGAAAAACCTTAGCTGTTTCCCAGCCTGCGCGAGCTTACATTTATTCAAGTCAAATATCATCTGGGATCCTGCTGCCCATTTCCCCCGGCCCCTCCCCATTCGGGCCCACTCCTCCTGGGGGTTTTCACAACCCTCCTGCTTTTATTCCTGAAGTGCTTGAACACTGCCTGCAGTTACACTCCATTTAGACATTATTTTGATGATAAAATTATGTCTTCCCCCCTACTGCTCATTGTCTTCTGTAGAAATAGAAGAATAAGGTGGTAGTCTCTCCTGAGGGCTTTTTTCCCCTTTTAAATAATTCTATACTTACACCCTCCCCTCACACTCATTTGAATCATCAAATTGATTATTATCCCTGTGGCTGGCACATCTCAAAAGATGAAAAGATGAAACGCCCCAGAAGATTGGGGCTTTGACTTACAGCTTGTTTTGGTACCGTGGCAGCCCTTAATCCTCAGACGTGCGAAGGGAACAGCGGACAGGGATGCAGGTGTGTCAGTAGCTGGGGATTCAGGTGTGTGTCTGAAAGTTACTACTGGTGCCTCCGAGTGGACGCGGCAGGTAAGTTGGTCATTTTAAACACACGTGCGTTTGCCCAAGCAGAGAGGAGTTTATGTAGTTAGTGTCTGTGTCCTGGGTATATTCCTGAGAGTTGCCAGTGAACAGGGCATCGTTTTATACATTTAGAGAGCATTTTATAGACACACAGCCTGCATCGAGCCCTGTGGGAGCGCTTCAGCACTGACTGGCCCAGGTGATGAGAGCAGGGAAGGGAATCTGCTCTTTCCCATTCACACTGGGCCTCACCGGCTGTTCTGAACCTTTGCACTTTTGTGCACCAAACACAGGGTGTGAGGTCCCTGTGGAATTTCTAAAGTCCCAGCCTCTTCTCCTTGGTGTCTGGATGGAGGAATGCGACTCATTTTAAATCTGGAAAATAAACCTATTCCAAAAGCATAGGAGGGAAGTTTGCTAGGCCGGCCAGTTAAAAGGTGTGTGTAGGGGGATGGGGCTGATGGGGGCTGAAAGCTGCAAACCTTTCATCCTTCCAGTCCCACCTTTTTTTTTTTCGTCTTTAATGGCCAGAAGGCAGACCTTGTGGCTTAACCCAGTCTTCCTACTCCTTAGGAGGCGGGGATGGAGCCTGAGCATCTTATTCCATTGAAGTCTCTGGCTCACCCTCCTTCCCCCATCCCTGCTCCATTCTGTCACTTTAAGTCCAGCCCCTGAGAGATAGCCAATGGGAGCCAAACCATACATCAGTCTCTCAGCCTTAAAGCTACAGTAGGGTTAGTGGGCTCCAAGTCTCTGGTACCCGAGTCTCCTCCACGGCTTCCTATCCCCTCTGCCTGCTTCGGACTGTCTGGATGAGTGGGAGCTCTGGGCTGTGCGCGCACGGCTCTCTGCCTCCCTCTCTCCCCCTGCCACGGCCGCTTTCTCCCACTCTTCCTTCCCCCCCTCACGGTGCCCCTGCCCGGACTCGCACCTTGCCTGTGCCCTTCACTCGCTCTTCCGCGTGATTTCCCCGCCGCCTTTCTCTACCAACTGGGAATGCTAAAACGGGACTGATGGACGTGTCAGAACTCTGCATCCCGGACCCCCTTGGCTACCACAACCAGTAGGTGCCCTGCTCTTCGGTCTGTCTGTCTGTCCTTCTGCCTGTCCGGCTGTCTCTGTCCTGGGTGTTGCAGTTCCTCTTCTAGTCGTTCTTGAAGTGGCAGGAACCTGGGGGGCACTTAGGGGACGTTGGACAGGGAAAGGCACACACTTCTCGGATAAACCCGCCTCTAACTTTCCTGGCACCCCCTTTTACAAACCCTCACTTTTAGGCAAGAACAACGCTTCCTCCCTCACTTTTCCTTCCTTTCTCTCGCTTCTCTGACTTCTCCCTCCGATGAGCAAATATTTGAGTTTCTGTGGAATGGGAAAAGCAAGCCCAGAACAGGTGCGGAGATGTCGCTAGGATGTCCTGTCCCGTCCGAAAAAGCCTCCCTTTGTTTTCTTATTTTTTTCCATGCTGGGGATCAAAAATAATCCCGACAAGGGGGCAAAATCGAATGTGCGCGGGTATTCGGAAACTGCAGGCAAGTACTGCGCTCTCCCGGTGGTCCCAATGGGGCGCACCGAGGGCGCGCACGGTCTAGGCGGACCCAGGGCGCCCAGGAGTGCGGGCGGCGTGGTCTGGGGCGAGCTGTACTCAGAATGCCTCACAAGGGGACCCCGCAACCCGCCAGGTGTCGGGGGCAGCCGGCCGGGCGCAGAGTCAGAGGCAAAGTTGGCTGGCGGCTTTCGGGGGAGGCTCCGCCGCCCCCCTAAGCCGCGATCTTGGCGCGGGGCGGGAGCGGCTTCCCTGTTCCGGAGCGGCTTTGCGCTGGCCGCGCCGGAACCCGAGATTGTGCGAGCGGCCTGGGCGTGAGCCGCTGCAGCGGTCGCCGCGGCTGGCCGGGACTCCTGGGAACCGCGCATCCCCTGCCCGGGGCAGCGCGCGGGTCGCGCAAAGTAGGAAAGTGGAGAATGGAGTCCCCCGAGGGGCGGGTGGCTGCCCGGAGCGTCCCACCCGGGTTCTCCAAGGCCCCATTTGGCCACCCGTGGTCTCCCTCCCAGCACCGCCGCCTCACCTCTGGGGTCTCGGCACCCGCGCACCGCGTCCCGCCGCGCCGGGGACCGGGCCGGCGTGTGGGTGCGCGTAGCGTGTGCGCGCGTGCGGGGTTGTCCCTCCGAAGGCTTAAAATTGAACAATAAAATGGAAACTCTAGGTTCTCAGGAACAGTATTCCTGCTTAACTTCTTGCTCTTCTTCCTCTTTTTTTTTTTTCTGAAGCAAACTAAACTATTAAAGTCAGAGTTTCTCTCGCTCCATCATCCTTTCATTTTTTACCCTCTCTGCCAAGAACCACGACATCACTAAAATAAATACTCTGGATAATGTGGAGGTTCCAGGAAGTGTGCCTAACCGGGTTCCCCTGTTTGCTGCGCAGACTGGTGGCCCAGGGCGAGACCCGAGGCAACCTGACAGCAACGTCTCATGCTGGTGACAGAACTGTCCCAACTCTCACACTGTTCTTTTTGGATCTAGGTTTAGGATTTCCTTGGGCAGGGTCCTTTAGATGCGCCAGTATTTAGAGTTGAAAGAAGGCAAATGGTTTGGGAGATGAGGGAAATAATTAGAATGGATTCTGATTTCTCACTGCTAGAAAAGTGGCTTTTCATTCTACTTGAAGGTTAGACTGTTCCCAGTTTTTATGGATGTTGGGGGAAGGGGGGTTGCATTTAGTGCTGCTCAGTGCTCCATCCTAAAATGAGAGTGGGAGATGCTGGGTGGTGGGTAAGTGAGGCTGAGGTTTGATGTTGTGGGCTGTTCCCTCACATAAAATTACCAAGTACTACAAATATTGGACATTTAAATTATTTAGGCTCCCTCTCTTTAGAGGTGACTTCTTTAGTTGGGCACGAAATATCTATGTGTTTGTCCCTGGCTCGAGTCATAGTCAATAAATATGAAAATTTGTATGGGGGATGTACATTCTTCGACTGTCTTGACCAGGAAAGCAAGGAGAGACAGAGTGTTTAACAGCTGGGTAATTTATCGAGTTGACGGCCACCCTGGCTTGAGTTTGAGGAGAAATATGGGCAAAGAGGGACTGTCAGGTAAGCTGCAAAGGGGAATGAAGGAGATGAAGTCCTGGGTCTCAGGGAGGGAAAACATTTATAAACTAAGCCTGACAGTGGTTTGGATCCCTCACCCTTCCTGAGTTCTTTGCAAATAATTAGCTTCTTATTCCATGGGGCCCAGTAATGGCCAGAAATTAATATGTACGGTCTTCACTAAGGCTCTAAGCCTCCCTATGACATGACATTTCTCAAAGCCCAGGACCTGGTGGGCAGAAGCCTCGAGCATTGGTGAGCTGGCCCCTAAGCCAGATATGTGCCACCCCATGAAGGCTTGCATTTGCTGTAGTGTGGGGATGCGTCATTTCCTAAGACGAGCTGTGGCGGTCAGAGGCTTCTGTTCTGGAGAGCTATCTTTCTGACCTCCACCCCAGAGCTGCATGACAGGTAGCTTTAGAGCCAGTGGTAGCCAAGTTACAAAGCGGAGGACTGGATTCTTCGGTTTGTTGGAAGGGCAATAGGGGGAAGCCATTTATTCCGGTGCCAGTGTTTCTCTGTGAACACACACATGAGTGGGTTCGTGTGCTCTGTCTACAGTTTCTGCCCATGTGGACTAGTTGACATTCCTGGACTTAAGAAAACACAAGGGCGCAGGGACCGGTGTCTGAGAGAGAACTCTCCAGACCTGCCTCTTGCCCGCCGCCAGCACAGAAAGCATTTCAATGCTTTAGTGTTATTCTCGCATTCCCAGGTGAGAAATCAATGCACACATCCACAGATTCATATGTACCTTCCTACCTTTCTCTCCTCCATTTTCATTTTCCTGTAGCCTGTCCCGTAGGTGACTCCATTACCATTTCTAATCAATATTTTATGTACATATATAATCAGTCGGAGTGGGAGCGAGTGTGCTCGTGCGTGTGCTTGTGTATGAACGTGTCCCTGGCCCAGACTGGCTGCAGATCCGCGGCACAAAACCCCGTGAGCAGGGGGGCTGCCTTCCCTACCGGCCGATGATGGTGTTAAAGAAACAAAGAACAAACTGTCCTGAAGGTAAAAATATGTGGGTTCACACGTAGCAAAAATGCCACGTGGTAATTCAGAACCAGTGACCCGGAGAAAAACAAAGGGGGGAATTAATTTTTAATGGTACATTTAAAAATAAATCAGAGTGAAGATATTCATCTTGGTTTTCCAGGGGGGCTCTAGGAAATAAACCTTTAGGCGTCTGCCACCCTTCCCGAGGTGTGGGCTGCCGTGGGAGAGGACGGGGTGACGGGGTGACGGGGGGCTGGAGTTGTCCAGGCCCGAGGGCGAGAAGCTAGAAGAAAACATTAGGTCAGCGTGGAAGGTCCCAGCACTGGGTAAAGCCCTTTCTGGCTCAGTGAGATCCCGACCAGCAACTGGAAATTTCCTCTTGGCGATTTATTTCCCCATCTCCCTTTCATTTAGAAACAATCTTCTGTTTTACAGATACTTAGGACATTTGAAAAGATCTGTTTCTTAAAAAAAAAAAAAAACATGAAGAAACAACTTGGCCCACCAAACAGGAACCTTTTCATTCTATTGATTGGGAGTAATCAATGAATATTCCATTTAGTCTGAGAGAGGAGGGAGAGAGGAGACTTTCGGGGAAAGTGCTGCAAGGGAAGTGGCTGTGAGAGAGAGTTCATGTCACAATCCTGCCTGCTCAGGGTGTCCCCGCGCCTAGCCCAGGAGACCCTTGTTACTTTGTCCCGCACGCCTGAATCTTGTTCCTGAGAACTGGACAGTTTTGCCAGATGGTTTTTAAAGATAATCTAAACGATTGTAAAAGTTTGTCTCCTTCCTCTGTCTTCCCCCAAACACCCTGTTTCTGTTGAGCTTAGGGAATGAAAATATCTGCACAATTTTAGCAGAGGGGGTGGGGGTGGGGAGGGAGGCCCGGAGAGGGAGAGAGTTTGTGCACTGGGGGTGGGACGTGGGGTTGGTTGCGTGAACATATAGGATTCAAAAAGAGAATTTGGAAGACAGCAGATGGTTAGACAAGACACAGGATGCTTTTGACGTGGTTCTGCTTAAACCTTGTCTTCCCAGATGCTTTAAGTGACTTCCTCAAAATGATTAATACTCTGTGTGGTTCTAATTTAAGCGGAAGAAATAACAGCTATTTAAACCATAATTCACCCCTTCAAAGTAAAGCCCAGCCTGCTCCCCTAAACACCTCCGTGCTGAAGCCCCACCACACCTACTGGCCATCACCTCTCAGCAGGTGGGATGCTCCCAGCCCCTCTGCCTGCTTGACCAGGAGGGCTATCCAGAATGAGCCGGGACAACTTCTGTCCTTGGGTCTGGGGGCTCTTGACTAAATTTTGCCTAGGGGGTCAGCATTCAAGCTTGGCTTGGCTTGAATGCTGAACCTCTGGTGACTTCCGCAGGCACTACGGCACCCAGAGGGTGTGTGGGCCTGGGAGCTGGCTGGGGTTCAAGGTCAGTGGGCCTGGGAGCTGGCTGGGGTGCAAGGTCAGTGGCCCTGGGAGCTGGCTGGGGTGCAAGGTCAGCGGACCAGCAGGAAAGCCATGATGGTTGCAGGTTGAGTATGGGTCGGAACCAGATACGTCTAACCCTGGAAGTCTCCAGAACATCTCACCCACTTGCCCTTGAAGCTGTTTGCTGATTTCTAGGGATGCACAAAAGATCTTGCCAGGATATACGTGCTGGTGACCCCTGGGTAGGCTTCACCTCTGGTGAATTTCGCCTTTCTCAGTCCCAGCAGCCTCAGACCTCTGGGAAAGAGTCATAGATGTGGTCATTCCTAGGAGGAGGGGGCCTGAGGGCTTTCGCCGGCCCTGGCGGACCCCTGGCGTGGCTGAGGTGGCCTCCTCCCTGCACTGGGAGGTGGTGGTGTTTATAATTGCAAATGTAATTAGCAGACCAGCTCTGGGGGGGCTGAGATGCTGAGCACCTCTACATCCTGGTGACCCCTGTCATGGCCATGTTAACCCTCACTGGGCAGCCTGTCTCCTGCCTCTGGGGAGACCGCCGAGTTTCACTGATGAGGACAGAGCTGTCCTGGTAACGGCTGGCAGGGCCAGACAGCCTCCTGGCAGGGGTTGTCAGGGAAGTGAGTGGGAGAGGTCAGTGTTTGGGGGTTGTCTCTTGTGGCCATGTGACCCTTTGTGGCAAGCTTTTCTGGGGTGTCTCCATCCTCATTCCCCTGCCACCTGGATCGAGGTGATGGGGAGATTCTGGGTGCATGCTGGTCAGTTCTGTGGCTCTGAGGACCTTTTGGAGAAAGCAGGGCCCCAGAGGTGATGTGCCCTGTGTGACACCTTCCCTCTCGTGCTCCTGGGTGTCAGCGGGCAGGGGCTTAGTGTTCACCCACCTCATTACCTTGTTCGCAGCTGGTGGGAAGTGGCCACCTCGCTGACTCGTGGGCCCTGCTCAGGTGTTTGGCAGAGCTGGGCAGCATTGGGCCATCCCACTCGGATGCAAGGTGTGGTGAGGCCGGGCATAGGAGAGCAGGAGCTCAGTTTTTGTTTCTGGGAGCAGAAACCCTCCAACTAACCATCCAGCAAAAAGACACTGGAAAACCAGACACATGGGGAAACAGGGAAGGAGCACGATCTTTTCATTTTTTCTTTCTCCTCTAAGTGTACTTGCTGCCTGCCCATCTAGAGTGCCTTTCTGTTCTGATCAGGATTAGACTCAGAGAGGATCTTAACAGGACCTTTATTTATAAGTAAAGCCTTAATGGCGTCTCCAGCCCTTTTGTGCTGCTGTTAAAACCCTGCTATTGAGAGTGTTTCCTGAACCCCAAACATCAAAAGCTACTTCCTGAGAGTTTCAGCCGTGCTGGGTTGTACCCCTGGGCTTTACCCCTTGGGCTGAGGGCAGGCTGTGGCCACATTCCAAATGGGGCTGCTATGCGTTGGGGTTTTTCCACGATGTGAAGGATAGCGGGACTGGAGGGCCAGCTGTCCCTGGCCAGCCAGGAGGAGTTCAGTCCTTCGTAAGAGCTTCTTTCCAGTTTCCTGGCTTAGGTGGGGCCGGGGCAGACCCCAGCGAGGGAGCGAAAGGACTTGTGCCCTTCTCTGGGATAACAGATGGCCGCACTCCAAGGGGCATTTGGGCACTTCTGTTCCAGGTTCCCGACTTCCCCTTCTCTCCCTGGAAACAGCCCTTGACAGTCTTTAGCTTAAAGGGTCAAATGTTTTCTAAATCAAGGAAAATCATACTGCTTAATCTGCCCGTAGGATTTTTGGTATAGAATAGTACAAGGTAAGAAAGAAAATCTATTGGCTACCTATCTTACATTGAGAATTGTCTGAGCTTGAGTTATGAGTGTATAAACCCAAAACAAAAGTTCTCCTTGGGATTAGACACATAATTTTCTCATCTTCATTTTGCTGTGCTTTTTTAAAAATATATATACATTTTAGTCTTAAAGAACTTTGTGTTTGCTTGTTTTTATTTATTTATTTGTTTATTTGTATTTCACTTCTCCATTCCTTTAAAATACTCTTTTCCGTATTGTCATCCAGAATCCCCTGGGATCGGGGCATACCTGAAATGGTTTTTTGGATAACATTATTTTATTTCTCAATGTCATTTTATCCAGAGGTCAAAAGGCAGTTAAACTCCGACAAGGTTTTATTTTTATCTTCTGGATTTAAACGTGATCAGTTTTCATTTAAAATCATTTCAGGGTCCTTTCTTGCCAATTACAGCAGCCCCTTCAGCCTTCTGCCTGAGCGTAGGTGTCTACTGCAAACACTGCCTTTAGAATTATGCGGATGTAAAGGACCTAATTCAAATCCAGCTCTTCTATCTAGGAAACTATGAATTTCAAAACCCCAAAGACTAAGTGTTATTTTAGCCTGATTCTTTTTTTTTTAATTGCTTGAATTAACTTGAATCCTTCGTGAGTTAAGTTTTTGTTTTATTCCCCTCTTACCATTTATTTTTAAAATGTTTTATATTTTCTCCGATTTATGTTTTTGATATTTTCACTTGGTTTGTGTTTAAAAAGATATTTGCAAAAAGGGGGTTTGAGGCTTACTGGCCTTTTCCTGTATTCTTATTTTCTGAAGGGCAATGAACAAGGAAATATAGTTGCAAGGAAGCGTCATAGGAGAAGGTGGAGGCTGTGAGGGTGATGCTTTAGATGAGAGTTCTCCCCTGACTCACAATTTAGCATTTTCCTTCGTCTCCACTTATTTCTTTTCGGTATTTTCATTTCAACTTGCCCTAGTTTGCCCTTGTCTTTTCATCCCTCCTTGTTTTGGGATGTTTTAGAGGAAATAGTGTAGGGTATACGTGTTTGCATGCGGGTGTGTATGAGTGTGTGAGAATGTGCATGAGTGTGTTTGAGCTCTTTTGAGGTGCTAATGTAAGGAGAGGTACCAGAGCAGAATGCCTGTTGTTGGCCACGGAGTTTGGATTCAGCAGTCAATATGTTTCTCCATTGCTCTGGCCTGCTTGGGTGTTTTGGGAGAAACAAGGAGACTCCAGACCACCTGTTTAATTGCTGGTTGCTTGTGTCCATTGCCGGAGAAACAAGGTGACATGGGCTGGAGGTGTGGGTGAAGCTATCGTATCAGGAGGCCCTAAACTTTATTTGGAACCAATTTCACAATCTCACCCCGCAAGTTACCTCCTCATGCTTTGAGCCCTAACTGGGGATCTTGGTGATGGAGCGTAAAGAAGCTCGTATAATGCTTTTGTTTTTGTCTTCCTCATTGATCAGCAGAAAACATTCCCTTCTGGTGGGGAGACAGCTCTTCAGCCCACGTGCAGAGTGCAGTATTTATCCTTTTCCTTTTATGCCTCAGTCCCTGTCATTTCTCTCTTGGGTGTGTTGACATTGTCTACCTAAGCAGACAAGCTCACGAGCTTTGGCAGAAAGAATACTGCCTTAACAGAAATAATGGGATGGTTATAATAATCATGAAAACAATAATAATAGCTTGCAACTTTTTCTTGGCCCAAAACGCAAAGCAGCTCTTGTAACCAGTTTTCTCATAGTATCTGAATGAGGGTTGCTGTGCCGTGGCCCCGGACAGAAATATCTGTGTACAAGTGTAAACATGCAGAGGCTTCAGGTTTGCATGACTGGATTCATCTAGGTGCAAAACCTGCCTATGCACAGATATGAAGAGACGGGAAGAGGACATCACGCCGTTAACTACATGACAGCCCGAGAAGTACTGGGTGTTTTGCTTTTGAACTAAGAGGGGGGAAACGTTCCTTGTAAAGGATGCGATGTCACATCTGACCACACGTCCAGCAGCTTCTGTGGCCCATGTGATGCTTCGCCCCTCCATTTCCCCCACGGTTTTGGCCATATTCTCAGAGAGGTCTGCAGGCCGAAGGCCCACGGAGGGCAGGGAGGGTTGTCACTTGCCATATATGAAGATCCACAGGGAAAAAAATTTGGAGAGAGAGGCAAAGTCACCTCTTCATCTTGATTGCTTTCTTGGCCATTCAGCTTCTCGGGGGGCTGCTGCCTCCTGCTTCTGGGTGTCTCAGCCTGCATTCAGGGGCCAGAGATGAAACGGAGCTCACCAGGCAGCTGACCTGTCTGGGCCCCTGTGGTCCATTTTTGTAAATTTTCATGAGGACTCCCATCCCTGGACCTGCTTGTCTGTGGACTCTGCTTGTTACTTTTGAAATCCGCCATGCCTTTGTTATTTCCTCTCCCATTCCCTGTTTGTGTGCTTTGGAAATAGGAAGCAGCTGTATTTAACCTGAGAGTAGACCAGGGTTCCACAGCTGTCTGTACTTTTCTTTTCTTCCTTCATAATCTTACTCCTGCTGTTTCTACTTTTTTTTCCCCCTAAGAGCCAAAACAAAGCTTTGGGTTATTAATTGATTATTAACTGGTTTAACAAACAAAACATTCCAACCCCAAAGAATCCAAGCAAGAGTTTGGCTGTGCTGCTCAGGTTTCACCCTCAATTGGTGAGAAATTTTATAGCTTCAATTCCCTCATAGGACCCCGAGTAAAAAATTAATTCATGAATAATAAAAACCAATCAGTCCTGTCGCGTTTAAGAAGGATTAGGAGAAAGGGTGCTTTTTTTCTTACAGAGAACATTTGGAATCTGCCTATCATTGTCAACGAGTGTTCCGGGATGGTCTGAACGTGGCTTTATTCACGGCAGACGAGCTGTTTGTTGTCCCAAGGTGTAACACATCTTCCTTAGTGGTAAGGCCAACTTGCTGAGGACCCTTAGGGGTTCTCCACCCCCTTCTCTCCCACAATCTCACATCCCAGCCAGTGAGAGTTCATTGAAATTAAGACACTTTCCTGTGTAAGTGGCAGATAACCAAATAGCAGGAGACCGGGCATTGCATTATGAATAAACCTATTTGTGGATGGGGTGGGATCCTTCTGGGTTTCCCTCCCCTTTCCTTCCTGGGAAGTAATTGACTAGAAATTTACATGCCTTTGCAAGAAGGACAGAAATTAGACTTGTAGATTCTCCTTTTCCTTTCTACTACCTCACAGGGTTGTTATGATGAGGAATTGAGATACATAGTAGGTGTGCATTACATGTCTCATTATTAATTTTCTTTGGGAAGTTACTTTTCATTCTTTTGACATAGTTTCACATTGAGAGTCCTCCCCAGCAGTGAGATCTGGGTGCTTGAACAGATTACTTTGTTTAATGAGATCAGTGTGGCCTGGGTTCCCATATGTAACACAAGGGAATTAGAGAAGGGATTAAGTTTTGGGGTGGAGGTGATGAGTTGGAAATTTCCTCTGAATGAATCCCTATATCCTTTGACCCCGTGGATAGAGTCACCATTATTAAATAAAGGACACCCGGGTAAACATGAATTTTAGGTGAGCAGTGAATAATTGTTTAGGGTATGTCCCATGCAGTAAGTATTTGCTAAATCTGCCAGCCTTACTGGTGGGTGTCTTTCTGAAGCTGGGCTGATTAAAAACGATTCCTTTATTTTTCCTGCTTTTGACGGAGCCTCAAAGAACTATTATGTGCTTAGTGTTTTCAAAATTTTTTTTAAAGAACCACCTTTAACTTTTGGCCAGTATTAACTTGCTAGGTTGGTCATGTCTTTAGAAGTTGGTGGGTGGGGTGATTTTTGTCATCCGGATATATTGTCAGAGTTGCAGTTAGGTAAGTAAATTTGCAAATGAGGTCTCCCAACATAGCTCCTGGGCTATTCAGTTTTGCCATTAAAAGGAACAGAGTAAACCAATCTTTTTGGAAACCTGACAAACAGCTTGAGGGGCTGCACCCCAGCAGCTGGAGGCTCCACATTGGAGACCAAATAGCAGCCTCTCCCTGTCTCCCCACCAAGGACAGGGGGCTGATCCTTTTAAGGCCAGAGGCTGCGGGGAAACCATCCAAATCTGTATTAGATGGTGGAGCAGGGAGGCCCTGAGGCCTGAACTGGAAACAGAGCCAGGTGGGAGCGTGGATAACTGGGACTCCCCACCGCCGGACCAACGACCCCCAGTTCCTCTTCACTCACCCCTTGGAGCAGCAGAGCTGCACAGACTAGGTAAACACAACCATTGTCTTAAGCGTGGTACCCTTACAGCCCAGGGTATGGGAAATGGAAGAGCTCTAGAGCCCCCTACAGGCTCTTGGTAAGCGTGCACCTCATGGGCGACAGCCCTAATTGACAGAGACAGCTGGAGGGAAGGGAGAGGAACATTCCAGCAGGTGAGCTTTCAAAGCACAGAATCATGGGAGGAGTGTGCTTCAGAAGGAACCTCTTTTCTGAGCCATGCTCCATGCTCTTTAGTCCTGCAGCTGCCTCTTAGTATGGTAGACTTCGACAACACACACGCCTACACACACTCCCTGCACACTCACTGCCTCCAGGGCTTGCCTGACCTGTAGGCACGCTGGGAAGTGCTCATGCTTCCTTCAGTCTCAGGAAAGCCCTCCAGCTGCTGGATGTGTGGAAGTGACACGGCCTGCGCCGTCTTCAGAGGCTCACATTTGCATTCAGATTCTTTTCCCCAAGCCACCTAACACTCTGGGGACCGTTTTTGGGATTTGCTGGAAGAAAAGATTTGAGAGGGGATGGAAGAACTAGAAATAAACTGTGGACAACTGTAATAGGAATACAAGTAGTACTGGTAGCAATAATCAAACTTTATTGAGCACTTATTATGTGCCAGGCTTTGTCCTAAGATGTTTCAGGTATTAACTCATTGCTTCTTCATCACAACCCTATGAAGTTTGTAGTGTCACCATTCCCATTTCACAGATAAGGATGCTGAGGTACAGAGACATCAAGTCACTTGCCCAAGATCACACAGCAGAGCAAGTCTGGGTTGTCCGCACTCCTGACCACCAGATAACACACGGCTCAGCTGGAGCATTCTGTCCTGGTCTCAGGTCAGACTTTAACCCCCTGCCTGCCTGTGCCCACCGCCTCCGTGGGCTCAGCTTTCTAACCCCTGCCCTCAGAATAGCCCTTAGCTGTGCAGGTCCAACATGGGTGAGGTGGAGGTGGAAGGGGAAAATTGGGCCCCAGGTCTTGTTCCTAAAAAAAGCAGAAGAGAGATAGGCCAGCTATGGACATAAGAATCGAAGAATTGCCAGAGTAAGCTAGACCCTGCTCCCTTCTCAGCCTCTCTCCTTGTCACTGGTACAAGGGGAAGGCTGTGGAAAGGAATTCTGGTCTTTCTGACATCATCGGTTAAGGGCTCGTTGCCAACCTATCGAGGTCCTGATGGTATAGCCCCCACGTACTTCCCTTGGAGTCTGCATTAATGCGTTATGAAGCTGGCTCCCCCCTTCTCGGCCCATATTTTGTCCCCAGTGATCTCAGGCCCTTCTGGCTTCTCCCATCATCCCTTCTCCAAGGAACCCAATTCGAATTTCAGTGCTCAAATCTCGTGCCTGAGTTGGGTCCCAGGGTCCCTCATGCCAGCTCATGTAAAGTGGAATGCAGCCTTGCTCTCCAAACCTACTTCTCCTGTCTTCCTTCTCCCTCCTTCCCCCGATGCAGGGTACCCGGATGCAGCATACCCTCAGTGGTATGCTGGAGGTAGCTCACAGCAGCCTGGGACAGCCAACTGGTAATTTTTCAGGAATTTTGTAAGCCGGTTGTTAAACACAGCCATTATTACAATTAAATTATATAAACTGACAATTAAATATAGATGTTAAAAAAAACTAAGGTAATAAATACTCAAAACTTACCACTTCTTAAATGTAACCACATTTTATTGTACCTGCATCCCTGAAATTCTTTGCATCTAATGCATCTGTGTGGTGGAAGTACTGTAAGAAGGAACGCTTACTGCCCACCATTTCGTGGCTCTGTGACCCTGGAAAAACGGCTTCATCGCTCTGTGCTTCCAGATCCTCCTTGACAGGGATAACATCTCTCTAGCTGGCTTGCTCTAAAGATGAAAAGAGTTGATAAACGTAAAGTACTTAAAGCAGAGACTGGTACCCAGTAAGTGCTCAGTAAATATTAGCTCTTCTTAGTATTTCTTCCTCATGAGCCTGTCAGTGCAGGCATGCACCCACCCCACTTCTCTGGAGCCAGATGACCTTCCCAGAGAGGGCAATGTAAGATCTAGGGTTAAGCTTCATTGTTTTCCCCAGCTGGATCCTCGCCCATGCGGTTTAGCTTGAGTAAAAGCAGGAAACAGAGAAACATGAACTCTCCCAGGGGAGAGGCCCGGGTAGGGTATGCCGAGACCTAGATAGACCATGCCCCAGGCCCTCTGAGGAATGGGCTGCAGCAGCTGTCGACATTGCTGAACAAGTGAGGCAGGCACAGGTGAGCTCTAGAGAGCAATGGACAGCGAGGCTGCCGGTGGAGGGCCGGGGCTCTGTGTGTGGATGCGCTGGGGCCCCAAGACCATGTGAGGGGCCGCCACTCCCTGGAGACATGGGGGAGTGCAGCCGAGACAACCACGCCCGGAATAGGCAAGGGCCCTCTCTGAAGGGAATATTCTGAGCTTTTCCCAGATCAGTGCCTGCAGCTGTGAATGGCGTGACTTGGGGCAATTCCCTTGGCTATGCGGCCCTTGCTTGGGATGCCACAGGATAGGGGGAAATTGAGAGGGAGGCCAGAGGATTTGCTCTGCAGCCCCCAGGAAACAGAGGTCAGGGGTTCTCCTGGTCCTGTCCTCGGCAGGTTCCTTTGGCCCCACCCAAGACAGGTCCCTGGAGGAGGTTTAGCACTAGCGGTTACCTGGAAATTGCTACAGGTCCAGAACCCTGGCATCAGGCCCTGCAGCCCAGTGAGGCAGATACCAGGTCTCCCTCAGAAGGTGCATCTCCTCCATGGTGAGGTCTCACTTTGTTCTTTGAACCCCTGGTCTGCAATGCAATCCCTGGGAAGGGGCCTTGCCAAGGAAGAATAGTCTTGAGAATTAACCCTTTCCCTCCCACCTCTTCTGGGGAATATTTCCTTTACTCTGTACTCCTCAGGGGCCTACTTGTGTCTGATTCATCTGTGAATATGCAACACAGTTAGTAAATGTGAGGTGAAAGCTTGGATACATTTGGAGAAACTTCCGTGTGCTGTGCTGAGCTGCTGGCAGGACTGCCTGTACAGTTGTACAGGTTGTTCACTGCACAAGGGTGTCTGGTAGAGGGAATAGATAAGGTATGAGCCTACTTTTTCTGAGGCTCACATGGTGGGGAAGTGAGGGGTCGAGTGCCCCAGGGGATCAGGGCCTGGAGTGGACTGAGGAGCCCCAGGCCCTAACTCACCCACAAGCCGCATCCCCCTGATACCCCACACTTTCCCCACAGACTCAATTTAGATCTTGGTAACTCTTCAGAAAGCTTTCTGTTCTATTTAACTGTAGTTCTTAGTGAGTCCCAGAGCTCTTAGGGACCAGTGGGCAGAGAGGGCACTCAGAATCCCAGCTCTTGTTGCTGATGATTCGGGGTGTCCATGGGAACAGAGACATTTCTCTGGTACCTGGTGGTTTGTGGGGAGGGGGGCCCTGGTGAGCAGGGGCAGGTTGGAGGTAGAGTATCATCTGGTCTCCAGGCTCTAAGCGCCTCTGTGGATAGATTTTGGGGAATGCTACAGCTAGCTTCTTGGAGGAGCACTAGGGCTGGGGGTACAGGGGGCGAACTGCTGTGTTAGCACTGGGCGTGTTGCAGGCCCTGGGCTGGGTGCTTGCATGCCTGATTTCTTTAATCTTTCCAATAACACCTAAGCAGAGGTCCTATCCCCCCTTCACCAAAGAGGAACCTGAGGTCCAAAGAGGCTGAGTGACTGGCCTGATGTGCCATAACTGGCCCATCTGAAGAGCCAAGACACAATCCAAGTCTGCCTGAGATAACTCAGAATGCACAGGACCCTCTGAACCCGACCGTTTCCCTTGCATATGCCTGTCTTTGCAGAACAAGCCACCTGGTGTTTTCCCCAGCACACGGACACGGTCCCAGCTGAATCGCTCTGTCCTCCAAGTCCACATCCGTGGTTGGCGGTGCAGATTGGGCGGGGCGGGAGGGGGGGCATTTGCAGTGTCAGTAGCGGTGCCCCTCGATGCCATCTTGATCTTGAGTGGAGGAGCCTCCCCTTGCCGAGAAGAAACGAGGAAGAGTGAAGCACGGGCCACTGCTCGCTGCTTCCTGGGCTCTGGTGCCCTTGGCGGCCATTGGACCTTTGGGGGCTGGTCAGTGTGTTTCAGCTGTAGTGTGAGCTGCGGTCAGTGCCTCTGAGGAAGGACAAGGGGGCGTTGCAGGCTGGTTTCCTGTGAGGGCACGCTGTAGAGGGATTGTGTTGAACGGAGTGGTGCTGTGGATAATAGCTTGCAGGCTTGGGTTTGGCCTTGCGGGTTACTTTCTCTGGGTACCCCATTGCCCACCCCGCTCCACGCGTGACCTGCTGGGGAAGCGACCTTGTAGGCTTTCCACGGGGAAACGGTGGGGAGCTGACCAGCCCTCCCTGGGTTGGCACTCCTCAGTAAAAAGGCTCCCGGGGTCCTGTGAAGTACCTTCAGCTGGACACCAGTAACCAACCCCATCTGCAGCTTTGGCCATCATTCTTGCTCCCATGAATTGCCCTTCACCCCTCACCACCTCTCACAGCTTTGTTCCTCGCCGAGTCTCTTCACGTGGTAACACAGTAACAAACATAATTACATGTGGTCTGGTAGTAGATCTCTTTTTCTGGTCTGTAAATGTATATATCTAAAATTTTTTTTTTTTTTTTTTTTTTACTTTTAATGACGCTTAGACATTGCATGACTTGCCTTGTTGCAAGGAATAAAGTTACCTGCATTCAGCATGGTTCCAGAGAATAGGGCCCATGGTCGCCTTGCCCACAGGGAGAAGGGGGGCTTGGCCCAAGTCAAGGGCATGGCGAGGTGTGGGCAGCTGCATGCAGGTGAATCTAGTGTTTTTGCGGGTGGGCTGGGCTGGCAGTGCATTCCTGAATCAGAGACCTCTCCAGTGAGGGCGGGAGGCTCTGGGGGTGCCCAGGTGGGCTCAGGCCAGAGCCCCTGAGGCTGCAGCCTTCTCAGCAGGCTGCATCTGGATTCCAGGCTTACACAGTAATTCCAACTCCTGTCCACGCAGGTGAGACCAGAGCCTTGGCCCATGACAGGAAGTCTTGGCTACTCCAGGCCCAAACAATCTCTCTCTGATTCTGACACTTATTTTCTTTTTTGCCCACCATACTCCTGCTTTCTTTCTAGCCTTGCATTGCTGCCTATCACCTCTAAGCCTGCTGCACGGTGTTTTTCTCTTTCCCGCTGCTCCTGACCACAGTAATCCTTGCTGACATTCCTAGAAGGCCTTCTCGTAGCAGGCTTCCTGCAGAGGCTCACGCTGCTGGCCTCCCTCTCTCTCTCTGGGCCCTCTGTTCTCAGGACTCCCCCCCGGTAAACCCCGAGGATCCCGCGGGGTTGGCATGTGGGGTTTCCCACTTCCCAGAGTGAGAAGGGCCCGAGAGGCTCACCGCCCCCAGCTCCCACGTTTTACGGGTGCGTTGGAAGTCCCGCAGCTCGTGGGCAGAAACAAACTAAGGGCCCCTTCTCTTGACCCCTAGCCCAGCGCTTTGACTTCCAGGGACCCATCTTTCTGGATGTGGATTTTACACTGTTGGCTTCAGTAAGGGGCTCCATGGACTCATGCTTCCGAGGGTTTGAATGATGAGCCTGGGGTAGCGCAGATGGCTGACGGGACATGCCATTGTCACATTGTCTGTCCACTGCAGGCCAGTCAGGCTGACCGGACTGCAGGCACCAGAGGGAACCAGAGAAGGTTGGATGGATAGAGGCAAACAGTTTTGATTTAAGGAAATTAAAAGATTGAGGAAGTTTTAATAGGTGGAAACTGGGAAAATGAAGCCAAGCTGGTGTTCCTAGGCCAGGCGGCCTCGTCTGCAGGGTCCCTCTGCTGTCCCCCTAGCAGGGGGCCTGTGACCCCCTCCACACTTCTCTCCCTATGCCGTCTTTTTAGGCTCTTCTCTGCTCCTGGTCACCAAACAAAGTGTTACAGACACAGCCAGGAAAAGACAAGGAGAAGGGAGCCAGGTGAGACGTGCTGTTTTCCTGATGCCTCTCTCCAGAGGTGGCACATAAACGGGAGTGCCTCACTCTCCTGCCTGCCCCGTCCCAGCCCATGTCAAGGTCAGCATCTAACTGGCCATCTCTGATCTGAGGTCAGGATCGGGGTGCAGCAGTATTTCCCATATGTACAAACACAGCTGGCCGAGCCAGGGAGGCCGTAGAGGGTTCCCGGGAAGAAGGGGGAGGTGGGGTGACACCGACTGGATGGACACACAGGAATGTCCAACCCCCAGGTGATGTGGTGGGGAGACAGATCTGAAACTCAACTAGAACTCTGGCCCTCCCTCTCTGGGTAGCCTCAGGCAAGTCACTTCACCTCCCTGTGCCACGTTGACTTCTTCTGAAAAAAAAAAAAGGGAATGGTACTCCTTCTCTTACAGGATTGTTGAAGGATTTAAGAAAATAATGCTTGCAAAATGCTGATTTAAAATAGTGTCAGGCATACAACAGGTACTCAATACATGTGATTTTCCTTCCTGTCTTTCCCCCATCTAATTTAAAATCTAAGCTCTTTGAAGGTGAGGAATCATCCCTTTTTTATATTCTCAGTATCCCTTAATGACGCCTAACAATATTTTATACCTGGCAGTTGCCCAATACTTGAGAATGAATGAGATGAATGAAAATACATTAAAAAAATAATGACTAAAAACTCACATTTATTGAACACTCTGTGTTGGTCAAAGCTTTAAGTGCATGTGTCTATTAACTAATTTAACCCACAAACAACCCTATAAAGGATGGGAAGTTACAGTCATTACAGCCATTTTAAAGATCAGGAAACTGAGGCCAGAGTGGGTAAGTAGAGTGAGTGATGAGGAATTAGGTACTTAACTAATTCCTCCCCAGCTGGTGGAGAGAGCTGGAGACATGTGCATTCTCTTAACCAGGCAGATGAAGGCTGAGAGGGGTTAGGGACAATTTGAAGCAGGAAAGGAGTGAGCAAGTCTTGAAGTTTCTCTCTTCCTGTCTCGCCTGAATGGTGGAAAAAGCAATGGATTTGCAGTCAGGAGACTCGAGGTCAAGTCCCATCTCCTTGGCTTCCTAGCTATGACCTTCAGCAAGGCTCTCCTGACCTCTGAGATGCTGTTTCTTCATTTTCCATTCCTCCTGGGGGGTTGTGATGAAAACATGAGCTGAGAGGTGGGACAGCGGTTTGATTTGTAGACCCTTCTACACATATGGAGTGAATAGTTTTTAATGCTAGCCTTGTGCGTGTGGTGCAGACGGACCTTCAGCTCTGGGACCCCTAGTCCCAGGCCCTGGAGGGAGAGTCGAGTCCAGCGCAGGCCTGCAGTTCCCCCTCTGTGGGTCTGCACACCTCTGGGGAGGCTCCCACGCCTGGGTGAATCTCAGGGACACTGTCAGGGCCTCACAAAGTCAGATGCATCCCAAACATTGTCTGTAAACATGGCCGGGTTCACTGGAAAGGAAAACGCAAATTCATTCCAAAGCATTGCTGAATTATGAGTTTATTATGTATTTTCCCAGTGGATGGACAGTAACAGTACCAATATCATGACTGGCGGGACAAGAATTATTTTGGCATTATAAAGAGGCCCTCATAAATCCATAAGGGCTTATATGGAAAAACAGGCAACATATAGTTAAGTGCAAAAAGGAAATGACTGAACACTATATATAGTAAAATCACATTCTTTTTTTTTGAAAGCCTCCAAATGCTGGGCATATGCTTTGGAAACTTCTGGAAGAAGGGACGAAAATTCTGTCATTTGCGTTACCTCTGGGGAGTGGGTTATGGGACTCCTGGGATGGGGGAGAGAGGATTATAACTTTTGACTTTACTCTTATCTTAGGTAGGTATGTATTCTATAACGCAAACAATTTTAATTTGAAAGTTAAGGAAGCCTTCCGGGACAATGCACCGCCCTCCCCCTCCACACACACACACACACACAAAAGTTAAAGAAACCAACTATAAGCAGTCAAGGAAATTAACAAACCCTCCTAAGAAAACAACCAAAGAAAGGGGTGATAGAGGACTGGTCCTTACGCATGCGTGGAAGCTGTTGCTACAGACGGACAGACGTCCAGAAACTGGGTTGTGGCCCCGCCCTGGCCCCGGCCCACCGCCTAGCCCCCTCTGCCTCCCTGCCGCTACCCAGGGCTACCCTGCTCGTTCCGGAGCATGCCACCCACCACGGCGCAACCACAAATGCTGGGCGCGGGGTTAGCTGTGGGCGCGGCTCTGACACGGGTGAGCCCGGCGCCAGGCCTCGCCCGGGTGGGCCCTGGCGGCCCTCTCAGCAGCTCCTTCCCCCGCATCACGCCTCAGGGAACCAGGCCCAGGGAGTCGCTGGGGGATGGAGGCCCTGCGGGCGGGCGGGCGGGTGGCTGCCTACCTGCCGAGGAAGCTATTAATCATCCGCCTCCCGGCCTCGCCGCCCTGGTCCCGCACCGCCCGCCCTGGCAGAGGCTGGCTTGGGAAAGGACGAGCTCTGGGCTCTTCTCCACCATGGACTGTGACCCTGGAAAATACCATCTGGCTTTTCTGTGCGTCTTCTGACACCAATTCCCCAGGTTGGGACACATCAAAGAGAGCAGTGTCTGGTGACTTTTCTCATTGTTATTCCTTTGGCAGGGCCTTCGGATTCAAGGTCACAGGCGGACTGCGCCTGCGGCGGCTGCCTGGGGAGCTGGGCCCCTGTCCCCTGCATGCCTCCAGAGGGGCCTTGTGGAGTGACCCAGGACTGCCTGGAGGGCAAGACCCTCCTCACTGCAGCCAGCTGGGCCGGTCGCACAGGGCCAGGCCGGGGGCAGCACTTCCGGGAATTCCTGACTCTGGATTTCCTTCCTTCCAGTCTGACTCTTCCCACACAAAATAGCCAAATGCCAGGGACCCTCTCCAGGGTGTGGGCAGATGTGAGGTCTTTGACCTTAGCTCTAGGAAATT
This sequence comes from Tamandua tetradactyla, assembly GCF_023851605.1. NCBI lineage: Eukaryota > Metazoa > Chordata > Mammalia > Pilosa > Myrmecophagidae > Tamandua > Tamandua tetradactyla. The sequence goes on from NC_135338.1 coordinate 35,693,494, forward strand.
CAATATAAATAAATAAATAAATATATATATATATATATCTTTTTATGTAAACTTTTTTCATTGTGAAATATATATACAAAAAAGCAATACATTTCTAAGTACATTTTAACACGTAGTTATAGAACAGATTTTAAAGTTTGGTATGGGTTGCAGTTCCACGATTTTTCGTTTTTTCTGTGTATATTTTAAAGTAAAGAGGCTAGGGTGATTTAAGAACAGAACTATTTGGGGCAAAATAATTTGGGGCAAAAAAAGAGGGTTTTGATTAACCTAGAGTTTTAGTACTTAGAAATGGACTATCCCCAAGTAGTGAGGTGCCCATCACCAGAGGTAATTAAACAGGAAAGTGGACATATGAGGAACATTATAGAGGGATTGAGTTATTTGATGTCCACTTTACCCCTGCAGGACAACTCCCTTCATTTTATATTGATGGGGAGCAGAGGGTGGTCCTGTGCTGGGCATCATCTCACTTTTTTATAGTCTTTTGGCCAGTGCCTACTAAGCTGGCTTGTGCTTATTGGCTCAATATCATTAATCACTAACACCTTTCTAAGTGTTTACTCTGTGTCAGGCATATGGGCTGCAGGCTTTACATGTTTTATGTCTTTGAATTTTACAGCTGTACTGCAAAATAGGTGCATGTATTCTCCTCATTTTATAGATGAAACCATGGAGCGTCAGAGAGATTAAGTTGCATCCTCAAAGTCACAGAGCTAATACAATGCAAACATGGGATCTGAACTCAGATCTGCCTCTAGAGTCCCTTATGCTGGACACACTGTGGATTACATTTTCCATAGTCCTTCCGCTCTTCGTTTGAAACATACTGCTTCTCCTTTTTGGCCTTGTTTTCTCCATCTGAGATCAAAGGCAGTCAAGAAATTGGGTGGTCTCTACTTTGGTGCTTACCAACGGGTTACCGTTTCATTTGTTTCTCCCTACAGCAGAGACAGGGCCGTTTCTTGGCAGGTTCCAGAGCAGGGGACGGTAGAGGCTTGAGGGGTGGTGGCAGAGGAGAGGGTTTGCAGAGGTCCCACCCTGGGCAGAAAGAAGGGCATAGACCTGGGGTAGGGGAATGGCAGGCTTGGAGCATCTCATTCAGGAGGTCACCATTCCAGGTACTAGACACCCTGCAATACTCGCAACATCCCCGTGAGGCAGAAACTTTTCTATTCCTCTTGTTCTCGTCTTGGATAGTAAAACCGAGGCCCAGAGAAGCTGAGTGTCTTGCCCAAGGTTGTTCAACTACTAGCAGTAGATTTAGATTCAAACCTGGGTCTGCCTGACTTAAGCTCAAACCCACTATCACCTGCATTTTATATTACTCAGCCTCTGTTGTTTTGTTGACGGTACGCAGGAGGGAACAAAAAGGATGCAGTTGCGTAGGCTAGGGTGAGAGAATGTTCTCGCTCTCATTTTCCAGGTGGAGATCCCGAGGCCCCAGAGTGTCTAGTTGGACACAGACAGTAAATTACCACCAGGCTCCCTTGCTGTCCCATCTCTTATCTGACTTTTTTGCAATGGGTCCAAACAGCAGATACTCATCTGGGAGAGACAGGTCGGGGGCCTGTGCGTGGAAGGAAGTTGGGATGGCTTGTGGGATGGTTGGCTGTTTGTTTTTTTTAAATCAGTGTACATGTCTTTATTTAAACAGATGCAATGCTTTGGACTCTTCCAACAGGAAGCTTCCTGTGCCTGCATGTGAGGCCCTAGTGTGGTCCCTTTGGTAGCTCTGTGACCTTAAGCAAGTCACTTAGCGTCTGAGTCTCTGTTTGCCCATATGCATAATGGAGATAACACCCTCACTCACTAGGTAAATGCGAGCCCTTGGTAAAATCAAATATCTAGCTGAAGGTTAGATTTGAATCAGATTTTTTTTAAATGTGCTTCTCCCTGGGAAGCATGTTCTAGCCATGCATCCGTGGCTGGCGCCAATTTGATCGGACTGTCAGAGTCTGTGTCACCTTCTTTGAATATGTTCACTGGTGGTGAATCTTCTTCCTTTGAGGGTGGGTTTAATTTTTAGTGCAGCTGAGGTCATTTTGGAGGCAAGGCTAGCTGGGTGTCAAAGCTGAGCAAAATGGTTTCTGATTACAAAGAAAAGTGAAGATATGGCTCTGTTTCTCAGATAATCCCTCCCTAAAGGCAGCTCCCAATAGGAGCTCCAAAAATGCTTTGGCCAAAGAGAACATCACCGGGAACTGGGAAGAAATGCCCAAGGTGACCACGTTGAAGGGGACAGCGCGCACTGGGGCATATAAATATCTCTTGCTCACACTGGTCTCCTGACATCATGGTCACACCCTGCTGCTCCTGACCAGCTGCCACTGCTCTGTGGAACAAACTTGGTGGGGGCTTCTGCAGGTGTCCAGGGAATACCTGGTTAATTGTGGCAGCCATGGGTCAAGCCCAGTTCCTGCTCCATCCAGAATAAGTAACGGCCCAGCAAGGTGCCTTTATCTTTCTCATGTTCTCAGCCAAACCTGCAAAGTACCCAGCAGAATCCATGCTTTTTATGCCATGAGGGCCAGATGAGCTGGAGCTTGGCAAAGAAGAGAAGGACCCCCCCCCCCCAACTCCTGCTCCTGGGTACATCATTTACTCTTGAGAAAATTGGCCTGGGGGTGGGAGCCCTGAAAGGGAGCGCTTAATTCCCCTTTTCTCTTACTGCCTTTCCCTGGCATTTTTGCTTCTGGGAAAGCTTCTGGAGAAGCCATTCTGGGAAATGTTGACACTTAGAACTTTTGAATAAGGAAACGGTAAACTGAGAATATAATTTGGGGAGAAAACCAAGCGTGAGTCAGAAAACTCTAAACAGCGGTAGACAGATCTCAACTAGTACTTAGAAAAAGTTGCAGGTCAGAGCAGAATGTGGAAAGTAAGAACAGCGCCGTGAGGAGCCTTCCAGAATAACTCATTTCAGTTGAGATTGGCCTTTTATTCTGGGATTCTGGCCTTCTTAATCTGGGGTCTCCAAAAGGCTTTTCTTTTTATAGAATGCTGGTTCCACCAGGTGTCTTCTTGTTCCTTGAATGTTCTCCTTGACACAAGAAGTCAACCTTCATTGGTTCCCAATTTTGGTGGTGGTGGGGTAGAGTGTGGGTTTCTCCTGTGAGATTGGAAGACTGAGAACCACTAGCCTAGAACCCAGAGCCCAGGTGTCCTCTAGCTGGAGAGCAAGGCTCTGTAAAGAAAGAACCTGGGGGCAGAAAGTTAAGACACAGGAGCAGATGCCCTCCAATGGGCAGACCCCTGCAAGATGGGGCTTCTATCCATGCCAGGAATTCTCCTCTCCCCCCATGCTCTTCTGTGCTGTTCGGAGGGCAGGAAGCAGATTTCACATTCCAGAGACAAAAAAATCGCTCCTCTGGACTGGCCGAGCACCACAGGGCGGCGCCTCCTGGCTTGCTCTCTGAGCCAGGTGTCCTGCAGAGAGTTGCCAGTTGCATGTCTGAAAAGAAAGACACACACTCCTGTACCCGCCCCCCACCCTCCCTTTTTATTTTTTGCATGGGCAGGCACTGGGAATCAAACCCGGGTCACCAGCATGGCAGTCAAGAACTCTGCCTGCTGAGCCACCGTGGCCTGCCCACTCCTCCTTTTTTCATTTAAATCTTGTGGGCTTTTTCTTTATTAGAGAAGTTGTGGGTTTACACAACCATCATGCATAAAATACAGAATTCCCACATGCCTCCCTAATGTTAACACCTTGCATTGGTCTGGAACATGTTGCAATTGATGAAACCACATTTTAGTAATTGTACTATTAACTATAGTTCATGGTTTAATTTAGGGGTCACTGTGTAGTGAAATTCCATGGATTTTTAAAAAAATTTTTATACTGTTATCACATATACAACCTAACATTTCCCCTTTTAACCACATGCAGATATATATATATATATATATCAGTGCTGTTAATTATGTCCACAATGTTGTGTTACCACCACCACCATCCATTACCAAAACATTTCCATTCTTCCAAATTGGAGCTCTGTATATTTTAGACCTTAACTTCCCATTCCTTATTCGCACCCCACCCCCCTTAATACCTATATTCTTGATTCTGACTCTATGAGTTTGCTTATTCTAATTATTTCACGTCAGTGAGATATATACCCCAAAAAATTGAAAGCAGGGACTCGAACAGCTATTTTATACGCCAGTGTTATTCACAATTGCCAAAAGATGGAAGCAACCCAAGTGTCTATCAACCAATGAATGGATAAATAAACTGTAGTATATCCATACAATGGAATATTATTCATCTATAAAAAGGACTGAAGTTCTGATACCTGTGGCAACATGGATGAGCCCCGAAGACATCATAATGAGTGAGATAAGCCAGATATAAAAGAAAGAGCTCTTTTACCCTTTCTTGTGTTCATAATTCAAGTTCAAGCCACTGTTCAGCCCAGCACAGCCCTAAATGTTCACGTGGGAAGTATTGAGAGGGGACAAAGCACTAAACTCTTTGTGTCCGAGGAGAGGGAACAAAAAGGAAATTCTGATACAGAATGAAATCGTCATTCATGAAACAGCGTGTGTTCTTTATCCCCCTTCCAGTTTTTTCAGCCTGGAAGACATCAAGCTAAAGAGACCGTGATGTATGGGGACCATGGTGAAATATTATCTTAGAGGGCACCCTGGCATTTAAGCTGGGGGTAACCCCCTTTTTCCTGGGCAGTGAGTGGGAACAGACTCCTGCAGCCCTCTTAGACTCTGACCCTCTCATGCGCATTCCTTGAAGCATTCATGGAACTTTTGTACTGCAAGATATTCTTCAGATGGAAATGGGTTTCCGTGATGCACTCTACACTAAAGCCCTGTCGCCAAGCTTTCATTACATAGTGCACTAAAGGTTCTGAGAAACCCTGTGGTAAAGAAACCTATTTAAATTCTTTACCCAAGTGTTTTCCTTATTTATTTATTTTTGGTCTGAGGAGGAACATGATACCTATTAAAATTGCATGGAGCTGGGTTTCATAGACTATACCTTGGGAAACGCTGGCGTGGAGACATCTCATTAGGTGTTGCGGGTCCTCAGAACTTTCTCTGCCATAATCAGTGTCTCTGCAAATACTTGCTTTGGCATCTTGGGCAGCTCTGCCATGTGGGTGCAAGAAGCTGGCCTGTCCAGGCTTGGGGCCATTATGCATTTTGAAGCTTTCGTGCATTCTCATGGTCAAACTGCCTCCAGACATAAAAGGATCCAGTAGAGAATTTTCTGAGGGTTCTTAATTAGGCTGTTTTTATCGAGCACTTAGTATTGGCACTTAGTATATAACCGCTTTGCATGCACGATCTCATTTACTCTTTCTCACCACCCTTTGATTTAGGAGCGGTATCCCTGTCAGGGTTTGAAACCAAGCCTATCTGATTCAAGAATCCTTCTCTGAACTGCTGTACTGCTCCAATTCCCAAGATGGGGAGGCTTGAGCAGGCAGGTAGTTTGAAATTGAGCTGTTTTTCTGAAAGTCCTTATCCGACAGGCTGCTTTATGATGGCAAAAGGACACTTTAGAAACGTGGAGGAGTGGGGAAAAGCATGAAGCCAGTGGGGAAAGAGAGACTTTATGTGTTTGTAAATTGTGGCCATGTTCCAGGCGGAAGAACATCAGCTCAGGATGTTCCAAACTGTCGTCCTGCCTTGCGGGTGACAGACAGATCCTGCTGGTGTCTGTGTTTTGTTTGGTATGTGAATGGCTCGGTGCCCTCGTGTGACCCCTGAGAACGCCAGATGAGCGGAGGTGGTAATTGTCGGTGAGACCTTGCTAATTGGGAATGGGAACTTCTGCTCCAATAAACTGGAATGATGTGGACAAGTCAGGTTGCTCTCAATTATCTGGTGCGTTCTTGTGCTAAGTGACAAGTTTTCTGCATCCTGTTCTGTGTTAGGGTGGTCCATAGAGGAAGAGGCTGTGTGCTGCACATGAGTGTGAGTTTGTGTGTGAGGCCGTCTGTCTGGTCCCTGGCACACAGGTACCCATGAGCAGTGTACCTGCGTTTGTGTGGGTTAGGGTTCTCCAGAGAAAAAGAACCGCCAACAGATGAAATATATATATGTATATATGATTTATTAAAAAAAAGCTGGCTCCCATGATTGCCAAGTCCAAATTCCCTAGGCGGCTGCAAGCTAGAGACTTTGAAAAAGGTGATTCTGAAAACTGGCGCATCCAAACTCTGGAGGGCCGGCTGCAATTGGGAACTCTGATGGAGGTGAAGTTGTATTCTCCCTGGGAAGCTGGCTGGCTGAAAAAGAGGCAGAAATTCTTCTTTCTTGCTGCTGAAATCTTTAGTCCTGCTTTAAGGTCCCCTAACTGATTGGGTAAAGGGACTCCCCTCATTGCTGGGGGCAATCTTCTTTGCTTATTGTAGATGCAAGCAGTTGACTGTAGATGCTAACTCATCCAGGAAAGACCCTCGTGGGGACAGTCAGGTTAGCTCTTACTTGATCACACAATCGGACACTGTAACCTGGCCAAGTTGACAATGACCTAAATCATCACAGCGTGTGTGCACATGCCAGACACATTGTATTCCTGCATTACACATGGTACTTTTTAAATAACTTTTTACTAGAGGATTTGTAGGTTTATGTAAAAAAAATGCAGAAAATACAGTTCCCTATAACCCCCCCATTATTAACACCTTGCATTAACGTGGTACCTTTGTTACAATTGATTAAAAATATTATAACTATTCATGTAATATATATTATAATCATACTGATAACACTGTTTGTACAGTCCTATGATTCAAAAAATAACTTTTATTCCAGTAACATATATACAACCTCAAATTTCCCCCTTCAACCACATTCAAATGTATAATTGTGGTTTTGATTGCAATCACATGTTGTGCTAGCGTAACTACCCTCCATTACCAAACTTTTCAATGACTCAAAACAGAAATTCTGTCCCAGAATTAACTCCCCATTTCGTAAGCCAAACCTGGCCCCTGGTAATCTGTATTTTACTATCTGACTCTATAAATTTGTTTATTCGAATTATTTCACATCAGTGAGATCATATAATATCTATCCTTTAGTGTATGGCTTATGTCACTGAACATGATGTTTTCAAGGTTTATCTGTATTGCAGCATGTATCAAAACTCCATTCCTTTTCACAGCTGAATAATATTCTACTGTATGTATTTCCATCATTTTTTTATCCATTCATTTGTTGACGGGCACTGGGTTGCTGGCTATTGTGATTAATATTGCTATAGATATCGGTGTGCAGATATCTTTGTGTTGTTTTTCTTTTCTGTGCCTCAAAGGACTTTTTTTTATTTTTTAACTGACAAATCAAAACAACATACAAACACAAACATTCTTAACATACAAAGATTCCATACACTGCACATAGTACTTTTTGACAATGTGATATATGATATAATATACAAATTATATTCTTATATCCTTGTTCATTATCTGTCTCTCCCACTAGAATAAAACCTCCCTGAGGTCAGAGACCTTGTTTTCCTGCCCGAACAGGGTCCTAAACATTGAGGTACCTAAGACGTATTGGACAGGCTATAGGTATGACCTTTTAGTAAATGTCCTCAAATTCATATCTTCATATGAACTGCGTCTCCTTCAGCAGAGCCCTTCAGGAAACTGCAGGTAGCTGTGCTAGCCCTGCTCTCCTCGTCTTCCCCCTCCTCCTCTTTCTTTTCCTCTTCCTTCTCCTTGACTACCTCCTCTCCTTCCGTCTCCCCGCCCCCATCAACACGGTGCTCCCAGTCGGCTCTGACAGCTGCTCCAGCCCAGCCTCTGAACACCCTTAATGATGATTTTGGCTTTGTCTTTTCTAAGGTGGCAAAAGTCATTTGGATCCAAGCCTATGAGTTGGTTTGCTGGTCAAGCTGGTCACTAATATAGGGAAGATAAATGAGGTGTGATAATCAGACTAATTTTTGGTGTGGTCCAATAAGCTGCCTTGAATGGCCATTCATTCCCCTTGCAGAGGGATTCATTCCCCTTGCAGAGGGAGACCCAGGTGGCGGGGAGCAGGGACAGGGAGACTCTGAGAAACCACTTCCAGCGGGTACAGCTGGCAGGGTGCTGACGTCCTGCAGGGACTGCTTTCTGAAGCAGTGCTCTGGCTTTTTGGTCTTGCCTCTCCTGCATCACATTCATGTAGAAGGGAAGGTTAAGTCTGAGACCGTGGAGGCTGTTTGACGGTATGAGGGAGTACATTCCAGAACCGAAGAGGGCTGGGTGCCCAGAGGGCAGGGTGAACCCCTAGCGGGGTGTTTCCTTGTGACGTGGTTTGGGAGCTTCACCTTGGGCACTGAGTCCATGGGTGTGATTTAAGAGTGCAGGGCGCTCCCGAGAAGTTTCTCTAATGGGTCTGGCGGTGACAGACGGGAGAACGTCAGCAGGCAGGTCCACAAGGGAGCTGAACAAAGCCCAAAATCCGCAAGTGGCTCACTGTGGTCCAGTCAGGACATCACCCTGAGATTTTTTTTTTTTTTTACATGGGCAGGCACCGGGAATCGAGCCCGGGTCCTTGGGCTTGGCAGGCAAGCACTCTTACCTGCTGAGCCACCTTGGCCCGCCCACCACCCTGATAATTTAACCCCTCTCCCCAACAAGCCTTCCCCCCAGCTTCACCATGTTGTGTGGAAATTTCAGGACCTTGGCAGTGACCTCCGCTCTGACTTCTTCCTTCTTATCGTCATATCCAGCCCTGTCCCTTGGTGACCCATCTTCAGGTTCCATCCTGGGTGTGCTGTGTGCCTGAAGAGGGCAACCCAGGGGCCCTTCCCTGTGACTGTCAGAGCAGCCGCTAGCAGGGCTGACCCTGCCTCCTCTTTGGGTATGCAGATGACTGGGGTGGAATGGCCGTGCACCCCTTCTCACAGCCCCCTCCTTGCTGGCCAGGACCCCTCATTGTCTGCCCACTGCACTGGCCTTTATGTCCCACGTGGGCTGCGCTGCCGTTTCCTGCTCAAGCTCCGAAGAGCCTGGCCTGTAGTCTGATCCTGGTTTGGCGTCATTTACCTCTGCTGCTACTCTCACATCTTAGCCCAGTGATGTGCAGTCTCCTAAGCCAAGGCTGTTTTAAGAACTTCACAAATCCATATCCTAGGAAACATATCGAATGCCTCATGAATAGAATCTTTACTGTGAAAAATATTTGAAAGTTTCAAAAATATTTGAAATTATTTGGATACAAATTAACTCATTGACTTTAAAATGGTTAAGATTTCCTGGAAATAGTTTGTGGGCTATTTATTAAACATTTGAGAATTTTTGATTTACATTGTTCCTTTTCATAATTAGGAGTGGATAATTTGTGTGTGTGTGTGTGTGTGTGTATGTGTGCATGTTTCAAACATTTGAAGTTCTCTGGAAAAACTCACAGGCCAGCGGCTCCGTGCCTATAGGACTCAGTGGACAAACGAACCCTGCTCAAGCCCTGGGGAGTTATAGAGTAGGAAAGGAGGGTGGGAGTGGAGGGGAAGTAGGTATGGCTGGAGAAGTCCAGGGTCTCTGTGCAACTGAGGGTGGCGGGTAGGGCTGGGACGAGAAGTCACGGCTAGGTCTAGGCTCCACGGTGCTGTGTGACCTTGGGCGAGTCACTTCTCTCTCCTATGTTCAGATTATTTAGTTTGTAAAAGGGCTTCTTAACCTTGCTCCTGCTGCTGGGGTGTGCTCTCTCCTAACTCCCCAGATACCTTTTCAGGCCCCTTCCTCTCTTCATTCAAGGCTCTGTTCAAACGTCACCACCAGATTAAACAGTGCCCATCCTTCTCTAATATATCATGTAGTGTTAGGAAGCTATTAATGGTATGAAGACAAGTAAAGAAGGAGGAGGAAGTGGTGGCGCATCATGTGTTTATTACTTCTCTGTGATCTGTCTTGCCCTGCTTCCAGAGGGCAGGGATTGCATTTTCTTCATGGCTACATCTACAGCACCTAGAATAGTGCCTGGCACGTAAAGTTCAAGGAATGAGCAAATGAATGAATCTTTGCCCTGCCTGTCTCCAGTGGCTGTTGCAAGAACGAGGAGAGAAGAGATGTACAGTTCAAATAGGAAACTAATGTGTCAAGGGCCCCAGGAATCAGAACACATTTTCTGTTTCCAAATGGCTCACAGAATACTGATTCTCAGACAGTCACTTGAAGAACATATTATAATCTAGAGATTTGGAATTGATAGGTCTGGGGCAGACTCAGCTCTGAATTGAACTAACCTTCCAGGGAATACTGATGCTGACAGTCCCCAGGCTAGGCTTGGAGGAGCCTCCTGGAGGGGGAACTGTAACTTTTACTTCACTCTGTGCATTAGGATGCACGCCTAGAACCCACCGGCTGCCTGGAGCTGGAATTCCGTGTGAACCACGAGCCAGCGGGAACCATCGGTTCTTAAAGCCAGGCCTGGGGCGGGCTGGGGAACCCAAGGGCTGACCCGCCCACACATCGGCATCCAGCAGCGCCACCAGGATGGATCCCCTGGCCTTTGTCTCTGCTTTTGGAAACCCTTCACACTGAAGGTCTAGTTCTTCTTTTCAGACCACAGGAGGTCCAGGGATTTGGGAACTCCTGGCCACACGCTGCTCGTGCACAAGTCCAGTCCTACCAGGCAGGCAGGGCCACGTGGTCTGTGCACACAGCCTGAAGTACTGGTTGCAGAGTGGTGACGGCGGCTGGGCCATCTTGCAGGAGTAGATCTGGATGCCTCCAGGAGGGCAGGGCCACCACATCACCACCTGGTTACCTCAGAAGGGGACACAGAGATGCTGGCATTGGAGACTTGAGCTGTCTGAATCCCAGTATGGATGGAAGCAGCCAGCTCCCTCACTTCCTCAAAGTGAGTCAGGTCGTCCCAGTCTAATCTGCTCTTGCCAAGCAGCCTGCGTATGCCTCTGGCCCAGGTGCTGGTGGGCGTTTGCTGTTGACGTTGAATTGCAGGGTCCTGGCTGCCCAGCCCGCGGGTACACACCTAGCAGCCCACAGGGCAGAGATGCACCGGCAATCCACCAGCACTGAGAATCAGGTGCCCGTTATTTACTGCTGCAGAGCAGACACAGGACCTCTGAATTATCAGGTAAGTTTGAGGAGCTGGCCATTAAATCTCTATCCAGAAAAAAGTGCAGAAGAGCTGGTTCATAGTTGCCTCCGGGACCATCTGGCCCCACTCATTCATTCACTGTTTTGTTCATTCCACAGAAGTTTATTAACCACCTTTTATGAGGATGCAAAGATGGATAAGCCCATCCCTGACCTCAAGGAGCCTAATGCTCTATCTAGAATGACGTGCAGCTCCCAGATGCACAATACTGGCGCCAAAGGCATCTCTTTTGAATGTGCAAGGTGCTGTGGGTGCATCCAGGAAGGAGGGAGAAACTCCAGGGAGGGTTCTTTTGTGAAGAAGGCGGTGATGGCATTCCAGAAAAGGAGTGGTTGCTGAAAGAGCACAGAGGGGGGAGAGTCATATTTGGGGTGATAAAAAAATTGGTGTGAGTCAAGGTGTAGAGAAGAGAAATAAGAACTAACTTGGACTGAGCACTTAGTTCAGAACCAGGCATTCTTCTAAGCCTATTACGCATATTAGGTCATTTAACCCATTTGAGAGGAGCTATTATCACTTCCATTTTACAGGTGGATAGCCTGAGGAACAGAGAAATTAAGTCACTGCCCAAGACCATGCAGGTAATGAATGGCAGAGCCAGGTGTTAAACCCGGCTAAAGGAATGGGCCTTAATTGAGAGAGGTCTCCTGGGAAGGAGTTGGGATGACAGTTAAATTAGGAAGGAGAAAGAGAAGTGGAGGCTGATGGTCCTGTTTTCTCAGTCCCCCTGGGTACCCCCTCCCCAACCCCTTTGAGGGAAAGGACACCCTGGCGACAGGCTTCCTCCTTAATACAGTATGTACATTTTATCTCTGCAGACTTCTTGCAAACTTGGTTTAAAGATCTCAGCTCAATACCATTAGTGCATATCTGCAGAGGTCCCTTTGTAAAATTGATTAGAAAGTGGGCTTTTGCATGGGGGGGTGGGGGGTGGGTGGGACCTAATCGGATTTGAGCAGGAGATGGTATCTAATTCCTTGCATCTTGCAATGGGCTCGGGGACCTCCCTGGGAGCCAGGGCCCCTAATTTGGTTTGTGAATACATTTGCCAAACAAGCAGAGGGGGCTCTGTCGGGGAGGGGGTTTTGGGGGATGGGGAAAGGGAGTAGCGAGAAGACTGAGAAATGAAGGGAGGTGCTTTATGCACAGGTCCTGGGCATAGGTTGTACATGAGGTTACTAAGAGTGTGCATTTCTGATGGTATCACCCAATCCAGGAGAATGAGGCAAACTTCTGGGACTTGTTATTTTATAGCTTGTCAGTTGTTGAGTCCCTGTGTTTTTTTCATTTTTTTTTTTACTGTCTTTTTAAAAAAGTAATATGTTACATGTATAATAAAAAAAGATAGAGTATGAGAAGGCAGGCAACAACTGGTATGTTATTCTCTCCCCCTAATCCTTGGATCCATAGCTTCCGCAATGGTAACCACTGTTGCCAAGTTTTCTGTGAATCTTGTATCTCTTTACAGATTTTCCATACACATTCATGCATAACATTCTTAATCCTGCCACAAAACCTGCAAGGGAGCATGAGTAACCCCATTTTATAGAGGGAGAAGTTGAGGCTCAGATGGGTTAAGTGCCAGGATCCGAACTGTGGATGGTCTGGCTTTAAATCCTGGGATCTTTCCACAGAATCCCATGCCCTTTTGGGGTAGCATTTCCTGAGATGGGAGGAGCCTGCTCAGATCTAAACAGGAAGGCCTTGGGGTTTTACTTCTCAAATTCTTTTATTCTTGGGTCCGCCTGTGTGCTGTCATTTTGTTCACTTAACTCCAAGCATCCTCAAATCAGGATGGACGTTTCCAGGGGCATCTTTGTTATGGCCTCCTTAATTGGACACCAGTTCAGAGCGTGGGGGACAGTCGAGTGGGTCCTTGCCTGCTCGTGGTGGCTTCCTTTAGCCCACTTCCCTACTAGGTGTTTTGGAAGGGGAGGGTGGGGGGAGTGCAGGTGGCAGTGGGTGATGGAAAATGAGTGTAGGCATCAGAACCTAGGATTGGTGCCCACCTTCCCTCAAGATAATAAGAGACCCACCTCAAAGCTGTTGGAAAGTCTGAATGATATGATAGTAGTACTTGATGCATGGTGAATTCTCAATAAATATCAGCTATTACTATAAAGTAGCTACCAGCCGTTAGTATTACTAGCTAGGTAAACTTTAGTGCATCTTCTCTGTGCAAATGACCTCAACTATAGTATGTGGATAGTATTTAATATCTAATATTATTAAAGACGCTTCTAGTTACATAATAAAATACTATTATGTTTTGAATGGAATTAGCATCAAGCCACCTATAGAAGATGTGTGCAATAAATGTGATTTCCCATTTTTCCCTTTACTAGCCTTAAATCAAGGTCTTGGTTCCCCTTTATCTTGGTTCTGAATCGGATTTCTGTAAAGTGAACCAATTTTAATTCCGTCTCGGAGGTCATTATTCACTCAAAACACATTTATTGAGCACCTGCTGTTTTCCTGCCGCTCTGCTGCATGCCGGGGGCACCAAGATGAATAGGCCATGGACCGTGCTAACAATCAAACAGAGGAGATGGACCTGTGAGCGGAGGAGACCAGCCCAAGCTGCCTGGGAGGTTTGAAGGGTGGGGGAGGACAGCGGCTGGGTACTGTTGGGGTAAAGGGATAGACTTGCTGACTTCATGCTCTCTAGTGTCTCAGTTCGCCCTTCTGAAGAGTGTATCCACCTCCCTTCCTTATTACTCTGTATTTGTCAGACGCAGAACATCCTGGCTAATGTGGCTCCAGATTTGTAGTGCCAGAGGGCTGAGCTCCCTTCTTCTCCCCACCACTAGGCACCCCATTGGTCTCTGCTGGAAGTGATGAGGCCTGGACTTATAGACAGGTCTACAGACGCACGTGCGCTGTGCACCCAGGAACCTCCCTTTTCCCTTCTCCTTCCAGTGCCTCTTGCCCATGGCTATATCCCTGGCTACTTACAGACCACTGTTCCTCCAAGCTACACCTTTTCACAAGATCTTTAGTCCAACCCCATGGTCTCTCCACGAAGGTTTTACAAGGACCGGAATATCTCGGCCCAGATACTATACTGTAAAACCCAGAATTATAGCACAGCTGGATTAAGGGGCGATTATTAGCTTTGCATAAGGATTTTCCCTTTGCACCAAGATTAGCTGCGGCGTTCCTTTAAATAGTTTTCTTCATACTGCAAAGAAGGGGCGCTGAGAGAAAAAAGTTCTGGACCATGAAGCAGAAGGCCTTGAGTTCAAAGGCAGTTGTGTGAAGGTCATTTTACCTCTGTGAGCCTCAGTTTCCTTGTCGGTAAAATCTCTGGTGCCGCCTGTACCTGCCGCCCGCTCCTGCCCCAGACTTCCCAAACTCCTGCGCCCGTGCTGCTGTTTCTTACCTCTCAAGTTCCCCTCGTCCTGCAGCCAAGAATGCCATTCCACACTCCCCTTCTAGGCCTGAATACCATTCCTTGTTCTTCAGGACATGTCCCGGAAGACTGCTCCTCCAGGAAGCCTTCTCTGATTCTCCCCCAGACACCCAGGAGGGTTAGATACCCCTTCTCTGCGCTTCAGGGGTTCCATGAATGTATGTGTATGTCCCTATCATGGCACATTTGAACACTGCCTAGTCACTGTCTTCTCACTTATTTGTACCCGCCATGGGCTGTTTAGCTTAGGGGCAGGGCCCTGGTCAAACATGACTCAGTACCTGTGTGGTAAATGAAACCAAATAAATGGAGGAATAGTGGCTACTTTTCACCTGAGCTAAGTGCATTTCATCCCCAGACACATAGGGCCCCATCCAGGAAGCATGTAGTGTGTGTGTAAGAGAAAACCATGGCGTTAGACCCCCTGGGTGCAGATCCTAGCTCTACCCCAGCTGTATGACATTAGCCAAATCACTTGCTTTCTCCGTGCCTCAGTTTTCCCATCTGTAAAACGGAGGCGTAATCATCCTGCCCTCTGATGGTTGCTGTAAAGATTGAGTTAGTGTGTGCACTGCACTTAGACTGGTTCCCAGATGTGGTGCGTTCCATGTTTGGTTGCTTTTATTATTGAGGGTCTTGGATTTCTAGCCCCGTGCTCCGTCCCTCTCTCCTCACCCCAGCTCCTCCGACATCCTCCAGCTTGCTGAGCTTGCTCATTCTCCCTGTCTGTTGGCTCCAGTGAACTTTCCCACTCCCCCACCCACCCTAACCAGTCAGCACAGAAATAATCCAATTTCACTTGATTATTAGTCATTACTTTCTGCTGCTGTTTTTGTTCGTTCCTTTCTTTTTTCTTTTAAAGAATTCTAGATTTAATTGAGGTGATTGATTAGCACAATTACTGATTGGAAGGGGATACTCTGTAACCCTCTCCTCCCCCTGCCTGAACCTTTACGGAATGAAGGACCCTGGCTAACTCCTAGGGCATAGAACTCATGTCCCAGAGGTGCCATGCCGGCTTAGTTTGCTGTGTGACCTGGGATGAGGCCCTTGCCCTCTCTGAGCCTGAGTTTCTTCATCTGTAAAAGGTGCATTGGGCTAAATGAGTCTTTTGATCTCTTCCCACCCTAAAATTCTATGAAAACTCTGTGTGTAAGCCCCCCACCCTTGATCTGTGGATCTTTGATTTTTTTTTCATCAAAATCACTGAGCCCACTCTGTGCTCATTGTAGTAGTTCTGACTTCTTTGGGTTCTGTTAAAGATTAAAAGAGTTCCCATGCCCTGCACGGGTGGTTAGCTAGGTGTTGTGGAGACCCAGATTGGAGCAAGGCCAGAGCCCTGCCTTCTAGGAGCTAGTGAGAGAGGCTGACAGGCGGCAGCCACTTAACAGTTCTAACTTAAGTGTGTTTTAAGCTGGACAGCATTTCTGAGGGGTCCCTAACTCTGGAAAGTTGCAGAGGGGGGTGACATTTGGGTTCATACCAAAAAACTTTTTGATCAGACTGTGTGTGTGTGTGTGTGTGTGTGTGTGTAACATTTATGGAACCGCCAGGTACTGTATTCTTCTTATTTTTTCTTTAATCCTCATAGCAACCCTCTGAAAAGGGGATGTGATACTCACAGTACAGACAAAACACCTGAAGCTCAGAGAGGTTAAGGTGTTTGCCCAAAGTCACATAGTAAGTGAATGGGAGAGGTAAACTTTGAACTAAGATTTGAATGATGTCAAAGTTTGTGCTCGTCACACAATTTCATTCCATGTTATAATATTAAATAATTTGAGATAGGAAAAAAAATCCAGCTGATCTCCATACACATCACTTCTATTTTCATTTTCACACATCATTTTCTGTACCTATCCTTTTTGCACTGTGTAATCAGAGTGACATGCCATTTTCTATTTCTCCACTTACAGCATCGCATTTTTTTCTGGATTTCATTCATTGATTTATGCATTTATGGAGCACCTATCCTGTGTCTTGGCTCTGCAGACAAAACAATAAGGCAAAATTCCTGTTTTCATGGAGCTTACTGTTTAGTGGGTAGATATTAGCATCAGGAAATAAGAAGGGCAGGGAAGAAAATAAAGCAAGATAACAAGATAGAATGTGTTGGGAGGTCGTTTTAGAAATGGTAGCTGGGGTGTCCTCTTGGAGGAGCTGACATCTCAGCAGAGATTGGACTGAAGTGAGAAAGCAAGCCGTGTGTATATCTGGGGGAAGAGCATTCCAGACAGAGGGAACAGACCATGCAAAGGCCTTGAGGCAGGACGTGTTTGGCATAGTTGAGGAAGAGAACAGAGGCTATTGTGGCTGAAATATGGGGAGTAGGATGAGAAGTAAAGTTGGAAAAGTGGCTGATGCCAGGTCACAAAAGACTTTGCAGCCTTTATCAGGGACTAGATTATATTCCCCAGGGACTAGATTATATTCCCAGCATGTTTCTCCATTGTCTTCCAACTCCCTTTTCTTATTTCCAATTCTAATTTCCACTACACAATTTAATCTGGTGAATGTGGCATTATTTACCAACACTGAGGTTTCCAACAGTGTTTGTGTGTGTGTGTACGTGTGTATGCATTTAAAGTTAATACTGTAGGCAACATTTCAAGCATGTGACTTTTTGCTTCTGAATTATTTCCTTAGGCTAAGTCAGTAGGAGTGAGATAATGTATTCCAAGTGTTTGACCATCTTTATGACTCTGGACCAGGAAGGCCTTATTGTGATTTCTGGGAGGAGAAGGCATTCCAGGCATTGGTCCTGGGCTTGGAGAGGTGCAGAGATAAGAAAGAGCAGGGCTTGTCCCGAAAGCAGCATGCAAGCAAGCTCACACTATGGCTGGAATACAGATGCCTCCTAAGGACAGGGCAACACAAGAGTCACATCTTCCCTTCAAGAGGCAGAATTGAGGCTTTTACCTTTTTTCTTCTTTCAGTTTAAAAAATTTTTTTAATTAGAATAGTTTTTTCATGTACCGAGAAATTGCACAGCCAACACAGAAAGTCCTAGTATGCCCCCTTGTTCTGTTTTCCCTTTTGTTAACGTCTTACGTCATCATGGTACATGTGTCACAACTAAGAAACTGACCTTGGTATATTACCATGAATTAAACTCCATGCTTTATTCAGATTTCACTCATTTTTTCCAACAATACTCTTTTTTCTCTTCCAAGATCCAATCCACAGCCCCACATTGCATTTAGCTGTTATGTTTCTTTCATCTTTTATGGTCTCTGATGGTTTCTCAGACCTTCTTAGTGTCATGACCTTGGCAATTTTGAGGAGTACTGGGTAAGTGTTTTGTGTTAGCATTTCTGAGCTCTTTGCTGTTTGGGACTGTGATGTTGAGAAGCTGTGAAATGTAGTGCTCTGAACTCTGGAATCAGGGGGACCAGGACTCAAACCCTGGCTCTCCTCATACCCTATCCACGAAGTGAGATGGAGCAAGGGAACCTCCCATCCTCACTTCCTTCATCTGTGCAGGGTGGGTGATTGCCCTTATTTCGGGGTCTGGTGAGGTGTGCGAGTGCTCATGAACTCTAGTTTCATTTTCATCCTGTGGGTGGGCACCTGGTGGCCTGACTGACCTGAGAACGTTTTCCTTCCTCTCCTAGAGCCAGGGTGAAATGCCAGGGGGAGGATGGCAGTGAGTCTATGACAGCTTTGCAGGTGGCAGATGGTTTAAAATGCTTTAAAAAAATAATATCCTAAAAAAAAAACCTATAATAATAATCTCCTAATTTGATCCTCACAGTAATCATGTGACATAGCAAGATGGGTTTTCTCCATTTTAGAGATGAAGACACTGAGGCTCAGAGAAGGTAAAGGACTTGCTTCAAGGTCACAGAGGGAGGAAGTGGCCCAGCTGGGACTGAAACCTGGACCTTAGGGTTCAGACCTGGGACTCCTTTTGGTGCCTGGCCCCAGCTGCCCTGCAGATGGGTTGGCAGCTCCTGGTGGATTTGGGTGAGAGATGCCCTGGTCCCCTGGACCCTGGGATGGAGGGAGTCAGGCATGGAGAGCAGGAAGAACACAAGGGGAGGAGGAAAACCTGGAGAGTAATAGATTCCCAGTCTGTACACAGCATATTGATCTCAGGCCATTGTATTACAGTGAGTGTTTCATTTTGTAATGTGGGTTTTTTTCTTTAAGTGATTTCATGTTTAACCCTTGAGTCACCCATAAAACCAGCATGAGTGAGAAGCTTTAGACTGGCATCTGGCTTATTGGTGGCACAGCCAGTAAATCTGGGGATCAGTAGTCCAGCTTTCCTCCAGGGGACCCACTGTGTTGTTACACACCGTTTCCTGCCCAGGTCTTCAGGCCTCTCTAGCAGATGGCCAGCCCTGTCTGCATTTTTCAGAAAGGGATGTAGCGTGACTGAGGCCAGACAGGGCAAGTGACTGATCCAAGGACACACAGCCTTAGCACTGGGGCAGAAGCCATATCAGCTAGTCACTGGGCTTTTCCTACCAGACTTAAAGAACTCAGGATAAACCGGTACTGTGCTAATTTTTAAAAATTTAAACTGAAATATAAACAGGGAAATTGCATTTCCACTATTCATGTTGCGAGGAGTCCAGTATTCTAGCTAGGTGGATTGATAGATCTCACTTACTCTAGAATGAAAGTGGGTATGCATGGGTGAGAGAGGGGCAGAGAGATAAACAGAGACACAGAGATAGAAAAATGTTTGTTCAGTGTACCACGAGAACAAAGAACAAAGCAATTTTAGCACTGGGCCAAATAGTCAAAATTTGCCCGCAGTACAACTAAGGCACACAGAGGCTAGTGTGGGGTGGGCAGCCCTTCCTATAAGGGGAGCTATCCATCCACTTTTGAATTTTGGAAATTCAGAGCTTGCAAGCCACAAGCCCTCCCAGCTCTGCACATGAGGTGGCCCTGGCAAGGCCTCGAAGCCATCTCCCTTGTCCCTGTCACTGAGGTGTGCCCAGGTTTGCGTATCTCTGACCGGCCTGAAATTCCTACCTGCTCTCCTGCTTTTTTAGTCCTGGTCTAGTCCTAGTTAGCTCTTTTAGCTGGCCTGGGGCCCCGGACCCTTCTTTTGACACCAAACCCTGCGCTGGGGGTGGTCCGTAGAAGAGTTTTTGCACAGGCCTGTCACCCTCACTTTGGGGCCATCGGCAGCCCCTCGCCCTCCCCCCGCCACAACCCACTGGGAGGAAGGGAGGCTGCTTCTCTTCTGCCGCATCTGAAGTCCCACATGTCGACCTTTGAATGCCGGTCTGGCAAGGAGAGGGAAGAAGCCACTGTGTTTGGAGACACCGTGCTTCTCCAGAGATGGTCCATGGTCTTCTGGAAGGTTCCGCAGAGTGGCCAGATCCCCAGACGTTGGTGCCAGGACAGACTGCGGTTCAAGATTTCACCCTTCAATGTACTGTGAAGCTGTGTGACCCATGAGACTCAATATCTTTGTGCCTCGGTTTTCCCATCTATAAAATAGGGCTCAGATTAGTATCCCTATATTCTCGAGTTGAGGAATAAATAACCTTATGTATATAAAGTATTTTGCACATAGTAAAGAGTTTAGAAAAAACAGAAATTTGGTATTATTAATCATTCCCCCACCTCCCCAACCAAAGGGCTTCCACGTCTGCTTCCTCTTTCTCCTTCTTTCCTTGCCACAATGTGTAAAGTACAGTAGCTTTTCTTGGACCCAGTTTACAGATGCAGCAAGTGAGCTGCAGGGAAGTGTAGGCCACCCAGCAAATCAGTGGGGTGCTAAGGCTTGACTGTGAGGTCCTGGAGGGCACTGGCTGGTTGGATGTGCCCTAATCTGGCATCTGTGTAGCCAGAGGGGCCCTTTCTGGCAGCATGACGGTAGCTGGGGGAGCCCTGCCCCCACCCTCCCTGCCGAATCCTACAGTTCCCCCTCCGCACATCCTCCCTCCCTCCCTCCCCATGAGCAGCTGTCTTCACCACCTGCTCTGCCTCCCACGGTGCTGGCAGGAGTGGCCCCACCTCTCAGGCCAGTGGCAGAGCCCATGTCATTGCCAGCAGCATCTTGGAGGGATGAAGGTTGCATTAGTGAGCAGTCATTGAAATGTAGAATAACGTTTTGATCGAGCCAGCAGGCTGTTTATTTATCAGATCAATAGTCAAAATGCCCCATCTGGGGAAGTCAGCTTGATAAGTGACAGCATTTCCAAGGGCAAGCCTGGCGGGTGTTGGGGGTAGGGGTGGGTTGAGCCCAGGCAGGGGAAGGGCCAAGGAGCCTAGGAATGGACCCACCTCTGCTTCCCATTTCCAGAGTGTGCGCACAGACATGCATTTTGTCGTTTTCTTATACCCATTTTTACAGACTTGACTGAGACCCAGATTGTCAGGGACCATCCTTGCTGTGGCTGAAAGCACCTGCTCCCAAGAGTGCTGGGGAGGGGTGATATAGTAATAGCCAGCATTTATTTAGCACTTAACTATGTGTAGGCATTGCTGTTGGTGGTTTATGTTCATCTCGTCATTTTATGAAGTTGATTTCTTGATGTCACTTATTTTGCAGATGAGAAAGCTGAGGCATGGAGAGGGTAAGCTAGTAAGTGACAAAGCCGGGATTCAAACCCAGGTCATCCGGTCCCAGAGTTGGCGTCCCTGAGGCCCCGCACTGCCACCCCTCGTGAGGGAGGACGCCCAGCGGATCACTTTCTCTTGCAGCGTTCTCAGTGGTTAGAGGTTTGGGCCCTGCAGTCAGGCAACCTTTTTCCAACCCCATTTCCCTCAAGTTTTCATGAATTACGATGATTTTGATGTTAAAATATAAATTTTTTCTCTTTATTAGATCAGTTGTGGGTTTACAGAGCAATCATGCATTTAAAAAAACAGGATTCCCATATACCATCCTGTTAGTAACACCTTGCATTGGTGTGAAATATTTGTTACAATTGATGATAGCCCAGTTTTATAATTATACTGTCCTAGGTTTAACTTGGGGTTCAGTGTTTGTGTAGTGCAGTTCCATGGGTTTATTTTTAATTTTTCTCTGTTACCTTGTATTAAAATATCTTTTTTAACATTTTGAAATTAGATTTTTCCATAAGCGCGTCTTAGACTCTAGCTTCTATTAAGTTGCTGGCCAAATTCATTGCATGGTTTTTGGATGCTTTAAAGCACGCGCGCGCGCGCACACACACACACACACACACACACACACACACACAGAAAGTAGGAAAAACCCATGCTCACTGGCAGGGTCTGTAATGAAGGATTAGCAAAATCCAACAGGAGCTGCCTGCAGGGCTGTTTCTCTGGGGACCTTAGACGTGTCCTGTGGACCCCAGGTCTCTGTGGCTTCTGCTCCCAGCTGCTTTCCTTTCTCTGATCCTTGTCCTGGCCTGGGACTCAGGCCTGTGCCTGTCACATCCTGAGGGGTACAGGCCTTGGGGCTGGTCTAACGCTGGCTCAGCTGGGGGTCCTCACATCCCACCCAACTCTCAGCCCTCATTCACTTCATTTGCTCATTCTACACATATTTGTTGAACAGCTACTATGTGCCTGGCAGTGTTCTAGTCACTGGGGTACGGCAGGAAACACAAAGCCTCGTGGGACTGGGGGCAAAGACCCCAAGGTGGGTGCGCGATCAGTGTGATCGGGGCACAGCCAGGAGACAGGCGAGGCTGGCGCGACGGGGCCCCGGGAGACGATGCAGCACCTGATGGCACCCGGCCTTGGGGGGCCTCCCGCGGAGGGGGAGGACTCGGGGCCGCCAGGGGAGGGCTGTCGGAAGCCCCTGGCAGTTCTGAGCAGAGGAGTATTGTGTCTCATTCCCCTTTGCCTCACAGCTCACGAGATGGCACTTTCTGGCTGTGTGACCCCAGCAACACACTTAACCCCTCTGGGCTTCAGTTTCTTCATCTGCAAAAGGGGAGAAAGGGTGGAAGCTACCTGGGCAGGTGGTTGTGAAGAATCTGTAATTAGCACATAGTGTCCCATTTATAAAGAAAGCCCTGGGCATTGTTATCATCATTGCAGAGGTCACAGTAGGGTTCACAGTTGGCCACGGTGCCACAGCCCTGCCCATCCGCCTGAGTTATAATGTCTCTTTGGCATCTGCCTGAGCTACCCCAAAGACAGAAAAAAAAGTGAGCCAGGCAGTGACAATGATGTTGGGAGTCCCAAGTTTCTCATATCATCCCTGCAGTGCATGAACCCCAATAGAAAGGGCCACTGCCACAGTTAGGGAGTGGTGGCAGTGTCGTGGGCCTCACTGGTCTGAGCACGGCCCTGTGGAGACACGCCCGGGAAGCCCAGTCACAGCACTGACTGCACAAGGGGCAGAGTGGAGGTCAGCAGCGGGAGCCGAGATTCCTTCTGGGATTGCATAAACAGAAGTATAATGTGTAGGATGAGGGAGGTGCCTGCATTCCTTTGCTCTGCCCTGGTCTGTGCTCAGTTTTGATGCTCATCTTTAAGGGAAGCGTGGACGGACCTGATGGATGAGTCTCAGAGGAGGAAAATTAGTGTGAAGAGGAAGATTCTAGGCAGGAATGTTGGTCCTGGTGAGCAGACGGCTCGCTAGGGAGGAGGAGGTGCCTCCAGCAGTCTGGGAGGGGCTTGGGGGGCTGTATGTGAAGGGGGTTGAACCCTATGGGTCCTAAGGGGTAGAGTTGTATATACTCTAACTGGGAGCTCTAGAGAGAAGGATTTTCACTCTTGAAGAACTTTTTTTTTTTTTTTTAACTAAGTGGTCTAAATATGCAAACAGTTGCTTCCTGATTTAGTCATCTCCCCATCACTGGGGTCTCTCCCAAAGGCCAGTGGCCACTTGACTGGGATGTGGTGAGGGTGGGCAAGTCACTATTATTACTACAGCTCCAGAATTTCTGGTGGCTTAACACAATAGAAGTTTACACCTTGCCCACAATATGTTTTGTTAAGGGTGCCTGGCAGCATCCTCTTAAGTGATTCAGGGGTCCAGTTCCTCCTAATTTGTGGCAAAAGGGGAGAGAGTGGTGAGATCCCCTGGGGTCTTGGACTCCCCTTCTGGTCTGTGGCTTGTGTAGAGGGAGAGGAGCCCTTGGGAGATTATGGGTCAATTAGGGGAGTGGTTTACACCATTTCTACCCACACCCCACTGGTCAGGACCCAGGCACGTGGCTGCAGTTAGCCGCATGGGAGACAAGGAGATGTAGTTGTTCTGGTGTCCAGGAAGAACATGAAATGGCCTTTGGTGAACTCACAGAGAAGTTTCTGCTATGCCTGTTGATCATATTTCATTGAATCTGTGACATCATCAATTGGAAGACGCATCATTTGTTTTTGGAACTACTAATTAAATTAAACTATAGCATGCCAACGATTTAAGATGCAGTCTGATTACCAAGATGTTAAAATGTGAGAAAATGGTACAGCTTTGAGTCAGTGAAATATGGTATTGTCCCTTCTTGAGGTCAGGAACCTTCTCCCTCTTATTCAACAACCTATCCCCAGGACTAGAATGGTGTCTGGCACACAGCTGATATTCAAAGAATAGAAATGGAATGCATGAATGAATGAGTGGGTGAATAATGAAATAATGAAATGGTGTATGAGTTACTTTTTTAGTGAAGTGCCAGAAAGAATTCCCCTTGGGCGCTCGCTTACCTGTGCAGAGACGCTGCCAAGGCTCTGGAGAAACTGCCAACAGCAACTAAAACTCCGCAGCCTCTCTGCCTCTGGCATTGATCCCCTCTACTCCCAGTCTCCATAGTCTTCTCTCTTACTGCGTACTGGTGGGAAGTATGACCTTGCTCAGCCTTTCTTTTTTTTTTGTTTGATTTTTTTGTGGTAGCATATATACAACATAATGTTCCCCATTTAACCACTCTCAAGTATAAAATTCAGTGGTTTTCGCTACATTTTGCAATGTTGCGCTACCATCGACCACCACTGATTTAGCTCTTGAGCTGTCCATCTTACTGTTTTTTGCCTGGAGAGGCAGCCCTGACACCAAAATGGGACAGACACATTGGTCCGGCTTGGTCAGGTGCACACCTCCAGGTTAGTAAACTGGGCCAGTGGGGTCAAGGGCTCTAAGCATGTAGCAATTCCCGCATGAGCTCTGTATGTGTGTGTGTGTGTGTGTGTGTGTGTGTGTGTGTGTGCTTTTTGGGTTTGGATGTCAGTTCCCAGGAGAAAGTCCCGTGCTGGACAATCAGTTCTAGTAGTGCCTGAATAAGGGAACTGCTTTGCCAGAAAAGGCACTTTCCAGGTGGAAGTTCTAGTATAAAGAGCAGGCATGAAAATGCATGATAAAACAGCTAGATGGGCAGAAGCAAGGGTGGATGAGTGATGGAAGAAGTGGGAGTAAGACTGTCTGGCTTGCGATGGGACTGAAGTCTTTAGGTCAATGGAAGCCATTTTCTTATCTAGTAGGGATGCTAGAAACAACTGCCCACATTTATTGATCTGTTGTTATATGTTAGGCACTGCTGTAAGCTTTTTTCTATATTTAATCATTAATCCTCAAGCCCACCCAATGAGATGAGCTGAATACTATAATTATCACTCCCATTTTACAGATGAGGAAACTGAGGCCCAGAAAGGATAAATGCTTTGTAAGGGGCAGTCTGGCATTCAAACCAAGGCAATCCCCTGTCCTCCAAACCTAGGCCGCGTGGCTCAGCACCATGGCTACTGTGAGGATTAAATGCCATCTGGAAGCTGTTCAGTCTGTCCGATGACAGGGTGGCATTTATGCCGCATCACTGTTTGATATAGGATAAAAATAAAAACATTACGGAGGAGTTAAGATGAATTTATAGTTGTCCACTTTCTGTTGTCATGGAAAGGAAGGATGGTAGAACTATGTTTGGGGGCATGTTCTGAATTTTTCAGAGCTGTCCTCACCCAAACATACCCCTTTGTGGTGGTCAGAGCCCAAAGCTGGTCAAGTGGGCTAAAGTAGGAGCCATTGGTAGCTATGTCTCCTGCCTGAGGGCACTTACCTGAGAGGACCGAGGTGAGGGCTGAAATTTCAAATCGGGTTCCCCAGAGAAGGGGGCACCATTTTCTGGTTTGCACAGAGCCACGGTACGTGCCAGCCCTCCTCTGTGCGCCTGAGCTCCCAGCTCTGCTGGGGACTGGGCTCTCTCAGGTGTCCTGGGCACAGGCCCACCCCAGCCGGTTCGTCTCCTCTTGGTTTGCTGGGGCTGTTCTCGTCACATCATGATGGATGCGGCCTGCAAGATCATGGATAAAAAACCTTGATTGAAAGGCACTAATTACCCATCATTATTTTCCATGCCGCAATTTGTATGGAACGAGATTTCAATCAGTTGTCTGGGATCAGCCTGGTTTTGACTAATCTTTTTAACAGCGAGGCTTAATTGCAGATTTTTGCCTGAGGTCCAGCAGGCCCAGGAGGAGGCAGGTTCTTACGGAAGCTCAAACAAATGCTGTGGGGTTGTTTTACAGCCCTGAGTCATAGGAGGGTTCCCAAGGGGAAGAAAAGAACGAGCGTATAAGGAAAGTATTCCTGAGGAGGCCACATACAACTGTGGAGAAAGGTACTAGGGTGGCAATGAGGTGACAGAGTGTGGCCTGTGAGCTGTTCTCCTGGGTCGGCTCACTTTCCTGGACAATTTGCTAGCTCACTGACTCACCCCAGCCAGCCCCCAACCGGCCCCCATCCACTTCCCAAACCAGTTCCCAAGCAGCCACCCAACCAGTCCCCCGACCAGCCTGGCTCTCTGGTTAGTAGAGAGAGCAAATCCCTCAACTTCTTGGGTCTTGGGTTCCCTCACCTGAAAAGCCAGCAGAGTAGACAAGGAAATCTCTGAGAATTTATCTTTCAGTGCTTCCAGCTGTGGTGGTGTGTGTCTGTCCGGAAAAAAATAGATCTAATCACTGAAAGTTGAAAGCTAGACATATGCAAGGTTTCAATCATGTATTGATGATTGAAAAAAAAAAACCCACCATTTATAAAATAACCAATTCAGACTACTCAGGAGAAAGGTCAATTTGAATTAGGACATATTTGATTTTAAGAAAATAAATACATAATTAATGGAGCTCAGATGCACAGAATTAGATTAATTAAAATCCTCGGTTCATGACACTTCTCATCTTTGGTCTGTATATGGCTTGCTTTTCCTTCCCCCCCCTTCCCTCCTTCCTTCCGTGGAATAAGTACCGTGAATTCACATTCCAGCAGGCAAGCTGGGACTCTGGCAATGATTCACATCTAGCCATGTGGTGCTACTCATCCTATCCCCTATTAAAGAATCATTCTGCATTCTTTAATAATATTTTTAAGGGAAGTTTAGCTGTGCTGCTTTCAGGTGCCTGAGGGGCTGATACCTGACAAATAAAGCCTTGCTGGAGAATCTAAGGATCTGCTTTAATGAATAGCTCTGGGGTCCCCTGGTTAACCAATTAATTATTTAAATGCACACAAGAGTCTTTCAAGAATTCAGAAACCGTTTTTCTTCCGTAGAGTGGAATCCTGTTTCAAACTTGTTTGTGCTCATAATTTGCCCAGCCAACCCCTTCCACTCCTGGTAAAATGGCAAGTTCCTTTTGGAACTGTCCTAGATTCTAGATTTGGGGAGCTTGGATGAGGGAAGGGCTTTGCTGGATTTAACCATAGATCAACCAGCTGATGGATTTTCACTGAGGGGTTTCTTGGGAGAGTGACAACAGCAACTAGCATTCACGGAGTTGC
The DNA here is from genome assembly GCF_023851605.1 of Tamandua tetradactyla. Taxonomy (NCBI): domain Eukaryota; kingdom Metazoa; phylum Chordata; class Mammalia; order Pilosa; family Myrmecophagidae; genus Tamandua; species Tamandua tetradactyla. Next base: position 35,720,652 of record NC_135338.1, read on the forward strand.
TTGGTGCCAGCGTGGCTGTGAACACTTTCCCTGCATGGTCTCATGCAGATTGACCCCACTAGGGAGGAGCTATGATTAAGCCCATTTTGCAGATGAGAACTGCAAGACCCAGAAAGGGTGCTGTTTACTCAAAGTCAACAGCTAAGATGTAGTAGAACCAATGTGTCTGAAGTCAGAACTCAAGCTCTTATCCATACGTGACCAAGCTGCTTGTTTCTGCCCTCACATGGTGGCACCAGAAGGGAGCCAAAAGGGGGCTCCAGGGCATTTCCTCCCCATGTGCCCCAGATTGTTATATGTGGCGGGCAGACTCTACCTCTACCTGGTAGAGGAGAACAAGCCTAGCCTGAGCTCATAAGGCCAGGCCATCCCTCCTTCCTCCACAATCATCTGTCCATCTGTCCCTCTGCTTGTAGAGATGCTTATCTCCTGCTGCCCCCTTGCAGGCCACCCTAAGGGTTAGATTCTTGAGATTCTACCTTAGGAATTTATGGTTGTCTCTTGCTGATACCCCTAAATTTTTCTTTTCCTAGAGATACTTAACAAAATAGTTCAAAAGTTTGGATTTCATTCAGAACTTCTGAGACTATTGAAAGGAGAAACAAAATTCCATTGGTCTCCGTGTTAGAGAAAACGTTAACCCCCTTCAGTGGGATGGCGTCCAGCAGAGGCAGGTGGAGCCCCCCTGGGAAGCTCAGCATCCCGGGGGTCAAGCTCTTCTATGCAACAGGGCCCCACACAGAAGCTAAGGGCCAGGGGCGCAGCTGTGTGGGAGCGGAAGGGAGGCCCTGTTAATCAGATGGCAGTGAAACTGAGGCCAGGGCAGCGCTAGATGAGCTCCAGTTATGCTGCCGATCAAAGAGAAAATGACGCCCAGGACTTCGGCTGCTGACTGTTGCTCTCACAAGGGCTACTTGAATGAGGCGTCTGTCCCCGTCTCTGAAAGAGTCAACACCCATCCATCCAGTTGGGAACTGGGTTCCAGCCAACCACAGATGATGGACTCGACATGACTCTGGTCCCGCTAGAGTGTGCATCTCAGGTGCCCACGCCAGCCCCATTCCCAGAAGGATGGCTCCTTCTGGGCACGATCCAGGCCACGACCCTCTGGCCACGTCCTGGACCCTGGCCTGAAGGCTCCACCTCTGAAACCCTAAGTGCCTGATTCTCAGGCCCTGATAAATCTCCCATTCTCCTAGCTGTCTTGTCCCTTCTTTCTGCTCCTTCAGCCTCCAACTCCTGGAAGACACTATTCTCAGGGCCCCTCCATTTTCTTCCGTTCCTTCCATCTATTCTCTCTATTCAGCAGTTACATGATTTACTTTGCCCAACCCTCAGCTCCTATGACCCTTTTGTCCACCTTTTCCCCTCATATATCCAAGTCAGGGGTTCTCATGTGTCTTCAGACATGTGACAACGTCTGGAGGCATTTTTGGCTGTCTCTTGTAAGGGGAAGGTGCTACTAGTAGGCCAGGGATGCTGCTAGCCAGCCCGCGAAGCACCGGACAACTTCCCACAGGAAAGGATTACTCAGCCCGAAACATCAGTGTGCCGAGGCTGAGAAACCCCGATCTAAGTGGCGGGGGAAGATTGACTCCCATGAGTCGTGGCGCCTGCAGAGCAACTCAAGGTGCTGGCGAGCTTTTCCGCCCCTGACTTCTGCTTCCCCCTCCTCCCACAGTTCCTATTGCAAACTTTCTTCCTTTTCCCTGGCCTCCTGCCCTCTGGCCCTCAGCCTTCACTCCCTTCACCTCCCACTCCGCAGGAGTCAGTAGAGGCTGAGGGAAGGGGAGGGAGGAGCGTCTCCCTCAACTTTCCACTCACCGTTACTACTTAAGCTCCTTTCAATGCCTGCACTCCCCATTCCTTCCAAACTCCTCCCAGAGCTTCTCTCTCTGTCAGTTATCCCATGAGACTCAAAGTTAATGCCCTTATGAAGCACAACTGGAAAGCCTTTTTTTTTTTTTCCCCCCCGGCATGGGCCAGCACCAGGAATCGAACCTAGGTCTCCGGCATGGGCATGTGAGGCGAGAACTCTGCCCGCTGAGCCACCGTGGCCCGCCCTGGAAAGCTTTTTATAAAAAAAAAAAAAAAAAAAATGATTCCTGGCTGCCACCTACAAAGACGTGTGTTCAAAATATCACTGTATTGGGGTCAGGTCCAGGAAGCTACCTGTACAAGAAACACCTTAGCTGTCTCCCATGAAGGTTGAGTTTCCATTTGAGCAAACTGAGCTAACTTATATTTTGCATCTTCAATCTTTCCATCTTTATTTACTCTTTACCATTTGCATTTAAAATACAGCAACCAGGTCATTCATTATTCACTTTAGAGAGAGAAAGGGGGAGTATAGGTAAATTATGCTGTGTTAGTGGGTGGAACCGGAATTATCCAGGGCCAGCGGGAAAGTATGGTTTCCAGTAACTTTTAAATGCCTTAAATTCCTTCCATTCTTAAACAACCCCCCTCCCCATCAAAGAAACAAGAAAGCTGACCATATCAGCACAAACATTCCTTCCCCACCCTGGTGTCCCCCAAGTCCAGAGCGGTGGCCCTGGTGTAGAGTGGACACGTGGAAGGAGACACCCCACCCCCACCTCTCCCTTCCCAGTAAGACTCCTTGAAAGACTAGTCTGCTCCCACTTCCTCCTCCACCCATTGCAGTGTGGCTCCCATCCCCCCACTGCTCAGGTGAAGGGCCCCACTCACCTGGCTGCTAAATGCTGTGGGCACCTGTCCCTCCTGCTCTTACCTGACTTCGCCACTGGATGTGAGCTGCTGCCCACCCCTTCTCTACATTCATTCCCCTCCTTTATCCTCTTCCAGCTTTTCTAGCCACTTCTCCTCTGCCCCCTGATTGGACCTCTTTCCCTTGTTCTCGTTCCTTTCAAGCTTGCTTTTGAATGAATGGAGGCCATCCTGGAGGCTCAAGAGAGGAGTGGGCTGAGAGGGAAGGCTTCGTGGATGGCTGCCCTTCCCCTTGCCTGCAGCATCAGAAGCCAGCACTGCACCTCCCCCCACCCCCCATGCTGCCTCTAGAGAGTCCCCGGCCCTCTCATTTTGTGGGTTAAGAAATGCCAGTGAGGAAGGTCCAGGGATTTGGAGCTCCTGGGGTGGGCCAGAAGTTGTCTGGCCAGGGGGCGGATGGGTGGGACTGCATTTTAGAGCGTTGTAAAGAGGACCTCTCCCGGGGCAGCGATTCTGTGACCTGATAGTGGGAGGCAGAGTTCTCTATAGAACAAAAAGCCTGGGCCTGGGCTCAGATGGCCCTGATTTGGGTCCCAGCTTTTCCTCTCACTCAGATGATCCGGACAAGCTGCAGACTTCAACTTTTCTGTGAAGTGGGGATAATAGTATCTCAGAGGCTATGAGGATTAAGTAAGAAGGTACAAAGGAGGTGGCAGGCAGGCGGGGCTGGCGAGATGGCCAGCAGCCTCTGCTCAGTACCTGCAGCTCCAGAGGGTGAAAATTCAAGCAGATGACCCTGAGGGGGAAATTTCAATGCAGAAAAGAAACGGTGACTGCCACCCGCCCCCCCCCCCCCAGGCATTTTCATGCAGTCTGGAAATATTAATGAATGAGTGAATGAATGAATCAAACAAGATCAGTGGCACAAGCAGGGGTGCCCCCGTCAGCATAGTGTCCACTCTGCCCCTTTGGCTCTCTGCACATGTGTCTGTTTAATGCCATCACTTCTAGGAGAATGTAAACTTCTCAGGGACAGTGCTGTGCCCCTCCCGTTACTGTTATCTCACCAGCAGTTGGCACATAATAGATTCCCCCAGGTATGTGTTGGGTGCCCCCTCTCCCATCTCGGGCCACAATCTCACACACGCACTGCCCCCCACCCCCCACCTCCCACCCCCATGCAGCTCTTAACACTGCCAGAAATTCTAGAAATCTCAGTACAGGAAAAGACATTCCCATGGGACCAAAATGGGAGTCACAAAGGTGGCGCAGAAATGACGAGGCTGAAGGGATGAAATCGTTAAGCCCTCCTCATCTGGGACTCAGGCCCGGAATTAGTAGCAGGCTCCTGAAAAGCAGGATCAAGTTTGCTTCTCAGCCCCGGGGTCTCTGGCAAGGGGCAGAGTGGAGGGCCTGGGGTCTGGGAGCCTCTCACCCACGGGCTCAGCACAGCAGGCCTGGGCAGTTCCTGCGACCAGTAGAGCCTATCACTGCAAGCGGGTGGGGGTGGGGGGTTGGGGGGGCGGGGGATCCAAAATGAAAGAGCATCTGGCCAGCTCTCCTCTGCCTGCCGGGTATGTGGAAGGGCATTCGGGGAGATAATGCAAAGAGGCACACGAGCTTGCTCTAAGTTTGCCTCTGGAGTACATTCTGGAAGGCTGTTAGCAGAGCACTGGCATTTCCCGAGGACAAAGTAGGGACCCGCTGGTTGTTTGAGGAGAGGAGCCGGTGGATGACAGGGTGCCGGCCAGAGTGCTCAGGCAGACCCTCAAGTGGAGGACCCTGGGTAGTGTCCCTCTGGCAATGCGAGGGAGGGTTGGGGCTTGTTGGAGAGGTGTCTCCCAATGCAGGACCATTCAGTTTGGAAGAGAAGAGACTGGGAGGGTAATGGCCTCCATCTTCAAACACCACATTCTAGTAGATTAGAAGCATCTCGAGAGTAGGAGCCTCATATGCATTTTACATCCTTGTACCTGCAGCATCCAGCACAGAGTCTGTGTCCCATAAATGATTCTGTTCAGTGAATGAATAAAATATTTGAAGGGCTGAATGGGGAAGAAGGGTGCACAGACGTTCTGGGTGGTCCCAGAGGACAGAACCTGGAGCAATGGGTGAGCGCTTCAGGGGAAGAGAACCACAGGAAAGCACTTTCTGAGTAGAGCTGTCTACAGGGCCAGCAGTTCCCTGTCACTGGTCTAGCTTAAGGATGACCCTTTGGGAGAAATTGTTGGTGGAACCAGGAATGTTGAAGGCCCCTCCCCATCATAAGGCTCTGCAGATACATTTTGTGGAATGGGTGTCTGGCTGATGTGGAAGTGGGATTTGGGGGAGTGATGATGTGGCTCCTTCCCCGGGTGGTGACTGGTGGTGACGGCAGCTGACAAGCAGTGCTGCTACCCCCTCCCCGACGGACCCCCTAGCCCTGAGACCTTTCCTCCCAGCCGTGAGCCATCTTTCCATTAGTAGGGCTGTTCTCCTTACCTCTTCGGTCCTTTGCAGTTCTCTGTGAATTTTCCCTTTCCTTTTACCTGCTCCTCAGACATAGCCATTATCCTCATCTCTACCCCTTCAGTGGAGGCTCACAGAGTGAAGCAACCAAGGTCACAAATCCAGAACAGGGACAGATGGACCCAAACCTGGTCTTCTGACTCCAGATCTCAATCCTGACCAGTCCTAGAGTCCCTAGTGTGGACTGGGCTCCCCCCCCAGAACACAAACCTTAATCGGGCTGCCACCAGCTCATCTGTTTTTCATGCTGACAAGGGGTTGAAGGCCTGTCCTTTCTTCCCAGGAACTGGTATATGGGAGGGTCACATCTTACCTGCCTGCTCTCCCACTGGGCATGACTCTGGGAGGTTGTTGCTTACAGGAAATGTTCAGTTCCCCCTCCCAGTAATCCGACTGGCAGGGCTCCCTCCACTTTTTAGATGAGGCAGTCTGGCTCAGAGAAGCTAAGAAACTTTTTGGGGAATGCACTGGGTGGGGACTGAGGTGTCCCCTGATGCTGCTGGGTGCAGGCACAGTCTCTTGGGGGCTGGGCAGAGGATGGCCCACGCAGGGGCTAGGAAGGGCAGTGAGAGGGTGGGCCGGGAGTTATGCTAAACATATGCTTCTGTTTCCAAGCCTGGGCCAGAGGACATGGCTGCAGCCTTGGCCACGCCCTTGCTTGACTCTCCTGGTCCCAGTCTTGGTGATAGTGGGATGCAGGGAGGGACGGGTGGTAAAGCTCCAAGCTCAGGCTTACGTGATGCCCCGGGGGAGACACCATCATGGATGAAATGGTCTGTCAGGTCACTGTGGTCCAGGACTTGACACAACAGAAGTGCTAAGTTGTAGCCACTGTGTATTAAGAAGGTTGGCCAACTATTTAAGGGTTTTGGCTGGTGTCCCTAAAGTCAACCAGAGCTTGGACATTTGCCAAACTCCAGGGTACCTAAACTGAAGTGTATTGATCAAACATAGTTTCTTTGATGACTCAGAAGGTTCTGGGGGTAATGCCAGAAACCTGCTCTGGGCTGGGCTGTTCTGTGACCAGGTGACCTTCTGGGCCATCACTTTATCTCACCGAGGCCTTAATGCGGAGCCCCACCCAGCCACCCCGCCCCGCCACCCCGCCCCATCCCTTTGGTGCCGGAGCCCCACCCCCGCCCCTCCTCCCCTCTGACGGCCACGCTGTCTGTCCACAGGCTGCTGAACAGGATGTCCGCAGACGACCGGCACCTGGGCTCCAGCTGCGGCTCCTTCATCAAGACGGAGCCGTCCAGCCCGTCCTCGGGGATCGACGCCCTCAGCCACCACAGCCCCAGCGGCTCGTCCGACGCCAGCGGTGGCTTTGGCTTGGCGCTAGGCGCCCATGCCAATGGCCTGGACTCGCCGCCCATGTTTGCAGGCGCTGGTCTGGGAGGCACCCCCTGCCGCAAGAGCTACGAGGACTGCGCGGGCAGCATCATGGAGGACTCGGCCATCAAGTGCGAGTACATGCTCAATGCCATCCCCAAGCGCCTGTGCCTCGTGTGCGGGGACATTGCCTCTGGCTACCACTACGGCGTGGCCTCCTGCGAGGCCTGCAAAGCCTTCTTCAAAAGGACCATCCAAGGTGCGTGGCGTTTGGGGCCCAGCCTGGGTGCCAGGCTGTGGGTGGGGCGCCAGGCTCGGGCGGTCTAACAGGAAACCCATAAGCTGCCAGGTCTGGGCGATGATGATGGGGCAGGGGTTCTGGAGGCTCCTTTGTTGTCTCTCAGAGTCTCTCGTTCTGGGATTCTGGACAAGGATTCTTAACTGCAAGACTTGTGGACACAGACATGCACCCCACATGGCACCCCAGAAAACCCCCTGCACCCAGGCCTGCATATCAGCCCAATAAAATCCACGTGCACGTGTCACCATGCATGTACCTCTCACTGGCATGGAGAACACTGTCAAATGTGCATCCGTTAATACGCTTATCTATGTATTTTTTGGTGGGGAATGTGGGGGAGAATGTCGTTTGACCGGGGATACCAGACCTGTTGAAAATCAAAAGATCCTTTATTTGCTTCTTTTTCTAATTACATGAGTTAAAGGTGAGTATGTTCTCACTGTAAAAGAGTCAGTCAGACAGAAAAAGGGAAAGTTTCCCTGGAACACTCACCCTCTGTCCCTGGGGTATGGCTTATCTTCTAGACCTTTTCAGTGCATTTGCTTATCGGCTGGGTAGGATCCGACTGTAGGTGGGTGGCTGTCTCCCTCAGCGGGTACTAGAGTGAATCATCCTAATAAAGACACAAAAGGACCCTGGTGAGTGCCCCTGAAAGGTCCTCTCTGGGATCACTGGGGATAATAACAGGTCGGACCTCCCAGGCCTGGCATCAAGTGCAGGGCTTGGGGAGAGAAGACGCGAGGGCAGCTGCCGCGACCCTTGCTGCAGCTGGGAAAGGGCAGTGCACTTGCTCCATGCAGTGAAGTGTTTCTGGAGCACTAGCCAGCACAGGCACTGTTCTGGGTGCTGGTGATAAGGCAGACGAATTTCTAGTCATGCAGGTAGATAAGCTGAGCTGCTCCCATCCCACTGGGACGGAAACTGCAAACCAGTCTGGAGAAAACCCAGGAGGTCCCTGCACTGCCCTGTCCAGATTCCATTAAGGTCAGGGCCCTGCCTGGCTGTACAGAGAGTGGCCCCACTTTTCTCTCCCCCCACCTTCCCTTTAGAAGAGGCATGCTAAGCTTCCCTGGGATGATTCATTTGACAAGTGTTTATTTGTGTAAACCTCTTCAGATGATAATCTATTTATTAAACTAGTTGAAGGTATTAAGATTGGATATGTGTCTAATTCTGCTTATTAATCAAGGTGGTGTGGTGTAGTGACCGGACATCTGGGCTCCTGGGTCAGACAGCTCCATCCGTTACCATATGGCTGAATGGCCTTGGGCGTGCTGCCTCAGTTTCCCTCTGTGCTTGTTTCTCGACTGTAAGGTGGGATGATATATCATAGGGCTGTTAATATATATAAAGGACTTAGGATATTGTCTTGCACCTGGTATATACTAAATAAATGTTTGCAGTTATTATTTTCACTTATACAATATTACTTAAGGCAAATATTATTATTAAAACAAGAGACATATACTTTGTTTTATGTCTCAGGGCAGACTTTTGTAATCTACATATGTTTAAAGAAAACAGTGTAATTATCATTTTGACCTAACAGGGTTTAAAGTATTTTAGCCATTTTCGTTATAAACAGTATTTATTTTAAAAAATGAACTCCTTTTTTTTTTAGGACACATGGTAAAAACTCAGAAGTGCAAAACAATAAAGAGTAAAAACTAAAATTTCCTAGAACTCCAGGCCCTGGTTCCCTGTACCTTTCCCAGAAAAAGCCATGTTACCAATGCCTTCCAGCAAATATTTATTGAGCAACTTCTGTATCAGATACTGTACTAGCCTCTAGGACATAAAAATGAATACATCCCGGTGTTGCCAGCTCCATACCTCCTGAGTCTGGGTGTGGCCCTGGATAGCTAAACTGAAAAGAACTGCATGGTTATTCTAAGTCTCTTGCCTCAGTCAGGGTTGAGAATCTCCAGTTCAGTATTTTTCATACAAATCATTGACTATTTTATTAATAAACATGAAACGTTCAAACTAGTTTAGGTTACTGGAATAGCAATGTTTTTCTTCCCAAATTGGGACGTGGTTTTGGGGAAGTTACTATTGTTTTAGAGTCTTTGAGGTCAAATGTTTTTAAAAAAGTGCTTTATAGAAGAGAATCTCATTTTATACTCTCCATATTGTTGTAAAGTGGGATGGAGAGTTCAGGATGAAACTTTCTAAAAGCAGAGGCTTATGTGGACTCAGAAAATCTACTGCACCCTCAGCAAAGGCCCAGGTGCTGCGAATGTTCTCAGTAAGTCCACAGGGAGGATCTGTAAATAGTCTTAATTATTTGCTACCATGAATGGGATAATGATCTCTTCGCAGAATTCAGAAGAGGACAACAGCATGCAGTGTAGTCAGAACCGAACTCCTATCTCTTCTTCCCTGACTTGCCGGAGCAGTTTCATGTTTATAATAGAGAGGGTTTATATCTCAACAGGGAAAAGTAAACTCTAAAGCCAATGGATTATTAACCCCTTGGTTTTGTTCTAACAAATATTTCGTTTTTGTTGTTTCTGGACGTGATCATTTAGCAAATTTGGAGCAATAGGGCATGTAAGACTAAGGGGGGAAAATGCCTATGGACAACCCCAGAGACAAGCTAAGAACTGAGTTGAGCATTTATGGAACTGCTGCTCGCACTGAGGTACTGGGAGGAAGCAGGAGAGAGGGGGAAGTGGTACCTGCCCTCAAGAAGCTGAAAGCCTTTGGGGGTGAGCAAACTACAGCTTGGGGGCAAATCAGGTTTGCTTGGAACACAGCCACACCTGTGCATGCACATTGCAACAGACACCAGCTGGCTTGCAAAGCCTAAAATATTTACTATTTGGCCCTTTACAGAAAAAGTTTGCCAACCTCTGCACTGGGCATTGAACAAGGCAGATGCATTCCCTCTGCCCTCATAGGACTTATAATCAACCCTAATCATGTATTGTAAGCATTTATTACAACTTTGTCCAATCCTGTCGTGTGAAAGGGAGTTGTTACTAGTGCCGAGGGTATGTGGCAATGGTCTAGCAGAATAGATGAATTCAGAAATAGATAAGGCACCTTCCTGGAGGGTAGAATGTCTCCCTGGCAAAGGAACTAGCCCTCAATCTGATTGAATTTACTTGCATACCAAAAGAAAAAAAAAAGCTAGGATTGGTCAGCCTTGGAGGCATGGGAAGAGAAGGCAAACTTTGGCAAAGGCCCCACCCATAGGAAAAAGGAATCTTTCTTTATATAATAAAGCATTCAATTTATCTGATTAACAATTTTCTGCTTTTGATCTGGTTTCCCTGGTAGGTCTGCTGTAAGGAGAGAGCTTGCTGGCTAGGCAGACCTTGAGTGGCAGATCAATTTCCCCTTGTACTTGACTGCACTAGCATCTCTGGGTTTATACATCAGGACCTTGAATTTGTGCAATGTGAGTCTGCCCCTTTCTGTGGTTTACAAAGTCAGGCTTTTGGATCTTAGGGCTGACTGCCAGATTCTGGATTGTGATATTTACCAAATAGATTCGGGGAAGTATCCTAGGGCCTTTTCCAAGCTATGCCCCCAAATCTCGACCCTTCCACCCTACCTCTCTTTCTCAAAAATGAACTTGCCTCCTGGTTCATTCGAAGTCCTCAGATGAGAGCCCTCAGCTCATTATTGCCTAACCTACGCAGGTTTTCCCATATCTGTGGACTCTCTCATTCATCTATTCCACAAATATTTATTGCTGCCCATTCAGTGTTGGAAGAGATGTCTCCTACCTCAGCCTCAGCTCTTCTCATGCTTTGAATTCCATTTCTCCCATCTTCTCAAGCGACTCTTACTGATTATCTCCTCTGTTTTATCTTCCCCTTCTCACTAGCTACAAGTGTTTTCCCTTCTACCAGCATTTAAATAATTTAAATACCTCCACTATCTCCACCATCTCCAACCTTAAAAAAAATCCCCTCAACCTTTAGCTTCCAGCAGCCTCTTCTCTTCCTCCTTTCAGTTCTTGACCAGCTTTTTGTGTCCACTGTCTTTCTTCTCGTGTATCTCTTGCCTTTCTCCAGTTGCCTTTGAAGTGAGGGTGAATCCTAAGTCCATAGCTTGTATCCCTGACCTCTTCCCCAGCTCTACTTCCTTAAGCACCTAATTAAACATTGCCACTTGGATGGCCTGGAAGCTCCCAGAAGTCCAGAAGTCCTGTACAATGGAAGTCCTATTCAGAAGCCATGTCATTTCCATTAAACATTTCTCCTGTGCTCTTAGTTTTGGTGCCTGTAGAAGCCTGCAACACCCAAACCAGAAAACCCAATCTTCTCTGACTTTTACTTCCTGCCCCTGAAGCCACCCTCTACCCCAAACCAGCATCCCAGCAGCCACAGTCCTGTTCATTCTGCCTCTTCCATGCTTCTTAATCTGCTGCTACTGCCTATTCTCCCTGCTTTAGTCCAGGCCACTGATCACTTTACAACACCAGCTTCCTAACTGGTCTCCTGCTGCCAGGCTCACCTCTTCCCAGTCTTGTTCCTTTAGTGCTGCCCGAGAACTCTTGTGTATAAAAAAATCCAGTCTCCATTAGGCGAGCCTAGGCTGACTGCTCTATTTTCCACTTCCAGAACTTGTCTTACACTTTCATTCTCATGACTTTGCACATGCTCTTCCCTCTCCTCTCTCCTAGCCCCTGGGCTTAAACAAGATGACACTTCCTCCAGGACGCCTCCTCTGATTTACACCTGTAATTTGCTATAGGGAGATGCCCCTCCTAGAACCTTGCACTACTCCAGCACAACACTCGTCACACTACGTTGTTATGACCTGTTACTTGTCTGACTTCCCCGAGAAGATTATAAACTCCATGAGGGACAAGATTACATTTACCTTTCTCTGAATCCGACATCCTCACACAGTATCTGGCACCTAGGAGGTTCTCAATATGTCTGAATACAAGGTGATCCCTAAACAAAGTGAACCCCATTTCCTAACAAAGACAAGCCAAAGGTGTTTGGCCAATTTGCATATGTGATCTTTTAGGGAGCCGGATGAAGCAGTGGAAAGTCCACTTAAAATAATATATTAACTTTAGTTGTACTTGGATATTTTAAATCAAAATTATGTAGAACTATTACTTTTTGAATGCTATTTTATGAAGCAAGGTTTATCCATTTGTTCATATGCATCTTTGATAAAAGCGTCTTTGCTTTCTTAAGAACCACTTTTCAAGTCATTTCCCTCAGTGTCTCAGCATGCCACCTTCACTTCCATCTAGTGAAGTGAGATGCAGCACTTTAGGAGTAGGTATGTGTTACTATCCTTAGAAATTTTACTTCAAATGACAAAAATACTTCCTGGATCTCTAGAACAGTTCTTTTTATACTTGCTGTCGATTTACACTCCCGGCTCCCTCAGCATATCAATTACTCTGTTGCTTTTGACATCAGCGTTTGTAACTGTGAGTCCTAGTCCCGGGAATACCAGGATTTGTATTACATTTGTTTGCCCCCTTTGTTGACTCGCCCTGACTGAGGTTTCCTGGGGACCATGTGTCTTCCCAAATGGTATTTTATATTCAACTTAGAGTGAGTGACAGAGCACTCCTGATGAGACCTGATCAAGACTCCAATAGTGAGCAGCTCCCTCCTTTCTAAAGGACACCATTTGGGGAAGACCCCTGCGTTACAGTTAAGCTTAGGAAGGACTTGTTCAGGTCTTTGGTGAATATTCATCGAGTACTAACTATTGGCACTCAGAAGTAGGAGCTAGAGAAATGGCTCCTACCCTGGGGAGGCTCGCATCTAGTGGGGGAAGCCAGACAATAACAAAGATCAGAAATAAGGAGACCTAAGGATAGATTGTGATACGTGCGAGGAAGGATAAAAAACACGAAGGTCCTCCATGATGGAGAGAGGGGTCTCATTTAGATGGAGTGGTTAGGGACCGCTGGGATGAAAGGGGGACTTCTGATGGAAGTCAAGGGACATGAAAGAATCCTGGGAATGGCCTTCCAGGCAGAGAAAACTGTGTGTGTTCCAGGACCAGGTCCTGCTGGTGAGTGAAGGCCAAGTGGAGGGAGATGGGGCCGGAGAGGCACAGCCTCAGGGCCCCAGCGAGGGCAGCACTAGGGTCTTCTGGGTGGAATGGAAGCCCTTGGCAGAGAAACCACAAAAGGTGAAGGGTGGCCAGAGGCTATGCTGGCTGTAAAGCAGCCTTCCTGGTGCATGGGGTAGCTCTTGGGTCTGTGACTTACAGACAAGGAGAAGCAGGCGAGAAGGCAGCCCTGGCACCATGTGTTTTCCTCCTTCACCCAGGTACAGGCTTGGAGGAAACTCCCGGAGGAGAGGGGCAGGGCATGATTGATGGGTTACCCGTGCCTGGGACTGCCTCCAGGCTTTTTGTCATGGAGAACACTGCAGATCCTGGGGGAGGTAAGGCTGCCGAGCACAGACAAAGGAATGGGTGGGAGTCGAGTCCGGTGCCGGTCCAGACTTGTCCCTCACCAGCCTGCTGACCTTGGGCAGGCGCTTAGGTCCCCTGGCCTCAGTTGTCTATACAAAAACAGTCGATTAAAGCCACACAAGTTTGCTATCTGTAGGGCTCGCGGGGAATGAAAGAAAGAACAAATCACAGTTCCTCTCTTTTAGGGGCACGTACAGTCTGGGGGCAAATTTGCTAAGGACACACAACAAGGCAGAATGAGGGCTGAGGGGACATGTATGCTCTGGAGGGCAGGAGGGCTGCCCAGGGCTAGAGGCATTGCAGCAGGAGCTGGAAGTGAACGAATTTGCGAGTTAAAACAGTGCAAGTAGGAGCCCCGTGGGGATGACTCTCCTCAGCTTGGGATATTAGGGGGCTCAGTGGCAGTTTTAGGCTGGAAAAGCAGTGAGAGGCTAGGTTATAAACGGCTTCTGAGGTTGTGTTACAAGAAAGCAAGGAGTAATATTTAAGATTTGGGGGCTGTTTAACTTGACTTAAAAGCCCAATTTTAATTTCTTAGCTGCATGGTCTTGGGCAGGTTGCCTGCTTTTTCTGAGCCTTAATATCCTTATCAGTAAAGTGGGGTTAAAAATTAGTTTCTGCCCTAGAGTGTTATTGCAAGAATTAAATGAAACAGTGCACATAAAGCGTTTAGCTTAGTACCTGGCATTGGATGACCATGAAATAGATATTCTTAGGTGAAGATTTTTGAACAGGGAATTAATCAGATCTCCTTTTAGCAAGATAATTCTGGCAAAGATAAGGAAGATGATCTGGAAGGCAGGAGTCTAGGAGACCAGTTAAGAGGTGGAGAGCTCCAAGTCAACAAAGCTAAGGGGATCCAAACTAGGAGAGTGACAGAATGGTTAAAAGCAGAGGTTGGGCTGGAGAAAGTTTTGAAAATGGATTCAGTATTGAAAGATAGCGATTGGATTGTGGAGAGGGAAGGAGGACTCTGAGGAGTTGGTGAGGCCACCAGGGCCAAAAAACCCAGAAGGAAGCATTTTGCCAGGGGTAGAAGAGTAGGGGACAGGAGGGTGGGTTGGGATAGCGAGTACAACTTCAGACATCATGAGCTGGAAATTGGGGTCTAGAGCCCAGGAATGGAATCTGAGTGGGGTTTGGGATCTAATGAGATCTTTTAGGGCAGTGGTTCTCAAAGTGTGGTCCTAGGACCAGCAGCATAGGCTTCACCCAGGAGCATGTGTGTTAAAAATGCAGATTTAGGGCCTGTCAGGACAGGGCCGGCAGTCTGTTTGAATAACCCCCCAAGTAAGCTCCATGCATGCTCAAGTTTGACAGTCTGAGGATGCTGTTCCAGGAAAAGCTCTTCAGAAGAGAGGGGACCAGGGGACAGGGAAGGAGAAGTCCTGGTGAAAGGAAGGGGAATATGAGGAACTCCAGATTTCATCAGTTCTAAGAGGCAACTTTGCCCTCACTTCAGCATCTCTGAACTGGGCGGTGTGTCGCCCTGTCTGTTAGCTGGGCAGTGGCTGTCATTGTCCTCACACATACTCAAACTTGCAGCACGGGGGTCAGTGACCTGGAAGAAAATCCTGGAAACAATAATGACACATCCTCTTAAAAATGTAGCATCATCAACTCCCTTGTTAGCAGAGAAGAAGGCACCACAGAAAAACGGGAAAACGTTGACTGAACAAAAAATGGTTCAGGAATTTCAGACTCCCACTGAGAAGTTTTAGCAATACTTTAACCAATTTATTTTTCTAATAGTGTTTCTTTTCTTTCATATATGCACAAGAATGCTAAATGATCAAATCTACATCTAAATAGACCTAAAAGGGCTCTTTAATAAGAGTATATGGAAATGCCAGTGGCCAGGAAGCACAGACATAGTTTAATTTGCAGCTTTTTAAATTTTCTTTCTTGGAAGTAGCTTAGATTCAATGAAATACAGAAGGGGTCAGCGATATTGCAAGAGCCCCTTCAGAGAGACGGGAGATGAAATGACAGAGGAGTCAGTTTGAAGAGGTGGTGATGGGTGTCTGCTGCTTCAGGAATGACCAGGAGGAAAAGGACCAAGTGGAGGCCACCGCATTCGATAACTGAGAGGTCACCTGGAATTCCAGGACTCTCTGGGTCAGAGTTCTTGCTTTCAATTCATTCCCTTTGATCCGTTCAACAGATATCTAATCATGCGCCAGCCACTAGGTTTGAGACACAAGAAGGAAAGACATAGCAATCTATCCCCAAGAGGGACACAGAGAAAACTACCTGCAAAATCCTGATGATGGAACCCTGAGGTTATGCTTTAATGTGCGTGTGGGGAGGGGTGGAGGAGCAAAGGGGAAGGAGCCTGTGAGCGTGCCTGGCGCAGAAGGGACAAAGGTGGCACTAAGAAGACCACCTGAGAGCTGAGGCTGGAGGGAGATGAATTGGGAGCGTTGGGCAGAGGGAGGTGTGAGAGAGCCCGTAAGCTCCACGCGATCTGTGCACCACTGCTAGTGGTTCTGCTTCACTGGAACCTGCACACCAGGGGTTACTAGGTGGTCAGATCATAAAGGGCTCACTAGGAGGCTCTACGGTGGAGTTTAGATTTCATTTTCCACACAATGGGGAACAGCCGGAGAATTTCAGAAATTTAAATTTCAGGTTAACTTTAACTCTTACCAGAATAGTGTGTACACACGGTTTAAAAAGTATGATAAAAATATAAATATTATAATGAAACATAACAGACCCCGGCCCCCCTCATTTTCTCTCCTCTCCCCCACCCCCCAAGATCCAGGGTTAACCATTAGAAAAAAATTCTAGCACATATCTTCTTAGATATGTATTATATTATATATTTCTAATATAAATGTATATATTCCTAATGTACAGCTATTTTATTGGCTTAGCAATTTGGGCATTATTTTTCTTGACTTTCTATTATGTAAGAAAAAGCATTAGCTCCAATTACACAATCCATCCACACACACACACACACACACACACACACACACACACACACACACACCCCTTCTTCTCATTGCCCCAAAATAGAGTTATATCACAATTTTCGGTTAAATCTGCTTCCCTATTGCCAATTCTTCCTTGAAAAGTCCTTGATTTTTCTTCTGGGTTGAATCTCCTGTTTCATGGATTATACCTCTTCCTCTTTTGGTTTAGTCTTTTTCGGGGGGATAGGAGGAGGTGTCACATTCTCCAGCAGCATGCTGGAGAGGTTCGGGAGAGTTAAAATTGTTGATACATTGCATGTGTGGAAATGTCTTTATTCAACCCTTCAACCATGTACGTTAGACTCATGTCTTGATTTTGTATAGAATTCTAGTGGAAAATAATTTTTCTCCCAGAATTTGGGTGCTGTTGCTACAATGTCTTCTAGTTGCCAGTGCTGCTGACGGGAAGTTTGATTCATGCATTTAGAAAATATATACTGAAGGCTCACTCTTCTTTCAAAAACTGTTCTAGGTGCTTAGGAAACTGTACTGAGTAAAGCAGGCAATAAAGAAGATAAATAAGTGAAGTATTTCATATGTCAGTTGATGTCTGTGCCAAGTAGAAAAAGAGGGCAGCGAGTATGTGTGTGCACATGTGTTCGATTTTTAGGTCTGAATTTTTTTAGGATCTTTATCCTCCTTGATTGAAATTTCAATGTAAAAACCTAGTGTGTGGCTCATGGGTCTTTCCATTTTTATTTATTATTATTTTTAACTTTTTGCTTTGAGATCGTTGCAGATTCATACGCAGTTGTGAGAAAGAGTACAGAGGGATCCTGCGTGCCCTTTACCCAGTTTCCTCCAGTGGTAGCATCTTGCATAAGTGTAGAGAACAGTATCACAACCAGAAGTCCACATGCAGCAATTCACCAACCTTACTTGGATTTCACCAGTTTTACATGCACTCATTTGGGCATATTGGTTCTGTGCAATTTTATCACTGCGTAGATTCACGTGTGCATCAGTGCAGGCAAAGTATGGAGCAGCTGTCACAAGGGATCCCTTTGGATTACTCTTTATAGTCACATCCACCTCCCTCCTCCCATCCCTTAACCCCCGGCAACCACTAATCTGTTCTCCATCTCTATAATTTTGTCTGGGGTTTTTGTTGTTTTTGTTTGTTTGTTTTCATTCATTCTTCTGGGATCTCAGCAGGCTCTTTGGTCTGGAACCCCGTATTCTTTAGGTCTGAGATATTTTCTTCTCTCCTCTTACTCCCCTTATTCCTTCCTTTCTCAATCCTCCTCTCCTCCCTCCCTGCCTCCTTCCCTCTTTCCTTCCTTATTTCTTTCCCTCTTTCATTCTCTCCTCCCCTTTCTAATTTCTTTCCTCTCCCTTTTCTTTCCACCCTTCCTTCTTCCCTTTGTAATAACTTCCTCTCCATGGTTTTCTTTTTCAAAAACTCCTGTTGGTTTCTTCTTCTTCTTCTTTTTTTGTATGCTGTGTGACAGGGTCACATTCAATTCTTTTTCCATGTGAATATCCTGTTATTGCAGCACCGTTTGTTGAATTTTTGTTCATTTGCTTGTTTGTTTTGGGGGAGTACCTGGGCTGGGAATCGAACTCGGGCCTCCCACTTGTCAGGCAGGAATTCTACCACGTAACTACCCTCGCTCCCCATATTGTTTTCATTTTGCATTCCCTGGGTCAATCTTCTAATTTTAAAATATCTTTTCTAGCTTATTGTCTATTTCTTTGGCTTTTTGTTCCATTCTAGAGCAATTTCTCCTCCAGCTCATTCTTTAAAACTTTTTTTTATGGTGCTCATATTTGTAATTTCTGAGTTCCATTCTACTTAATTTTTATGGCATGCTGTTCTTGTTTCATGAATGTGTGTTTTCTCTTCTCAATTTGATAGTATAATATTAATTGCTTTTTGAGACTTGCTTCTGCTTCCTGCTTTGTCTCGGTTTCCTCTCACACACTTTTCCTGTGTGTGTGTGGGTGTGTGTGTGTGTGTGAGCCCAGGAAACCCTTCCTGTATATAAAAATAAGCATTGTAACCTCGATTTATTGCTTCGCTAAGCCTGTTATGTGCTTTTTCTCACTGAATCTGCACAGCCTTATGCACCCATATTGCTCATGCCGAAACTTGGGTGCCGGCAGCTTTAGATGACTTGCCCAAAGTGGAGTCTGCACGTGCGTGTACTGCATTCACTTCCAAGTTAGAACCCTGAACTTAAGCTAGCCGTTGGCTATGTCCATGTCAGGTGAGAGCCCAGCCCACACCTGGCACACTTCAGTAGGTGTGGTATGTTTGTGCTTGTGCCACAGGGGCCCACCCTCTCCCCTACCTACTCTTGAGCTCTCCTAGACTGCCCTCAAGAGACTGAAGGAATCCTCATGAATTAATCTCATCACTTTATCAAGGAAGCACTTACAGAAATTACAAGGCAAGGCCACCAGCCTGGCTTTGCTGGCAGCCAGCCTCTGAGACCATAAAATAAATTGAAAGGAACAAAAATAAATAAAATTAGAACACACACACTCTCTCTCTCTCTCACACACACACACATCACACACAATCCCAAAGGGCCAAGAACGTTGCTGGAGCTCTCGCTATTAGTCCCCTTTTCCTGGGGAGCACCGGTGCCAAATCAACAGCCATTTGGACCTGGGCCGTGAGCACCAGCCTGTGGAACCCGTGTAGCCCACCTCCTTCAAGGGCGTGGCCGGCTGGCAGTGCAGCTGGGACCAGGACACACGGAACGTCGGCA
Source organism: Tamandua tetradactyla (assembly GCF_023851605.1). Taxonomy (NCBI): domain Eukaryota; kingdom Metazoa; phylum Chordata; class Mammalia; order Pilosa; family Myrmecophagidae; genus Tamandua; species Tamandua tetradactyla. The sequence continues at coordinate 35,739,590 of NC_135338.1, forward strand.
CTGTGAGAGGGGCATCCCGAGGCAGCATGAATCCCGATATCCCGGCAATGTGGGGCCGAGACGGACCTTAGAATCTCACCCTAGTGTGGCTCAAAACTGAGACCTAGGAGCCAGCCTGGCTCAGTTTGAGTCTTTGCTCTACCACATCTTGGCGTCTGCCTCACCTTTCTCATCTATAAGATGGAGATACAAATATTTACCTCTAGGGTTGTTGGGTAAATTAAAGATTCAGGCTGTTGCTGCTTCATAGTGAGCCCTCAGACGTGGTTACCTCGCTGTGGCTGGAGCACCTACTGTGTGCCAAGCCCTTGGAGTACAGAGAGGAGCCAGGCCAGGTGGAGGAGGCAGACAGGGGGCAGTTCAGGTGATGGGGGTCGGGAGAGGTGGGACTGAGGAGGAGCCCACACGGGATGTGGAGATTTCAGAAAGTCTAGACAAGCAGTGGAGGGAGGCAAGTGGGCTTGTTTTCAGCAGAAACAAGGCCTGGACACCTGGGAGAACACTGAGTTCCAGAAACTGGTAATTATGCAGAAGGACTGAGAAGTGGAGGAAATCAGACACGTCGAGGCTGGAGTGGGGGAGTGAGAGAGGGGCCAAATCTTACAGAGCCTTCTAAAGCCAAGAGAAGGAATTGGATGCTTTAGTTTAGGTACATTTTCTCCCTTCTGACTGTTTGTATTTGACTATGCTTTTGTGAATATTGAAGTTATTTTGCAAGAGGCCACAGCAAAGCCAGAGTGACATATAAGAAATGGTTAGGATTAGATAAGGGGTGGGTTGGGGGCACACAGATCCTATCCCTCCCTCTTGTCTTTCTGTTGCCCCCCACCCCCATCCCCCACTCCCAGCATTCAGCATGGCCTCCAAATCCCCTCCCTGCAGGAAATGGGATGGCCAACTTGAGAGAGAGAAAGAAAATGACCATTCTCCCTTATTAATCCCCAAGGTGCCCTGGGCATCAGCCTCTGTGTGCCTCAGTTTCCTCACCAGTAAAAATGGGCATCAAAGTAGCGCTCTGATTGAGCTGTTGTGAGTACTAAGCTACAGATTAGAAGAGCCAAGCTGGTGATTTTGGTCAGTACACGGGTGTTCTCTTCCTTGGATAAAAATGCCAACTTATTATTATTATTATTAATTTTTATTTATAAGCACTCTATACCCACCAAGCAGAAACTACTCCTTCCCTCCATCCTCTGGTCATCTCTAATCTACTTTCTGTCCCTGAGAATTTACTATTTCTAGGTATCTCATAAAAGTGACATCATACTATATTTGTCCTTATGTGTCTTGCTTATTTCACTCAGTATAATGTTTTCAAGGTTGATCCATGTTGCAGCCTGTCTCAGAACTTCAACTCTTCTTATGGCCAAATCATATTCCATTGTGTGTTTATACCACATTTTGCTTATCCATTGATATATTGACGGTTGTTGCCACCTTTGGTCTATTGGGAATAATACCGCTATAAACACTGGTGTACAAGTATCTTTCTGAGTCCCTGTTTTCACTTTCTTTGGGTATATACCTCGAAGTGGAATTGCCAGATTATATGGTAATTCTATATTTAACTTTTTGAGAAATTGCCACATTGTTTTCCGTATTCATTGGACCATTTTATATTCCACCAGCAATGCACTAATGTTCCAATTTCTTCACGTCCTCTCTAACATTTGTTATTTTCCAGTTTGAAATAATAGCTATCCTTATGGGTGTGAAGTAGTATCTCATGTGCCTTTAATTTGCATTTCCCTATTGGCTAATGACATTGAGCAGCTTTCCATAAGCTTATTGCCCATTTGTACATTCTCTTAGTAAAAATGTCTGTTCAAGTCCTTTACTCATTGTTTAGTGAGTTTTGATGTTCTGGCCCAGTGGTGGCTTTGTGGCTGTGGGTGACAATTCTTAGGAGATTCTCCGAGTGTCTGCCTGACCCCCACACCCATGGAATCAGGATCTTTGTATGTAACAGAGTTTGAAACATTTTAACAAGCACCTTAGAGCACCTACTTTGGGAACCTCTGGGTGGAGGGGATTGTAGGTCCATCGGTTAATCCCCATCCAGCCAGTCAATCCATGGGACAATATTTGGCAACCTTCTTTGTGTCTGGTTACAGGGAACATCGAGTATAGCTGCCCAGCCACCAACGAGTGTGAGATCACGAAACGGAGGCGCAAATCCTGCCAGGCCTGCCGCTTTATGAAATGCCTCAAAGTGGGGATGCTGAAGGAAGGTAAGAGGCTGCCATGCCCATGTGAGGGGTAAGGAGAGGCCTCTGGTCTTGAGCCAGGCACTTCTAGTTGGGCGTGAGAACATGCGCCATGCTGTGGACCCTCTTCCTTGGACACTGCATGTGGTTTTGTGGGGTCACAGACCTACCGTCGATCTGTGGAGCCCAGGCTTAGACCCCGCTTCTTGGGGTGACCATCTTCCCCATTTCACCCACACTGCACGCAGGTTTGGAGTTGACAGCCCCCCATAGCTCTCCTCCTCCTGCAGGATAAACATGGTGGTTGGAAGGCAGAAGAAGAGCATTCCCAAGCTAATACTGAGCCAAGAAAGTTAGCTTGACACTTGGGAAAGCACTCCTGCTAGGGAGTGCTCCTCTCCCCCTGGGCAGGGATAGGCTGGAGATACTGGGCCCTGTAGAGTTGGGGGTGAAAAAGGCAGAGGCATTAAGACTCTGAATAGTAAGTAATGGACTCTTTACCTATGAAGGACTGGCCTTTGTTTTCCAGTAGGCGGACATCACTCTCACCTTGTGAATGCTTCCCTGTTTTCTGTTTCCCATCTTCTCACCCCCTGTCCTGTCTCTCCTCCTTGCTGCACCTTCTTCTCTAGAGCTGTGCTGTCCACTGTGGTAACCACGAGCCACACGTGACTGGTGAGCACTTGAAGTGTAGTTAGTGTGAACTGAGATGGGCCATAACTGTAAAATGCCTGCTGGATTTCACAGACTTAACAGAGTGACAAAAAGTGCAAAATATTACAGTAATTATAAAATGATGATTCCAAGATGAAAATGAAAATATTCTGACTATACTGGGTTATGTAATATATTATGAAGTTGCTGTCACATGTTTATTTTTAATATTTTTATTGAGCAATCTTAACACACCTACATTCCATACATGGTGTACCATCAGTGGCTTACAAAATCATCACATAGTTGTGTATTCGTCACCATTTTTTAGAACATTTTCATCACTCCAGAAAAAGAAATAAAAAGGAAAAAAAACCCTCATACCAACCATAGCCCTTACCCCTCCCTCTCATTGACCACTAGTATGTACATCTACGCAATTCATTTTACCCTTTGTCCCTGCATTGTTTATTTTTTTATCTATGTATTTTTTACTCATCTGTCCATACCCTGGATAAAAGGAGTATTAGACACAAGGTACAATCACACAGTCACATTGTAAAAGTTCTATCTGTATACAATCGTCTTCAAGCATCAAGGCTATTGGAACACAACTCAACAGTTTCAGTCACTCCAATACACCAAAAATTAAAGAGAGCTATCTATATAATGCAAAAGAGTAACCTCCAGAATAACCTTTCAACTCTGTTTGAAATCTCTCAGGCACTGAAACTTTATTTTGTCTCATTTTTTCCCTCTCCCTTTTGGTCAAGAACGCTTTCTCAATCCCATGATGCTGGGTCCAGGCTCATCCCTGGGAGTTCTGTCTCACGTTGCCAGGGAGATTCACACCCCTTGGGAGTCAAGTCCCAAGTAGGAGGGAGGGCAGTGAGTTTACCTGCCAAGTTGGCTTAGAGAAAGAGGCCACATCTGAGCAACAAAAGAGATTCTCTGCTGGTGACACTTAGCCCTAATTTTATGTAGGCTTAGCCTCACGTATATTTTTACCTTTTTAAATGTGGCTACTAAAAATGTAAAGTGATATATGCAGCTCATATATGTTTCTACTGGACAGCATTCTTCTAGGCTCCTCCTTCCTCACTTTCCTTCTTGATCTGCTTGTTTTATGAACCTCACTGGGTACCATTTTTGTGATGGGTAATGTGTGTGTGTGTGTATTTGTGTGCATATATGTATATTTTTTCCCCCTTCCCCAGGTTTCAGGCAGAGCCTGTAGAAATTCTACAGAAGCTTTTATGCTTCTGGGCCCTGGGATCCTCCTGGAAATGGAGGAGGCAAGGAAAGAATTATGTGGAGACAATTCAAAGGGGCTGGGAGAGGAAAGGAAGGGACAGGTCTGGGATGCAGGCCCCTATTAGGAGGAGGGTGTCTGGGAAGAGGGAAGAGAGGCTTTAGGAGCCCCAGGGTACCCCTCCCCACTCCCCTCCAAGCACACTCAAGGAAGAAGGCCTCAGCTGCCTTTCCTGGAGGATGTCTTGGGCCTTCATGTGTTGTGGGAACCAGAGATCTCCCCTTTATCTTCCTTTCTAGTCTCCCTCCCCCCTTCATCTCTGCTCTATCTTGCTTCTGCACCTCTAAAACAGAAGTGCTTTAAGCAGTTCCTTAACTATCCTTTGTGTCTACATAGCACTTTGGCCTTTAAATGCTTTTCTCATTAGTGGCTCCATTTAATCTCTTTGCGATGGAGAGAGCCATTAGACAGATGCCAGTTCCTCCACTGGGGGATCAGCCGAAGTAGCAGTCCTATTTTCCAGAACGACATGAGTTGTTTGGACCTGCTAAAAGACTGTATGTTGGTTTCTAATGTGGTCCCTCTATAAAGAAATTCAAGGGTCATTTTGATGCTACACAATCTTGGTCCTTCCTCTGTATAGGGTGTGACCCCTTGAATGCTGGACAAGCTAGTGGCTGAACCAAGTCCCCTGACTCCTCCAGAGCATGGTGGTGTTCACAGATGAGGAAACCAAGGCACAAAGCCCCACAGATGCATGCCTTAGTCCCTGGTTTCAGGATTTTCCCTTCTGTGTGCCACTGGATACCTGAGGGCGTCTTAAGCCTTGTAGAGACTTCTCCGTCTATGAGGATGGAGCTGCCACCTTGTCCTTGGAAGCTGGGATGTGAGAATACCAGGCCAGACTTTACAGCATAGGGGGGATTTGGAGCAGAAGGAAATCTAGTTCCCATCAATATGCTTCAACTGTTTAAAGGTGACGAAACTGAGTCCTGGGGGACTGGGCTCAGGGGCCCTCTTGCCTTCAGTCACAGGTTGCTGTGAGTGGAGCTGGGCCCAAGCCTGGAGCTTCCTTGTGCCTCGTCTGTGCCGCTCGCAGCTCAGGGTTCACTTGGCCCCATGGCAAGGTCAGGGATGGTTAAGTCTCTGACCCCAGCCCTATCCCCTAAAGGATTGGGAGCCAAAGAGCTAGGGAGGAAAGAGAAGAGACAGGGGAAAAGCAGGGGAGGGAGGTGGAGAGGTGACTACCACTCGAATCCCCAGGCCTCCTTGCAGCAACAGATAGAGAGTCTCTTTAGGGGCTGCCCAGTGGGGCGAATTTCCAATGACATCCCAGAAGGGGTGAAAGAAGAGGCTGATACACTGAAGGCAGGGAAGCAGGTTGATAAGCACTCAGGTGATAGCCAATATCCCGTGGGCCACTGAGGCGCGCCACCGGGGCTGAGTGCTTATCACTCAGGTGATATTATCAGGATGATGGTGTGGGGTGCTGGGAGGTCTCAGGGTGAGAGGAACCCTGCCTCTCTGGGGATGCTTCAGCCAGGGTTGGGGTGGGCGCTATTGGCCCCAGATGTCCCCCTCTACCCCCTCCTCCCCCGCTGTCACTAGTCCAGTGATTTGTCCACTTTGGGGTGCAGGAAGGCTGAGGCTGTTGGCAGGAGCTGGTGGATGTGCCGAGGCAAACGTCCTGCTCTTCCCGGGCCCAGCCTGAGGAGGTCCTTTATTGCTCAGCCTGGAGGGGGAAGGGAGCTTCAACAGAACAGCCTCCGGCCCCGCCCCACAGGTCTGGCAGTTCTAAATCCAAAGGGGGAAAGACCACACAAAGACTGCCAGCCGGGACAAAGCAGAGCACCTCGGTTTCATCTCTGTCCCTGCAGAGCCTGGGAGAGATCTGGGATCTGAAGCTCCGCGGGGACTGGCCCCCTCAGGAGGAACATGCCGCATTCAGAAGCCTGGGTCCCTGCCAGGCGGGGGCTCTTGGCAGCTGCCATGACTCCGGCTTTTGTTCGGATGTCCCCTCCCCTCCTCCGCTTGGGGGGCCCAGGCCCGGGGGATCAGCCCAGCTCTGTGTCTCCCTCCCATCTGCCTTCCTCAGCTCGATTTAGGAGGACAACTTCCACCTTCCCAAAGCTGCTCCTGGTCCTTCTGGTCTCACAGTGGGCCTGGGCACTGGGGGCCACGGGCTGGGGGGTCCTGGGTGTTACAGGAGGGGGTGGGAGGTGGGTGGAGGGGAGAATGTGGGTGTCGCCTTCCCTCTCACCCCATCTCACCCACACGCCTGAAGGCTGCTTTCCCTCTTCTATCCACCGCTGGAGATGTCTTTTATAATTTCTCTTTTCTTAAGTAAAATAAAATAACGAGGGACAGCATCATGATTCGAGGAAAAGGTCGGATGTGACGCTTCCTCTGGTTTCCCCCTCCCTTGAAGCTGCTGTTGACTCCTGGACCAAAGCGTGGGAGACGTGCCGAGTGGGTGGGGCCCATCCTTGCCCCGCCCAGGGACCCCGCAGTGGGCTGTGGGCAGTGTCTAAAAGTCTGTCTTGCTTTAGGCAAATCTAATGGGTGGAAATCTGTATTTTCAGGAAAAAAGTGATAATTCTCTTTGAAAAATTTGCACACGATATATAAAAATCTAGTCAGGTGTTGGAGCTCTGCATCATTCTTTCTGAGTTGTTCCTGCTGTGTAATACTGTTTCTCTAACAGCTCCCCACCTCCACCACTCCCCCCAACTCCTTCCTACCCCCTCCCCTACCCCCTCCCCCTCCTTCTCCCCCCTCCCCCATTCTTTCCCGGCTCCCCACCCCACTTCATTTGGAACGAAGAGGTGTTGATACCTTCTCTACTTCTCAGGTCAAGGTGGGGACCATATGGGAAACTCTTAGTTTTCCTCTTGGTGAAAACCACAGTGGGATTGCTTGAAGATATCAACCTTCTGGGTGTGTTAAATGGTTTTTGATCCAAAGATAGTCTTGTTTACACTTGATTTTGCCTGCCCTGTTGTGTTGGGCAGACGGGAGAACCAGCCGCTGTGGTTTTCTCCCTGGATTTGCTTGTGAAGATCTTACAGGGTGGCATCTTTGGGTTCCAAAATCTGGGAAGACCGTAGAGAAATCTCCCCAGGTAGGTGGGCATCCCAGACTGGCAAGGATGTGAACTGACTTGGCCTCAAAGCCAGAAGAGCCCAGACAACCAATTCTCAGGGAGCCACCCTGGCCTTCAGGACAGCTCTAAGGTCCTGCTTGTCTCTGCCGATCTCCAGCCTCCCCTCCTCTTCACCTCACTCAAGTCGCAGCCTCCCCGTCTCGCTCCACCTTCCTTCCCCCTCAGCCCCAACCTCCTTTTCCCAAGCGTTTTCTAAAAGATATTTGATTTCAGTGAAAGCTGGGCTGACATCCATGCCATGAGGCTCTCCCTTTCTTTGTGCTTGTCGGGAAGGCGGAGGGTTCCTCCAGGGATTCTGGGTAATTGGGTTAGTGGCCAGCTCATGTCAGGAAATTAAAAGGAGGCCCTGATCAGGTTCCCGCTGCATGGGATTTAATGGCCTTGTATTTATAGAGTGCTCTGCCTTTAGCTCATGCCAGAAATACCACTTTTCTGGCTCTGTGAATGAAGAATGACAACGAGAGATGACTTGCCTTTAAAAATTATTTTCTTTTTCCAAAATACATTAGTGTTCTGAAACTCACTAGCACTTCAGAGAATAGCTTTTGAATGACAAACTACAACCCAGGAGCTCAGCTGCATGTCTTTATTCCCCTCACCCCCCACCCCAACCACTCTTTCTCACAACTGTGCGCGCACACACACACACACACACACACACACACATGCACACATGTAACAGCTCATGCCCTGGGGCTCCTGGCCACCCGGGCCCATTGATCTCAGGCTGCAGAAATGCTGATTGAATGAATGACCTTATCTGTGCTGAATCTGTATTACTGTTCACTGAAGTTTCAGAGCATTGAATAGCAGATTCAGTGAGAGACTTGGTAAAACCCTACCTTTGCCACTTACCGGCTTCCTGGGCAGATTATTTAAACCTCTCTGTGCCTCCCTTTCCTCATCTGCAAAATGGGAAGTGGCTATTTTCATCATTCTCTTTGACCCTAGAGTTGTACCATAGAGTATGATGTTAGTCACTGAGGACAGATATTTTTCAAAATGTTATAACACTGATTTTCTTATGTGGTCCAGGAGGCAATTTAAAATTTTCCATAGCCATTCTTCCCACTTATCCTAAGTTTGAAAGCTGCTGGAATGTGAAATACTGAAAATAGAATGGCTTTTAAAAAGAGGAATTTAATAAGTTGCAAGTTTATAATTCTAAGTCTCTGAAAATGTCCATATCAAAGCGAGGTTATAGAAATGTCCAATGTAATTTATCCAGGGAAAGATACCTTGGTTCAAGAAGGCCGATGATGTTCAGGGTTTCTCTCTCAACTGGAAAGGCACATGGCAAACATGGCGACATCTGCTAATTTTCTCTTCAGGCTTCTTGTTTCATGAAACAACCCCGGGGGCATTTTCCTTCTTCATCTCCAAAGGTCTCTGGCTGTGTGGGCTCTCGTGCCTCTAAAGCTTTTTCCAAAATGGTTCACTCTTAAAGGGCTCCAGTAAACAACTCCACCTTGAATGGGTGGAGATGCATCTCCATGGAACCATCTAATCAAAAGTTACCACCCACAATTGGGTGGGTCACATCTCCATGGATAATCAAAAAGCTCCCACCAGCAATATTGAATGAAGATTAAAGGACATGGCTTTTCTGGGGTACACAACAGATTCAAACCAGCACACCACCTCTTCACTGATTTTGTATTGCTGCAAATTTTCTTGAGAAAACAGAAATCATCCAGCGGAAAGTTCTTTACCTTCCTACTATGGAATCCACAGATCTATCCACTTATATGTTTGTGGCTTCTGTCTTCCCTCCCATTAGTATAGAGAGATTTCTGTTCTTTTCAAAAGCCAGCTCCCCATCTGTGCTCTGAATCTCTCTTCTCTTTCTTTAACAAGGACTTTACTCCTACAGTATCATTTTCGTTTCCTTGGCCTCTCAAGCAAATACTATGCAGTGGTCCAGCTTAAACAATGGAAATTTATTTGCCCACATTTTTGAGACTAAGAGAAAGTCCAAATCAAGGCATCATCAAGGTGATGCTTTCTCCCCGAAGACTGTGGCATTCCGGGACTGGCTGCTGGTGATCCTTGGCTCTTGGCTCCTCTGTCATATGGCAGTGTACATGGTGGCCTCCCCTGGCCTCTGTGTTCTCTTCTGGGTTCTACTGAATTCCAGCTTCTTGCTTCCTGTGTAGTGTTCTCTCTTCTGTGCTCGAATTTCATTCTGCTTATAAAGGACTCTAGTAATAGGATTAAGACCTGCATTGACTGAGGTGGGCCACACCTTAATTTAAGTAACCTCATCTAAAAGTCCTACAATAGGTTCACACCCATAGGAATGGAATGAGTATGCTTTTTCTGGCATACATACAGCTCCAAATTACTACAAGTATCATCTTCATTTCCAACATCATCAAATTATCCTTCAATACTGAATCATTTCCATCAGCACACAAACACACTTTTATTTGCCCATAATAAAAAAAAAAATAGGATTAAGAAGAAACAAAAGCGAAACCACAACTGTGCTCTTTTGGCCCTTCATTTCCATCTAGACACCGCTTCCTTTCCTTGTTTCCAATCTCAACAAAACTTCCCCAAAGAGTTGACGGCACTTGCAATCATCTCTTCATTATCCCATTCACTCTTTTTAAAAAGATTTCCCTAAAAAGTAAACATTGATTAAATCCAGAATAATAATTATAGTGTATTATATTAATTAGTGTAAGATTCTCTTCTATAACAAAGAGAATCCTCCTCCAAACAAAGCAGGGACTTAAGATGGAAATTTAGCTCTGTCTCATATAACAGTCTGAGTTTACAGGTGCTCCAGGGCAAGCTAGCATCTCTGCCATCCTCAGCATGTGACTTTCATTTGTGAACCCGTAGCAGGAAGAAGGAAAAGCCTATGCTCAATCATTTGAAGGGTGGGATCCAGATATGCACGTATTCTTTCCATTCACTGCCCATTGATGGAATCTGTTCACATCACTGCACCTCTCTGCAAGGGAGTCTGGGAAGTCCAGCCTTTAGCTGAGAGGCCACGTGCTCAGTTAAACCTCTGGTAGTATAGAAACATGGAAAAACATATTTTAGGGAACGAGAATTGGTGTATGTGAAAAGTATATGTAAAATATGAAGAATACTGATGGTTTCTGTCCAGTTTAAGAACAAGAAAATTGACATTATCTTTGAGGTTTTGCTGCATCCTCCCCAATTTCATTCCCTCTTCTTCACCCTCAGACATAACAACTATCCTGGATTTTGCATTTTTCCCTTGTCTTTCTTTAGAGATATACCATATGTTTGTATCTTTAATAATATTGTGCCTTTTAGTTTTTTTTTTTGTTTTTTTTTTTTAACATGGGCAGGCACTGGGAATCGAACCTGGGTCCTCTGGCAGGGCAGGCGAGCATTCTTGCCTGCTGAGCCACTGTGGCCTGCCCTGTGCCTTTTAGTTTTAAATGAAATCATACTATACCTATTATTCAGCATCTTGATTATTTTAGTCAATATTTCTGAGATGAATACTTCTTGTTCCCTGGCACAGTAATTCATTTATTTTCATTCCTGTATATCAGGGGTCAGCCAAGGGATAAATATTTTAAGCTTTGTTGGCTATACAGTTTCCATCACAACGACTAACTCTGCCGGTATAGTACGAAAGCAGTCAGAGACAGTATGTAAATGAATGGACATGGCTGTGTTCCAGTAAAACTATTTAGAAAGATAGGAGGTGGACTGACTTGGTCAACAGGTAACACTTTGCTGATTCCAGGGGCATAGTATCTTTGTATGAATTGAGTAGATTTTGTTTATCCTTTGTACTGTTGATGGACATTCGGGCTTCTGGGTTTTTGCTATTACAAATAATGGTGTGCACATGTTTCCAGGAGCAGAAGTGGCAGGTAAGTGCATCTTCAACTTTATGAGATGGTATCTGTTCTAGTTAGTAAGCTGCCGGGAAGTGATATACCAGAAACAGAATAGCTTTTTAAAAAGAGGAATTTATTAAGTTGCAAGTTTACAGTTCTAAGGTCATGAAAACATCCAAATTAACATTGAGTGAAGTTACCTTCACTCAAGAAAGGCCAACGAAGTTTGGGATTTCTCTTTCAGCTGGGAGGGCACATGGCAAAGTCTGCTAGCTTTCTCTCCCGGCTTCTTGTTTCATGAAGCTCCCTTGGGGGCATTTTCCTTCTTCACCTTCAAAGGTCTCTGGCAGTGTGGCCTCTGTTGGTTCTGATGGCTCTACAGCTTTTTCCAAAATGGCTCCCTCTTAAAGCACTCCAGTAACCAACCCCACCTTGAATGGGTGGAGACACATCTCCATGGAAACCATCTCATCAAAAGTTACCACCCACAATTGAGTGGGTCCCATCTCCATGGAAACAATAAAAAAGCTCCCACCCAGCAATATTGAATAAGAATGAAAGAACTTGGCTTTTCTGGGGTACACAACAGATTCAAACTGGCACAGTGTCAAACTGTCTTTGATTAGCTTGGTCTGATTTATGCTTTTCTACCAGGGTTTACATGTTCTAGTTCTTCATAGCCCTACCATCTCTCTTTCTTTTTTAAAATTTATTTATTAATTAAAAAGTTTAACAAACGAAATTAAACATTGACATATATAATCAGTAATTCACAATGTCATCACTTAGTTGCATATTCATCATTCTTAGAACATTTGTATCAATTCAGAAAAAGAAATAAAAAGACAACAGAAAAAGAAATAAAATGAAAACAGAAAAAAAAAGATTATTCCTACCATACCCCTCACCCCTCACTTTCATTGATCACTAGCATTTCAAACTAAATTTATTTTAACATTTGTTCTCCATATTATTTATTTTTATTCCATATGTTCTACTCGTTTGTTGACAAGGTAGATAAAAGGAGCATCAGACACAAGGTTTTCACACACAGTCACATTGTGAAAGCTATATCATTATTCAATCATCCTCAAGAAACATGGCTACTGGAACACAGCTCTACATTTTCAGGCAGTTCCCTCCAGCCTCTCCATTACATCTTGGATAACAAGGTGATATCTACTTAATGCGTAAGAATAACCTCCAGGATAACCTCTGGACTCTGTTTGGAATCTCTCAGCCATTGACACTTTGTCTCATTTCACTCTTCCCCCTTTTAGTCGAGAAGGTTTTCTCAATCCCTTGATGCTGGGTCTCAGTTCATTCTAAAGCTTTTCTCAATCCGTTGATGCTGAGTCTCAGCTCATTCTAGGATTTCTGTCCCACGTTGCCAGGAAGGTCCACACCCCTGGGAGTCATGTCCCACGTAGACAGGGGGAGGGTGGTGAGTTTGCTTGTTGTGTTGGCTGGAGAGAGAGGCCACATCTGAGCAACAAAAGAGGCTCTCTTGGGGGTGACTCTTAGGCCTAAATTTTAAGTAGGCTTGACCTATCCTTTGTGGGGTTAAGTTTCATATGAACAAACCCCAAGACTGGGGGCTCAGCCTATAGCTTTAGTTGTCCACACTGCTTGTGAGAATATCAAGAATTCAACCTGGGGAAGTTGAATTTCTCCCCATTCTCACCATTCCCCAAAGGGGCCTTTGCAAATACTTTTCCACTCACTGGTCGAATCACTCTGGGATTCATTGGGGCATCACTCTGGACAAACCCTACTATCTCTTTTTAATATTGGCTGGTGGGTGTAAAGTTGTATTTTACTATGACTGTAGCATGTGCTTCTCACCTGTGAGATCAGATTTCATGTGATCATTAACCACTTGGGCTTTCTCTTCTGTGAGCTGACATTTTCCTATATTATTATTATTTTGGCTTTTAAAAAGAGGAGTTTATTAAGCTGCACATCCACAGCTCTAAAGCCATGAAAATGTCCAAATCAAAGCAAGGCCATGGAAATGCCCAATCTTATGTCTAGGGAAAGACACTTGGTTCAAGAAGGCCAAAGATGTTCAGGGTTTCCCTCCCAACTGGAAAGGCACATGGTGAACATGGTGACATCTGCTGGCCTTTTCTCCAGGCCTCCTGCTCCATGAAGCACCCCCAGGGGTGCCCCCCACCTTCATCTCCAAAGGTCTCTGGCTGCGTGGGCTCTCCCTATTTTATTATTTTAAATCATTGATTGTAGACATTCTTTATATTTTTCTGTTTACTAGTCCTTTTTTAGTTGCTTATGCTACATACATCTTCTCCCTGTTTATGGCTTGCTTTTTCCTTCTTTTTTTTGGTGTCTTTAATGAAAAGAAGGTAAAGGTTTTAATAAATTGAATTTATCAGTCTTTTACTTTGTGGTTTGTACTTCTATGCCTTGTTAAAAAAAATCCTAACCTGATATTTTAGAAATGTTTTCCTAATTTGCCTTACACATTTAGGTCTTTAATCTTCCTGGAGCTGATTTTGGATATCATGAGCTGCTATCCCTCAGTCTACTCTGTATGGGCTTCAGTCCTGACCACACCCAAAACTGAACAAATCAAGGTCCCCTGAGTTACTTCTCTGACCATGCCTTTTAGTCTCCTTTACAGACTCCACCCCTTTTTGAATTTGCATTTTGGGGCTATTTAAGACTTGGGACTGGGCATCCTTCTCCATCCATAGGTGACCTCTTCTAGAGCAATGATTAAATACAAATGACTCAGTCTTAGACTTCCAGCCCCAACTTCTTTTCTTAGTCTTAGACTACAGTATCCAACTGCCCTCCTGGCATCTTTACTCAGGCCACTTATTGAGGCATCATGAGGAACGTAGCTACATACCATCCCAATGTCCACCACTTTCAGTCTTCATTATCTCAGGTATGTCACCACTATTCACCCATTGCATAGGGCAAAATCTAGGAATTTATCCTTGATTCCTGTTTTGATCATCCTCCCATTCTTCTTCATCTCCATGGCCATGACCAAGGAAGCAGCATCTTTTTCCTGGACCATTGCAACAATTTTCTAATTGGACTTCTGATTCCACTCTAGGTCCTATTCATAGCACACAAAGTGATCTTTTTAAAGCACTAATATGATCCTGTCACTCTGTTTACATCTTTCAGTGGCTTTCCATTAACAAAACCCAAACACTTGACCTTGGTTTTCAAAATCTGATTGTGCATGATCTAGCCACTCCCTGACTCTTCAGTATCAACTCCTACCATTCCTTTCCAGCCCCCTCACCCTCTGTTCCAGCCACAATGTCTTACTCGTGTGTGTGTGTGTGTGTGCAGGGGTGTGTGTGTGTGCAGGGGTGTGTGTGGGGGTGTATGGTCCATGAATCGAACGCTGGTCTTCCGCATGGAAGGCGAGCATCATGGAAGGTGAACATCATGGAAGACGAGCATCATGGAAGGCGAGCATTCTACCACTGAACCATCCATGCACCCCACACTGTCTTACTCTTGACCCTCAAACGTGTCAAACTCCTTCCTACCTTAAGACCTCATCCTTCCAATTTCAATTTAAATGGCATCTTCTCAGAAAGGCCCTCCTCACCATGCTGGCTAAAGTTGGTTTCCCATTCCACTCAATTACTTTACTTCCTCACTGAGCTTCTTCCAATCTGAAATTATCTAAATTGTCTTATTTATTCATTTGTTTGCTCACCTGGTTATTCCAACAGACTCTAACACACTTGTTCTTGATTTAAAGACTCACAAGTCCATTGGAAAACTCTACTGAAAAATGTACACAAGTACATACACATAGAGTTTTGCAGACAATTTTGGGAACTTCACAGGACTTCTGACACCTATCTAAGAGGTCCCTAAAGCCAGATTGAGATCTGTTGCTGCAGAGTCGTAATTTTAAAGCTAGAAAGGACTTTAGGAACCATTCAGCCCAGGGATGGCAAATTGTCTTTAGTTGGACTATCAGCTCTACAGTAGGACGTGGATGCCTACGTACGTGATTGAAAAGGCTTCTTAGGCACTGTCTGGGGTCAGTGTGTAAGAGTACTATAATTGATTAGCAATGTCTGCCACAAACTAGGAAATGGAGAATCATGGCACAGGCAAGTATCTGCTATGCATGATCTGTTCTAGTTGAATTTAAGTGATTTTCCCAAGGTCACATGGCTAATAAATGATAGAGCTGGATGGAAACTGGTGTTCTGAGTTGTGCAGATATTCCTTCCAAAAAGTCCATTCTAACTTCAATGTGGATTCCCTTGTTTGTAGCAAAGCCCTTAGCCCTTCCTCAAAAAGGAGAGAAAGTGGACAGGAAAGGAGGGGAGGCTGGGCTGAAAGAAGTTTTCCCTGTAGGGCATACAGTTTCAGGACACTAGTTGGCAGTTGAGAATGCAGGAATAGCACCGACTTGTAGAAATGTCCTTGGGACTAGGGACTTGGCACCCTGGGCGAGGAGGGTTCAGAGGAGTGAGTAACATGAGTGCGGACACTTCTATCCGGCAGAATGCCAGGGGCACCCACCAGTGCCCTGCTCATCGCTCATCACCATCTTCCCTGCCCTGCTGACCTGAGCCCACAGAGCAGTTGGCAGTGGCCCCGGAATCTTGGGTGGTGCATGTGCTTATCCACCCTCAAGGCTCTCCGTGGGTCTTCAGAGAGTCAGGCATCAGCCACTCTTCATTGTTAATGCTGTGTCACCTGGGTCAGAGGCAGCCAAAAATAGGTATTGTGTCTGAGGCAGCGAGCTCACCTGTCACACAGAAGCTCCCCCCAGGACAGGTGGCCGAAGGAAGCCCAGCATATGTAGGGGACATGGATGAGCATCTAGGATGTCACATGGAGGCCAGGGTACACATGTCACCTTTTGGAGGTGGCTCGGCTATAGTTTGGAGGAATTTATGACCAGAGAAGCAGTCCCCAAGTCCCCTGGGATGAACAAAAGTAGATAAAAGTATTGGATAAATAGAGAGATAACCAGAGTCCTTAGAGAAGCTTTTTAAATATATATAGATTCATGGACATCACCCAGACCTACTGACTCAGGTAAGTGCTCAACATCTGTGTTGTTTAAAGATTTTCCGGGGAATTCTGATGATCAGACAGGCTGTCTGTCTCCAGTTTAGGGCAAAGTGGGTAGGACTTGAGATTGGTTCAGATCCTCCCGCTGGCATTCCCTGGGTGTGTGATCCTGAGCACATCACTTGATCTTTCTGAGCCTCAGTTTCCAGATGGGAGTGATGATGATAATCAGGTCTTCTTTCTCTCCCCACCTCTGACACTGGTATGCAGGTCAAATAGGATATGGACATGAAATAATGAAATCGCTTTGAAAACTGTGAAGCAATGTACAAGCATGAGCCTGTATATATCAATAATAAATGAATGATGTGGGGTTGGGGATTGGATTTCTGGGTGAGGGGAAAGAGAAAGTTCTTGACCATGATAACCTCGAATGTCAGGAGGGAGCCTGCGTTGGGACTGGGGCAGCAGCTCCGTGGAGGAGGCTGGAGGAGACACTGGCTCAGGGACTTCAGCCTCCTGGCCGGTCTGAGCCTCTCCAGAGGGAAGAGAAATGGCCCGGGCAGATGTGGGGCAGGCCTGGGTCCACGCAGGATCATGCTTTGCGGAGCTTTAGCTGGTTATTTTTAGTGCCTGGGTATAAAAGAAAGAAACTTAAACTGCCGCTCACTGCTGATACCCCTGCACGCTCGGCTGTTTTTACTTCCGAAAGACTGGGATCTCATCCAGCTGAGGGAGGGAAAGCTAGAAGAAAGGAGGGAGTTGGGGGAAGCAGGAATTACTTGACTTCCATTAAGAAGAAAGTCAGAAGCCTGATCTTATCAAGTCAGCAAGTGAATACCCGATCCAGGTCATGGCAACAGCTGACTTCAGGCGTCTGGGACATGCCTGCTCGGGTGGATGGAGGAGGTCAGTATGTGGGGCATAAGCTTGAGAGGTCTGGGGAGTTTTGCTCGCCTCCTCCCAGGGAGTTTCTGCCCCAGGGTAACTTCACAGCCTTGCTGCTATTTCCTGAGCTGGGAAGTGGTGCAGACCTAGGGTCACCAGCCTAATGATGAGACTGGGGGCTGGGCTACCACTTCATAGGACAAAACCTCTGTCCTTGGATTGGACACAGACAGCAACTCAGCCCTGTTGGCATAGTCAAGAGAACACCCTCATTGGAATAAGAGAGACCTGTGTTGGAGCTGTTTGACCCTGGGTGCAACATTTAAACTCTCTGGGCCTTAGCTTCTTGAGGGTTTTTTTTGTTTGTTTTTTTTTTTAAAGCACTTGGCACATAATAGCTATCACTCTGGGTATGAGTTTCTTTCTCTCCTCTTCGTATGAGGAAAACTGGCAGACAATTCAAGCTAGAATCTACCAGCTTCAGTGGCAACAGATGAAAAGAAAAATTGAGCGCCTACTGTGTACCAAGCATTCTACTACATTTCACAAATTTTGTCATTTAATTTCACCAACTTGAGAAAGGTGAAGTCTATTTAGTATCAATAATACTATGTGCAATCTACTATTTTATGTGTTTTTGCTGGTGTTCGCTCATTTAATCCTCACAATATTCCTATAAAGGTAGGTGCTATGATTAGCCCCATTTTATAGATGCAGAAACTGCGGCACAGAGAGATGAAGAAACTTGCTCAAGGTCACTCAGGTAACAAGCAGTAAAGTCAGGTCTGAGCCTGAGGCCAGTCCTCTTTTCTCTTGCCTTAGAGGCATGAACTCCTTCTCTGGGCCACATCACAGTTGCTGCTCTGCCAGAACAAATACAGTTGCCTGGCCAGCGTAGCATGCCACATCCAGGAAGGCCCTGGGCATTTGCATCCAGACATTACTCCTGCTCACATCATCTTCCCCCTGCTTCTCAGGAGGGTGACCAGGCACAGTCCAGCTTCCTCTGTCTCAGGCAGGAAGAGGTGGTCCTTCACGGGGCTCACAGAAGGGTGGGTGGGGTCAGGAAGCCAACAAAGAAGTGGTGATGCCCTGGTGACCAGCAACAGCGGGGATCAGGGCGGGAATTGTTGCAGGAGCCCAGAAGAACTATGGCTGTGCTTAGAGGACAAAGTTTATGCCAACCTGCAGCCCAGCAGGAAGGGAAGGGGGGGTGGTGGTGTGATAAATATGTGATTTCCCTGCTCTCGGGTCCTCTGCCTGTGCCTGCCAGCAGCAAGCCTGAAGCCAGAGGGCAAGGACCCCTGGGCGAGGGTGGAGGTGTGGAGCCTGCAAAGAACATCCGGCCCACCCTCCAGCTTGGAAAGCATGCTCCTACAGGGGCTTACCTGTGTCTGACAACACAACGCCTCAGCAGGGGTCTTCTGCAGATCCCACACCTGCAGCTCTCACACATGTTCTGGGCAGGGTCCTACAGCAGCGGTGAGGCAGCTCATTTTATACTCACGTAGGCCAGAACGGTGCTACCACGAGGCACAACTCCAGGAGGCATCATTTGGGCGGTAGGCTAGGTTAATGTGCCCTTGGAGGTATACACGGGGTTGTCGTTCAGGGTCTCTTGGTGGCTTGAGTGAGGCAGGATGCCAGGGTGGCTGAGACTCTGGGCTCCGGGGTCAGACATGCCTTCCTACCTGTGTGACCTTAGGCAAGTTACTCCACCTCTCTTAGCCTTACTTTTATCATAATACTAGATAATACTGGAACCTCCCTCATAGGGTCCTTGCAAGCCTTAAGTGGAATAATAAACAGACTGCTTGGAGCAGGAGGTTGTACCAGGTAATCAATAGATGTGAACTTCTGCTTATAATTGTCCTTGCAAGACTTACGTGTCTGTCAAGTTGGCCAAGAAAGGGGACAGCTCTCCAACCTGGAAGGGGTTCAGCTTGAAGACTCATAAGGGGATCAAATGTTGTTGAGCAGTGATTAAAACAAAGGGTATGCATTTATTATAGTATTTGAGTACTACTAATGCTTTTTCAAATATCAAAAAGTATCAATAAGCTGATGCAATGTATAATCCCTGTAATTGTAAATTAATTAGTATTTTAATGTGATTCCTCTGTCTACTTTCTAGGTATTTTCCTAACATAGGAACACAAATAATAAGGCAACTTTCATTTCTTGTTCATTTTTCCTCCTTTTGTTCTATTTGGTGTTTGCACAACTCACACACCCTAATTTAAAAAGTAATTACACATTGCATCACTGAAAATTGCTTACAGAGAACATGACTGCTAGTGGCTCAAGCATTAGGGCACGAGTTTGATTCCCATCTCACAGGAAGTCTGGGGGTGGGCGATTGCTGCCTGTGTAGGGCTTCTCTCAGCCATACATATCATCAGAGAGCCTCAGGTTCTTTCTTCTTCTCTGGTTTCCTTTGGTATCTTTGCTTGGCTACCTTGTGCTCTCAAGGAGGTTGACACAGCTCTGGGCTTCACTTCAGACTCTGTTAGGGCAGGAGAAAGGGAGAAAGAGCAGCGCCAAGCGCATCGGCCTCCTCTGGAAAAGCAAAACCATTCCTAGAAGCGACCTCCCAACCCCACCCCATGGTCTGCCCCATTCGTTCCAATTGGCAGAACCAGGTCATGTGGCCACCCTTTGCTACCAGGGAGGTTGAGAAAGTGGGGAACAGGATGGCTGGGACTGGCTGAGTGGGTAAAGCCACTTTTGCCTCCACAAGCAACGTACTGGTTATGTTGGCAAGGAAGAGGGGCACTGAAATGAAAATTGGGTAGACAATTAGAAGTGTTTGCCTGACCCCGCCATTAGAATTTGGTGACCCACCTCTAAAGGATTCATAACACAGTATCTTGCTGGAGCAGTCAGAATGAGAACTCATTTCATACCATTGTCTTTTGGGGAGCATCTTCTTTTTGTTTAGTAAAATGGTGAGTAGCTTATCAAGAAAAATCTAAAACCGATTAGTATCAGGACAGTTTCCAATGTCTGTCAGGCAGAGAGCAGGGGAGGTCAGACACTTGCTCAAGCAGCTGACGATTCTCAGTTCTGAGCAAACCATGTCACCAGAAACAAGGCAGGAAGGTGAGTGACCTGAAAATATGAATGTAAAGGTTTTGAAGGTACTTGGCCATGAAAGGAGGATAGTCAAATCCATAAAGTGCCGTCACATGAGGGAAGTGCCACTGATAAGGGGTTCCAAGAGGCAGAACTGGGATGGAGGGTGGGGAGTGGAGTAATTAGGAGACTGAATTTAGCTCAATGCAAGGGGAAACTTTTGCAAGGAAGGGAGTTAATTTCTAGAGGCTGATTGGACAAGCTCTGGAACGGAACAGATGCTCCACGCCAAGAGTCTTTTGTTGACCGAGCTTTGAGATTGGGCTTTAAAGGTGAATGAAAGACCTTGCCCAGGAATTGCCAACAGTCCACCAGGAAGATGAGTGTATGGTATATCGTGATGCATTGAGGTTGTTTTTACCGTAATTGCTATAATGGAGAATGAGCAAAGGATCCCAGCAAAGTGTGTGCCCAACTCTGCCAGGGAGACAGCATTTGAGCTGGGCCTTAAAGGGTGAGTCCAGGATGATACATGCCTCTGGGAGCAGTGCAAGCACGGGGCATAAGGCCCCTTCTCCTAGGCCACATCTCTCCAACCCCAGACTAGACAAACCTGGGTTGGGAAGCACCTGTCTGTGCCATAAAACTCAGTCCCCACCCCACTCCATGCCACAGCCCCCAGATGATCATTAGCAAACCCTGTGTGTGTGACAGTGTGTGGATGGCACTGGGGCAGGGACATGGGCCCTTGTCCTCCAAGAATGCATTTAATCATAGCTGCATGTGAAGTGCAGGTGAATGTCAAAACTGTGGAGCAGTTTAAGAAACAACTGGAATTGCTTCCTGACTCCCCAAATATTTCCTTGCCATAACGTCATTTTTGTGTGTAATAAAAACCAAACCAAATGCAGTGGACAGGGTTGTTAAGATCATTACCTCCTCTCCCTTACCAGATGACAAAGCCTGTAAGGGGCAGAGGCGGGTCTGGGGCCTTGACCTTTGGTTCCCTTGGGCTGGAGTGGTTATGGGCTTGTGCACAGGGTAAGACTTGGTAAAGCAGAGGGGAAGCAACAAGGGGCAAACATGTTTCATACCCACTTAATTAAGCCCAACAGGCTGCTGCTTTAAATTTTATTTTTTAAGAATAACTTGATAATTGATACACTTAATGATTGGAGCTATTGACCATTGTGCTGTAAAAATCTGGGGGAGAAAATTTTTATTTATTTTTTTTTTTAGACAGAGAGAAGGAAGGAAGGATAGAAGGAAGGAAGGAAGGAAGAAAGGGAAACATCTTTAAACATTTTCTTGTTTTATTGTATTTTGTTTTTCCGTTTTTTGTTACATGGGCTGGGGCCGGGAATCGAACCGAGGTCCTCCGGCATAGCAGGCAAGCACTTTGCCCGCTGAGCCACCGCGGCCCGCCCCTGGGGGAGAAAATTTAGAGGAGAGCTTAAACCTGCTGTGGTCTGAGAGGTCATATACCAGAGCAGCAAGGAGCTTGGGTAATGGCTCTTAAATAGCTGTGTGACAAGGACAAATTACTGAATCTCTCCCCACCTTAGTTTTTCTTATCTGTAAAGTGGAGATGCTAGAACCTACTTCATGGAGTTATTCTGTAGATTAAATAGAGTAATACATACCGAAAATACTCAACAAATGCTGTGCTCATTATCATCATTATCATGATTTACCAGAAAGCTGTACACAGTACTGGGAAAGAATATTAATATTAATATTAATAATAATAATCTCCCATTCCCTAAGCACCCACTTTGTTTCCAGTACCCTAAAAGACCCTAGAGCAGGACAGTGTACAACCCTGGCCTTAGGGGTGCCCAGTCAGGAGGGAAACCCGGTGTGTCCTTGGAGCACATGAGGAAACACCCAACTTGACATGGGGCTAGGGGAGAGGGAGTTGCCTCCAATCTTGTATTCACCAATTTTTTTCTAGAATGCCCACTAAAGGCCAGGTATTGTGAAAGGACAGAGACATTCCGGATGGAGGCCATGGCAGAGGTGCCAGCTGCCCATCTTCTTGCCTTTCCGAGGGGAGGAGCACTCCGTTTTATTTTTTATTGGGCAGTTCCAGCTCTGGTTGACAGCTGCCTGGGATTAGGCAGGGTGGTGGGAGGGGAGAGCTCATTAGACTGACTTCCCAGAGAGAAGGCCACTGCGGTGGTCAGGGGCTCATACTGGACTCAAGAATGAAAGTACAGAAGGTCCTGGCACATAGTAGGTGCTCAGTAAATGGAGGTCCTCACCATCCTTTATGAGTGTAGTTTGACATTTTCAGTCTTGGTCTTGTTGGTCTTCTAAGGGAGAGCAGAGCTTGGTGGAGGCATGGCTTACCTCGGGT
Source organism: Tamandua tetradactyla (assembly GCF_023851605.1). NCBI lineage: Eukaryota > Metazoa > Chordata > Mammalia > Pilosa > Myrmecophagidae > Tamandua > Tamandua tetradactyla. The sequence goes on from NC_135338.1 coordinate 35,762,052, forward strand.
GGTAGGCAGGGGTACAAGGTGGGGTCAGGAAAACTCTCCCAACAGGGAACTTTTCCAAAAAAAACCTTCAAGGGAGTAATCATCCTTCCTACATTCGTCTGCCTGGACCTTCTGGTCTACATGAAGGAGGTTGGAATGGTTGGGTGTACCAAATCAGGCATGCAAATGTGAGGCAAAGTCTTACCAGAACATTCTAACCTGCTGAATCTGTATATTACTTTGAGTAATATTGACGTCTTAACAATATTAACTCCTCTAAGCCATGAATATGGGATACCTTGCCATTTATTTAGGTCTTCAATTTCTTTCAGCAGTGTTTTGTAGTTTTCTTTATACAAGTGTTTTTTATCCTTAGTTAAATTTATTCCTGGGCACTTTACACTTTAAGTTTTACTGTAAATGTAATTGTTTTCTTTATTTCTTCTTCAAATTGTACGTTGCTAGTGTCTAGGAATATGATTGTTTTGTTGTGTTGATCTTGTACTCTGCCCTTTTGCTGAACGCGTTTATTAGCTTTAATAGTTTTTTTGTGGATTCCTTTGGATTTTCCATTTATAAAGTCATGTCACCTGCAAATAGAGATAGTTTGAACTTATTCCTTTCCAGTTTGGATACCTTTTGTTTCTTTTTCTTACTTAATTGCTCTGGCAAAAACTTCTAGCAAAATATTGAGCAGCGATGGTGAAAGTGGGCCTCCTTGTCTCACTCCTGATTGGAGGGGGGGAAACTTTAAATCTTTTGTCATTGAGTATGATGTTAGCTTGAGACTTTTCATAATGACCTTTATTGTATTGAGAAAGTTCTATTTTATTCCCACTTTTATGAGTGTTTTTTCAAGAAAGTGTACTGGATTTTATTGAATGCCTTTCTGCCTCTATTGAGATAATCATGTTTTTTTCCCCTTTCACTCTATTTACGTGCTATATTACATTGAATGCTTTTTGCATGTTCAAACACCCTGGCATTCCTGGGATGTATTGCACTTGGTCCTGGTGTACGATCTTTTAATATGCTGTTGCATTCAGCTTGCTAATATTTTGTTAAGATTTTTCACATCTACATTATAAGGAAATTGTCCTTAATTTTCTTTTTATGTGGTATCTTTACCAGGCTTTGGTATCAGGATAATGCTGGCCCCAAGGAATGGATTAGGAAATATTCCCTCCTTTTGAGTTCTTTAGAAGCATTTGAGAAAGACTGGTATTAATTCTTCTTTAAATGTTTGGTAGAATTCAACCATCTGTTCCTGGACTTTTCCTTGGTGGAAGGTTTTTGATTACTGATTTAATCTCTGTACTGTTTGTAGATTTGTTGACGTTTTCTTCTTGAGTCAATTTGGATAATTATATTTCTAGGAAGTTTTCACTTCTTCTAGACCAGTTTGTTGGTGTACTATTGTTCATATTATTCTCTTATAATCTTTTTATTTCTGTAAATTCAGGAGTTATAGAATCATTTTTATTTCTGATTTATTTGAATATTTTCTTCTTTGCCAGTCTAGCTAAAGGTTTATCAATTTTATTGATTTTCTTTTCAAAAAACCAACTTCTGTTTATTCTCAATTGCGTTTCTATTACCTAGTTTACTTATCTCTGCTGTAATCTTAATTATTTCCTTTCTTCTCCTAACTTTGGGTTTATTTTGCTTATTTTTCTAGTTCCTCAAGATGTAATGTTAGGTTATTAATTTGAGATCTTTCTTCTTTTTTAATATAAGCATTCACAGTTATAAATTTCCCTCTGAGCACTGCCATCGCTGCATCCCGTAAGTCTTGGTATGTTGTGTCATGTTTTAACTTTAGATGTTTTCCAATTTCTTCTTTAACCCATTGGTTGTTTAAGAGTGGGCTGTTTAATTTTCACACATTTTTCTGTCTTCCTTCTGTTCTTGATTTCTAGCTTCATTCCACTGTTGTCAGAAAAGTTACTTTTTCTTATTTCAATATTTTAAAATTTATTTAGACTTCTCTTGTGCCCCAACAGATGAGGTCCATTAAAGAAGAAGATCCATAAACACTTGCAAAGACTTTGTATTCTGCTTTTTTTGGGTGAAGTGTTCTATACAGTTGGTTAGTTCTAGTTGGTTTATAGTATTGTTCAGGTCCTGTATTTCCTTATTGACCTTCTGTTTAGATGTTCTAGCCAGTGTTGAAAATGTATGAAATCATGAAATATTATTGTAGAACTGTTTCTCATTGAAATCTGTCCATGTTTGCTCCATATATTTTGGGGGTCTGCTGTTAGGTGCATGTATGTTTATAATTGCTGAATTTTCTGGTTGAATTGACCCTTTAATTGATATATAATGTTCTTTGCCTCTCATAACAGTTTTTTACTTAAAGTCTGTTCTATCTGCTTTTAATATAGCCACCTCCACTCTCCTTTTAATTAGTAATTCCATTTAAAAAATGTGTTTCATCAGTTGTCACAAATGTACCACACCAATTCAATGTGTAAATAATAGAATGGTATATGGGACTCTTGTATTTTTTTGTGTGTGTGTAAACAAATAGTTTAAGTATTTTATTTATTTGCAGCTGAGCTTGTTATCACTATATAGTGAAAATGCACAAAGAATAATGTTGCAGTTTTTGGTTAGATTTAAGTCAAAGACATTCATTATTAAGGACTCTTTGATCGTGAATATTCCAGAAATTTCTCTAAGCCATCTAATCAGAACAACTGTCAATGAATATTACCCAACTTTGGAAGGTATTGGCATACATTTGAATTAAATTCAGAATTTTTCAAAATGAATCCTAATTAAAAAAAACTATTCTATATTAGATTAAAATAATTTTAATAGAACTTTCCTCTTCAGAAATAATAATAAATAAAACAAGGCATTTTGTAAAATGTGGTCCTGAACAAGTCACAGTTAAAAAGAAACATATACTCAACTTCCACCTCCTCAAAACAGAAGCTACTTTCTGTTCCTCAGTCTTGGAAACAAAGTGAAGAACAGCCTGTAAGCAACCTCAGAAGGGGTTGCCAAAACAAAGCTCAAGCAGTTGAACATGGACACCTCTTGAAAGAATTTAGGAAAACCTGACTAAAGGGTCCAAATTCTGCCCAAGTAGCATTTTATGCATTATTGTTCTGTAAACCCACAATTTCTCTAATTAAACACCTTGTGCTTTAATTTGTTAATGCTGCAGGAAATGCAATGTACCAAAAATGGGTTTGCTTTTATATAGGGAATTTATTAAGTTATGAGTTTACAGTACCAAGGCCATAAAAATGCCTAACTAAGGCATCCAGATAAAGATACCTTGACTCAAGAAAGGTTGATCTGGGAAGGCATGTGGCAGGTATCTTCTGGTCTTTTGGCTTCTGGTTTCTAACAGCTTTCCTGAGGGTGTTTTCTTTCTGCATCTCCAAATGTCTGTCTCCATCAGCTCTCAAGCTTTTTCCAAAATGCTTCCCTCTTAAAGGACTCCAGTAAGTGATCTCCCTTGAAGGGTGGAGACTCATCTCCATAGAAACCACCTAATCAACAAATCCCACCCACAATTAGGTGGGTCACATTTCCACAAAAACAACTTAATCGAAAAGATCCCACCCAACAATATTGAGTCAGGATTAAAGAACATGGTTTTTCTGGGGTACATAACAGTTTCAAAGTGGCACATCTTGGTTTTAATTCTTTGGGATATGTACCTAGTAGTGGGATTGCTGGATCATATGGTGGTTCTATACTTAGCTCTTTGAAAAACTGTCAAACTATCTTCCATAGTGGTTGCACCATTTTACATTGCCACCAGCAATGAATGAGTGTTCCTATTTCCCCACTTCCTCCCCAACACTTGTTATTTTCCATTTTTTACCTTTTTTTGGGGGGGGACATGGGCATGCACTGGGAATCGAACCTGGGTCTCTGGCATGGCAGGCAAGAATTCTGCCACTGAGCCACTGTTGCAGTGCTCTATTTTCCACTTTTTAAATAGCAGCCATTCTAATGGGTGTGAAATGGTATCTCATTGTGGTTTTGATTTGCATTTCCCTGATGGCTAATGATGCAATGATGTTGAGCATCTTTTCATGTTCTTTTTGGTCATTTGTATATCTTCTTTGGAGGGATGTCCAAGTATTCACTCATTTTGTTTTTTTGTATTACATGGGCAGGCACTAGGAATCAAACCCTGTCCTCTGGCATGGCAGGCAAGCATTCTTGCCTGCTGAGCCACTGTGGCCCGCCCTCACTCATTTTTTAATTCAGTCATTTGTCTTTTTGTTTTTTAAGTTGAAGGATTTCTTTATATATACTGGCTAGTAATCTTTTATTGGATATGTGGTTTCCAAATATTTCCTCCAATTGTGTAGGTTGTTTTTTCACTTTCATGATAAAGTTCTTTGAGGAACAAAAGTTTTTATTTTGAGGTGGTCCCATTTATCTATTTTTTCTTCTGTTGCTTGTGCTTTGAGTGTAAAGTGTAAAAAACCATTGCCTAACTTAAGGTCCTGAAGATGCTTCCCAATGTTTTCCTCTAAGAGTGTGATAGTTCTAGCTCTTTTGTTTATGTCTTAGAACCATTTTGAGTTGATTTTTGTATATAGTGTGAGGTAGATGTCCTCCTCCATTTTTTTTTTTTTACAAATGGAGATCCAGTTTTCTCAGCATTATTTGTTGAAGAGAGTATGCTTTCCCAATTGAGTGGTCTTTGCCACCTTGTCAAAAATCAGTTGGCCATGAATGTAAGGGTTGATTTCCAAGCTCTTATATTGTTTCCATTGCTTTATATGCCTGTCCTTGAGCAAATACCATACTGCTTTGATTACCGTGGTATGTGAGTCCTCCAACTTCATTCTTCTTTTTCAAAATGTCTTTAGCTATTCAGGGCCCATTACCTTTCCGTATAAATTTGATGATTAGCTTTTCCATTTCTGCAAAGAAGATTATTGGAATTTTTATTGGAATTACATTGAATCTATAAATAGCCTTATGTGGTATTGAAATTTTAATATTTAGTCTTCCAGTCCAGGAACATGGAATATCTTTACTTTTTTTTTCAGACCTTCTTTAATTCTTTTATCAATGTGTTATAGTTTTCTGTGTACAAGTCCTTTACATCCTTGGTTATGTTTATTCCTAAACATTTGTATTTTTCGGTTGCTACTGTGACAGGAATTTTTTTCTTAATTTCTTGTTCCGATTGTTCATTGCTTGTGTATAAAAATACTACTGATTTTGGGGTGTTGATCTTGTACTCTACTACTTTGCTGAACTCATTTATTAGCTCTAGGAGCTTTGTTGTGGATTTTCCAGGATTTTCTGAATATAGGATCATATCATATGCAAACAGGGAGAGTCTTCCATCTTCGTTTTCAATTTGGATGCCTTTAATTTCTTTTTTCTTACTGAATTGCTTTGGCAAGAACTTCCAGTACAGTGTTGATTGACAGTGGGCATTCTTATCTTGTTCCTGATCTTAAAGGGAAAGCTTTCTATCGTTCATCATTAAGTGGGATGTTAGCTGTGGACTTTTTATATATATTCCCTTTATCGTTTTGAGGAAATTTCCTTCTATTCCTGGTGTTCTAAGTGTTTTTATTGACTTCTTGGGGTGCTATATTTTGTCAAATGCCTTTTCTGTGTCAACTGAGGTGATCATGTGCTTTTTCCCTTTCTTCTGTTAATGTGGTGCATCACGTTAATTTATTTTCTTATGTTGAACCAGCTTTGCATACCTGGGATACATCTCACTTGATTGTGGTGTATGATTATTTTAATATGCTGTTGGATTCATTTGCTAGCATTTGTTGAGCATTTTGCATCTATATTCATAAGATACATAGGCTTATAATTTTCTTTTCTTGTGATATCTTTATCCATTTTGGTATGAGGGTGATGTTGGTTGAATGAGTTAAGGAGTGTTCCCTCCTCTACAGTTTTTTTGAAGGAGTTTGAGGAGAATCAGATCTATTCTTCTTGGAATATTTGGCAGAATTCTCCTGTGAAACCCTCTGGTCCTGAACTTTTCTTTGTTGAGAGGCTTTTGATTGCTGATTCCATCTCTTTACTAACAATTGGTTTATTGAGAGCTTCTATTTCTTCTTGTGTCAATATACATAGTTTGTATGTTTCTAGAAATTACTCCATTCCATCTAGGTTATCTAATTTGTTCAGAGTATCCGCTTATAACCATTTTAATTTCAGCAGAGTTGGTAGTAATGTCCTTGTTTTCATTTCTGAGTTTAGTTATTCGCATTTTGTCTAGTTAAAGGTTTGTGAATTTTGGGGCAGGCCACGGTGGCTCAGCAGGCAAGAATGCTTGTCTGCCATACCAAAGGACCCGGGTTCGATTTCTGGTGCCTGCCCATGTAAAAAAAATTAAAAATTAAAAATTAAAAAAAAAAGGTTTGTGAATTTTGTTAATCCTTTCAAAGAACCAACTTTTGGTTTTGTTGATTTTCTTTATTGTGTTTTTTGCTTTTTATTTCATTTATCTCTGCTCTAATCTTTATATCCTTCCTTTTACTTCCTTTGGGATTATTTTTTTCTTTTTCAATTCTTCCAGTTTTGAGGGTAAATCGTCAATTTGAAGTCTTTCCTTTTTAATGTAAGCATTTGGAACTATAAATTTTCCATTCAGCACTGCCTTTGCTGTATCCCATTAGTTTTGTTGTGCTGTATGTTCATTTTCATTCACCTCAAGTTGTTTCCTAATTTCACTTCTGTTTTCCTCTTTAACCCATTGGTTCTTTAAGAATATATATTTGTGAATTTCCCTTTTTCTCCTTTGTCATTGATTTCTAGCTTCGTTCTGTTGTAGTCGGAGAATTGTATGATTCCAAAATTTTTGCATTTTTTGAGTCTTGTTTCGTGATCCAATATATGGTCCTTCCCGGAGAATGATTCATTTACACTTGAAAAGAATGTGTATTCTGTTTCTGTTGGGTGCAGTATTCTATATATGTCTTTAGGTTTAGTTGGTTTAATGTATCATTCAAGTCCTGTACTTCCTTATTGATTTCCTGACTAGATATTCTATCTATAATTGAGACTGTTGTGTTGAAGTCTCCTGCTATTAATATAAATGTCAGTTTCTCCCTTCAAATATTATCAGTATTTGCTTTTAGATTTTGGGGCTCTGTTGTTAGGTGCTGTTTTAGTTTGATAATGCTGCCAGAAAGCAATAGACCAAAAGTGGAATGGCTTTTATAAATAGGATTTATTAAGTTATCTTAATCATCTCTAAGGCCATAAAAATGTCAAACTAAGGCATCCAGAGAAAGATACCTTGACTCCAAAGACAGGTAAATGTCTGTCACATGGGAAGGTACATGGCTGGCATCTGCTGATTCTTCTTGGTTCCATTGCTTCCTGATTCTGATTCCAATGACTTCCTCTAAGTGTCTGTGGGTCTACATTTTGCTGCTCTGGGGCAAAACTCTGGGTTTCATCTCTTACCTTAGCATCTCCCAGGGCCAGAGATTTCTTCTCTTTAGGTTCTGGCTATTTCTGTGAGCTCTTGCTTAGCACCCGGGCTATTTCTTTCTCGATCTCCAAATGTCTGCATCTTTGTCACTTCTGAGCTTTCTACAAAATGTTTCCCCTTTTAAAGGACTCCAGTAAACTAATCAAGACCTTCCTTGAATGGGTGGAGTCACACCTCCATCTAATCAAAAGGTCGCACCCACAATTATTTACATCTCATCTCCATGGAAACAACCTAATCAAATGTTCCACCCTACAATATTGAATCAGGATTGTAGAGCATGGCTGCCCCCATAAGATTGGATCAGGATTGAAAGAACATGGATTTTCTGGGGGTACACAAGAGTTTCAAACCCAAACAGGTGCCTATATATTTACAGTTGTTACATCCTTCTGCAGCTCTTCAGCTAACTTTCCCCTGCAGCTCTGAGGAAGTCCTGAGTCTTTAAGTTTCCAGGGCAGGATTGAAACAATAGCTGCCCTCATAGCCAGAACCCAGGGATCTAAATTTGTTATCAAAAGCCATGATCAGTGATCAGATGTGCATACCCCTGTTCATGGGGAAGAGGATTTTTATGTCCCTTTCTGTCACCAGTCACTAGCCAGGAACTGGACCCTGCATTGGCCTGCCATGAAATTGGGGGGATGGTTGCTAGTGGCCGTGGCGTGGAGAGAGCAATATACAATTCTTTAGCATAATTTATCAACCTCTTCCTTCTGCTCTTCCCTGAATAGTAGGAGCACTGCGTCCTTGAGCTCCCTACTCCACCATCTTCCCTGCAAGTCCGGGTCCCTTATTTTTGAAGGATGATTTTGCCAGGTCTATTATTCTCAGGTAACCGTTTTTTTTTCCTTTCAGTACTTTAAATATTTCCTCCCTGCTATCTTCTGGCCAGCAAAGTTTCTTTTGATAAATAAGATGTTTAATCTTATTAAGGATTTCTTATATGTGATATATCACTTCTCTTGTTGTTTTTAAGATTCTGAATTTGTACTTGACATTGGATGATGTGACCATAAATGTGTTTCAGGGTAGATCTTTTTCTTTTTGGGTTCACTGGGCTTGGCATTGGTTGAGTATCTTGGATCTGTGTGTTCATATCTTTCATCAAATTTTGAAAATTTTCTGCCATTTATTTCCTCAAATATTTTTTCTAGCCCTTCACCTCTATCTCCTCCTTCCGAACTCCAATGATGCATATATTGGTTTGCTTGATGGTATCCCATAGATACTTCTGGCTCTCTTCATTTTTTATTTTTCATTCCTTTTTCTTTTTACTTCTTCAACCTGGGCAATTTCAATAGTTTTGCCTTAAAGTTTGCTGATCCTTTTTTCTGCCTCTTCCAATCTGCTCTTGAATCCCTCTGTTGAATTTTTCATTTCAGTTATTGTACTTTTGAATTCCAGAATTTCCATTTAATTTTTCTGTATAATTTCAGTCTCATTATTAACATTCTCATTTTGTCCACATATTGTTTTCTTCATTTAATCTAGTTCTCTGTCCATGCATTTTTTTTTAGTTCCTCAATTCTATTTGATATTTGACTGGTAATTCCAAAGGCTCCACTTCTTGTGGAATATTCTCTATCATATTCTTTTTTCCCTATGACTGGGACATATTTTCCTATCTCCTTATGTGATTTGTAATTTTTGTTGTTGTTGTTATTGAGAACTGGATATTCTGAGTATTATGTTGTGGTCACTCTGGAAAACTAGTTCCATCTTCAGTCCACCAGACTAAAAAAGGGGGTGGGGTGGGGAAGGAAAGTGAGAGAGAGAAGAAAAATAAAGAAAAGGAGAAAATACTAACAAACAAAACATTCACACACACACACACATAAAACAAGAGGAAAATGAAAAAAACATCATGAAGTGCGCTGCTTTTTCAAATCTCATGTTATGTGCCAATGGGAAGCTGGAAACTAGTGGCCCTGATGTGGAGAGAGAAATACACAGTTGTTTAACATAATTTATCAACCTCTTCCTTCTGCTTATCCTTGAATGGTGGGAGCATTTTGGCTTTTGAGGCCAAAACTTGGCCAGCATCCTTGCTTATCACCAGACCCAAAAATATAAAACAGAGAGAAAGAGTGTGTGTGTGTGTGTGTGTGTGTGTGTGTGTGTGTGTGTGTGTGAGAGAGAGAGAGAGAGAGAGAGAGAGAGAGAGAGAGAGAGAGAGAGAAGTACACTGATTCTTTATGTCCCTGTAGATGCTGTTATCGAGCAGAAGATGCTGCTTCTGAAAGAAACCAAGGCTGGGTTTTCAGGGATCCACTAGACCAAACACAGGAAAGAGGAAGAAACATAACCAGTGAAAAAATGCATGAGGTCTTTAAATCCTGGATTCTACCCAGAGGGCCAAAACTGAGGCCAGCTTCGCACTGGTCCCTCAGGGATCTCTTGGCCCGACCTCAACCCTCGACCCCACTTTGTAGAGAAGGAAGCTTCCTCTGCTAGCCCTGGGCCCAGCCAGCCACTCCCATAATCCAGCTGTGTGGCCACAGGCGCGGCCACAGCCCTTTCTGCAGCTGCTGCATTGGGGCTGGTTACTGGGTTGTTTTCACTTCTAAAAGCTGAACTCTTGGCAACCTTTCCCTTCCTCTGACACTTTGTAGTTGTTCTAAATACCCATTCTGGTTCCAGAATTACTGCCTAGTTAATTCCAGTCTCTGTTTCCAGCCTTTTCATTTTTCTAGCAGAGGGAGTGATTTGTAAAACTTCATCCTTCACCATTTTGTGTCTGTGCTCTCCAGAAATGGTTGTTTTAATGAGCACTAACCCAGATGCTTCTCTTTTTAAATTTTTTAAATTGTATAATATAACATCTATACAAAGCAAAGCAAGAAAAAAAGCAATAGTTTTCAAAGCACTCTTCAGCAAGTAATTACAGGACAGATCCTAAATTTTGCCATGGGACCCAGAAGCTTTTTAGGCGAAAAGTTTGAAAATTTTTATTTTAGCTCTTTCAAAGTGCCTGCCAATGGCGTGGAGCCCTTTCATATCTTGAGAAGTTAAACCCACCCTCCCTGGATTCAAAGCAGATCTGAAAGAATGGGACTCCTCCCAATACTTGATGGAGTGCTTTTATTGTGTTTTTCCCTTTGAAGACACAAAGCCTCAAGGGCTGAAGTTTGCTTGGGATGAATTTCAGAAGGATGCTGAACCCAGAGTGGCAGGAGCAGGCCTGTGGCAACTGCGATGGGCCATGACCCTTCCAATGTTATAAGACCATTCAGCCACTTGACTTGAGGCTGGCCATGGGGCAGCTGGAAAAGGTTCAGCCCTAAAAGAACGTAGCCACTTTTTAAATACAAACGACATTCGGGGAGCACTGGTGATGTTTAATAACTTTCGAGACCTCCCTTTCTTCCCCAATAGGTGTGCGTCTTGACCGAGTACGTGGAGGTCGCCAGAAGTACAAGCGGCGGCTGGACTCAGAGAGCAGCCCCTACTTGAGCCTACAGATTTCTCCACCTGCTAAAAAGCCATGTGAGTGCCAGGGCAGACCAGGCCCTTTTCCCCAGCATCTGTACCTGGAACATCTGGCATCATTTGGGGAGATGACGTCAGCACCAGGCACTGGTATGGGGTACTTGGGGCTTCATTCCAAAGGCCTTTCCATGTGAAGGTCACAGAATGAAGCACCAAATGAAGCCCAATCTAAGAAGCCATGAGATCTGACATCTAGAACATGCCCCCTTACCACTTACCCAAAGCTGCTCTGCAATGTCCTCCCAGGAGAATTTACCAGGCCATTTCCCATGGAGAGGGATACTTTTCAACAGCCCATATCTCCTCGGCCAGCAACTTTGTGGAGTTAAAAAGGGAGCCTTACAGCCACATGTGACCTTTCTGAGGGATCTTAGGAGCCTGACATTTCCTCCTCACCCATCCTGGGTTACATCCCTGACCTGAAGGCATTTATGTTTCCCTCTTTGGTCCTTGCAGTGACCAAGATTGTCTCATACCTTCTGGTGGCTGAGCCAGATAAGCTCTACGCCATGCCTCCCCCCGGCATGCCTGAGGGGGACATCAAGGCCCTGACCACTCTCTGCGACCTGGCGGACAGGGAGCTCGTCGTCATCATTGGCTGGGCCAAACACATCCCAGGTGAGTCTAGTAGGGATAGGGGGAGATATAGCCAGGGGCTCCCAGCCAGTCTCCCCACTGCCTGCCCAGTGGCCGTGGTTCTGATGAATGGGAGCTTGGTACCCAGGAGCTCGTGAAGTGTTGGCAAGCCTGCTTCCCTCTGGGCTCTTTTTCTCTCCTTGTAAGAGTGGATGAGAGCAGGTGTTTGGAAGATCCGGTAATGTTTAGGAAGTGCAGGGATGGAGAAAGATGTGGGGTGAGGGCTTTTTGAAACACCTTACAACTCTAGAGATGGATATTATGATTGGATCTATAATAGGTAATATTGAAAGAGCAAGTTCCTTGAACTTTGAAAGTGAAAGAGGAGGATTTTCCTGTAGACTTTATTGGAATTATTATAGAAAACAACAAGGATGAGGGACTGACCCTCCATCATATTAGAAGCAGGTGGAGTATAGCAGATAAGAAATTGGGCTTTGGAATCAGCTCCGGATTCAAATTTTGCATCTGCAACCTACTTACTGTATGTCCCTGGGCAGGTCACTTGACCTGTCTGTAAAAGGAAAATAGCAGTAGGGCCTCCTTCATGGGGTTTGATGTGAGACTGAAATGAGATAGCATGTATGAGCGCTTGACACAGTACCTGGCCCGAGCTAGCACCAGCTGTTCACTTGCTATTGCCCCTTGCTTAATCTCTAAGGAACGTCTCTTTATTTGGGATCTATGATTTTAAGAACATTTCGACCACAGAAAGTGTGTGTGATGTGTTTTAGGCATTATGGACTTCCTTTCGTTGCCTATGGCCCCAAATTCCTCTTTCAGCCTTAATGGTTTGGGTAGCAGTATGAGTTGGTTTTTAAAACACCCACTTACTCTGCATTACACACATATTAGGGACTTTCCTAAAGTCTTCGTGCAATTTATTCCTTAACTCCTTTAGAATTCTAATACTTTGGCTCTTGGTGTATGGTAGAGACCCCTGTAATCCTGGTAAAGATCCACCGCGGACTTAAATTCTTACTCGCTGTGTGACACGGGACAGTTTATCTTCTTGTTTGTACATCATTTGTTTGTCACTGGCTCTGAAAGATGAATATGGCATGCATGACTATATGACAAAGGTGTCCTATATAGACGCCAAGCCCACAGTTGATGGAGGTGTGGGGAACAGAAAGCCCTTACATGTATGTAAGAGCTTGTGTGCGCGCAGATCGCAGGAGGAGCCTTCCTGGGAAGAGGGGCTCACAGAGAGATGGATGGCACAGCGGTGGTTCTGGCTGAACCTTAGCTGGCAGGAAGCCTAGAATTCCCTCTGCAGGGAGCTCCTGGTGGTGTCCAGGATTCTGACTCAGGGGTGAGCTCACGGGGATCTGGGCTGGTGTGTCCTCACTAAGGAGCTCAGCCTCCTGGGATTATGCACTCAGGAGTTTCTGAATTTGCCCATTGCTGGTTCAGCACAGATAGGAGGTCAGGCCACTGCTTAAGACACCTCAGCCTGGATTGCTCCACTAACCCAGGGCCAAATCAGGTACAGCTACCCCGCCCCTGCGCCCACCCACCGGCTCACACTCCGCTTC